>NC_092336.1:489491000-489839500 GCF_046630445.1 Rutidosis leptorrhynchoides | reverse complement strand
CGTGATGAGCGAATCCAGGGATAAATGGAGTCTATTGTCCTAGGTACGCATGGGTTGTTGTGTTTTCAAGGTCGGGTGTGGTTCCAAAATTGGGTGGTCACCGTGCGGTACTACTCAACGAGGCACACAAATCAAAATATTCTATTCATCCGAATGCTACAAAGATGTATCTTGACTTGAAGAAAGAGTATTGGTGGCTCGGTATGAAGTGTGATGTGGTTAAATATGTTGAGCAATGTGTTACTTGCTTGCAAGTTAAGGCCGAGGATCAAAAGCCTTATGGTATGGTGCAACCGTTAGAGATCCTGAAGTGGAAGTGGGAGCATCTTACCATGGATTTTATCACTAAGTTGCCAAAAATGACGAGAACCCAATATGATACAATTTGGGTAATCATTGATCGATTGACGAAAAGTGCCTTGTTTGTTCCCATACACGAGACGATTTCGTTAGAGATGTTGGCAAGGTTGTTCATTAAAGAGGTGATTTCGAGACACGGGGTACCGGTGTCTATCGTTTTGGATCGAGATACTCGTTTTACTTCAATATTTTGGGGTAAGTTTCATACTGAACTGGGTACTCAAGTGAAATTGAGCACCTCTTTTCATCCTTAAACGGACGGTCAAAATGAAAGGACCATCCAAACCTTGGAGGATATGCTTCAGGCGTGTGTGATCAACTTTGGTGGAAGCTGGGATGAGCATTTTCCATTGGTGGAATTCTCGTACAATAATAGCTACCATGCTAGTATTGGAATGCCACCGTATGAGATGCTTTATGGGCGACGATGCTGAACCCCGATTTGTTGGGGCGAGGTGGGTCAAAAGGAAGTTGGTGGTACCGAAGTGGTTCTAGAGATGAACCAAAAGATTGATGTGATTCGTGCTCGCCTCAAGGCGGCACAAGATCGACAAAAGTCATATGCGGATAAGCGTAGGCGACCGATTGAATTTAATGAAGGTGATATGGTGATGCTTAAGGTGTCGCCATGGAAGGGCGTGATTAGGTTCTGAAAGAGGGGAAAACTTGCTCCTCGATTTATTGGACCTTCAAAAGTGTTGGCTCGTGTTGGTGAAGTTGTGTATCGTTTGGAGTTGCCCGAAGAGCTTGCGGGAATCCATAACACATTCCATGTTTCCTATCTTTGCAAGTGTCTTGCGGATGACTTGATGTGGGTGCCGTTGAACGAGATTACTCTAAACAATAAACTAGAGTATGTGGAAGAGCCGGTTGCTATTCTTGATGAAAAGGTTAAGGAGATTCGACATAAGAGAATTCGGACTTACAAGGTGCAATGGCGTCACTGAAAGGGATCCGAATGTACTTGGGACTTCAAGAATTTTGCGATCGAATTTTTACCTTCTTTACATGCGGCTTGGATCGCGGGGACGCGACCCGGTCCAAGTAGGGGAGACTTGTAACGATCCAAAATTTTAAGCAAAGGCACAAGGAGCGCCGCTCCTAGGTTTAGGAGCGCCGCTCTTGGACGGGGAAATGTTGGGTCTTTTGTTTAATTGTGAAATAACAGGATAGGGGCTTTTTGGTAAATTGTGATGTCAGTTTTGGAGACTAAATGAGCAGATACTAACACCAATCTCTCATTCTTCATCCTCCTAAACACACACAAACTAGAGTGAGAAAGTTCTAGTGAGAGAGAGCTTGATTTGGAAAGGAAGAAGGTGGAATCTTGATGAAACATGACTAGGAACTTCGAAATCAACAGATTTAACTCATAAAATGGAATAGTGAATCAAACCCTCTAGTGAATATGAAAATGCTTTTTGGGATTGATTTAGTCAAACCACAACAATGATTGTGTGATTAGATCAACACCTAGAGCTATTATTCACCTTTTGCAAGGATTTAGGCTTGAAGCACAGAGAGAGAGTCGGACAGGTTACCAGATCTGAGTGATTGTGTGTAATGAGAGGCTTAACATAAAATGAAGAACATAACACAATATATACCCCTGCTTTAAGTCAACCGCGCGTGTCAGTCATCACTCGTACGAGTGGACACACTTAGTCGTTCGGTTGATCACTCACTTGTGTAATTATCAACAAATTAGGTTTGTGACTCAGCTCAGCACACTCGTGCGTATGAGCCTGTCAGCCGTACAAGTGAGGCTTCACTCATGCGTTTGACTGAGTCTAGATAGTCAAACTTCCATATCTAGTTCATGCAGTACCTGTAATTGCATATAAACATAGATAGGATAACAACGAGTGATCATGGTAACCTACATACTGAAGTATCTGCCATGGACGTGGGGTAGATGTCTAGGGACTTATGCAAAATGCATCAACAACTCCCCCTAGGACCTAGAACATCTATTACAATAAGTAAATGTCCATAAAAACATAAAAGTTTATAAGTACCAACAGTTTAAACATGATTACAGTCCCAAATTCTCTCTCACACATAGTCAAACATACAAACACAAAATAAACAAACGTTCAGCATCAGACAAATGTTGGATTAAAATTGATTCAAGCTTTGAGCATCACTTTCTCTGGTAAGGTAGGCATGGTAGACATCAATGACACGCTGATATCTCATTGCTTCCTCCCGTTTCTCATCTCTGAAGGTTATGTGATGGCGTCGATGGATATTCACATCAAATCTCGACAAGTTTCTTAACCACACTGGATCAAAAATCCTCACATTGTCAAACTAAATATTCCCATCTTCTTTCTCAATAGTAGTAAGAATCACTGCTTCCTCTAACAACTCATCATAGAACCACCATCTGAAGTTTCTGAAAATGTCCTTGGGTAATGGCATCAAAGGAGATTGTTTCATATACTTTTCTGGGCCGAACTTGACAACACGCACCGGTCCACCCTTTGAATTTTTCTTTGTTGGATGCATGGAGAACCTGGCGGCTATTGACTTGAAGACATCCCACTTTCCTGTTCTGTACTCAATTATGAGTTTTCTTTAAAACCATCAGGAAAGCTCACTATCCTCAGCGTTCAACATCTTCAGCTTTGCAAGTTGCATGATCTCAAAGTAAGGTAGAGTCTTGAAGTGACTTGGACGAGCCATATAGTCAACTCCTCCTTCCCTTTTGATCGCAAAACAATTAATCTCTTTGAAATAGCCCCAGCTCAAAATCTTACCCTTGGCATACTTCTTGGTTCTCTTTCCTTTCTCATAGAAACTGACAAACTTTGGCTCGAGTTCAGGCTTGTTACCTTGATTAGGGTTCACAACATTTTGTTTCCACCAGCTTTGTCGGATCTCATCTTCCTCAACATTCCAACTCACTTTAACCCTATCAGCACGATCAAACCAATGCTTAACTTCTTCCCATCCCTCGGCTTTAGCTTGTTCTGCTTGAGTTTTCTTTCTTTTTCTTATGTCGGATTCTCTTGTTTTTCTCCATCAAATTATCAACTTCCTCAATTTGTCTCTTGTATACCTTCCTCGCCTTTTATAATTCAATCAAATTCTTTGTTTTCACCTCACTACTCAAACTAAAGAAGTTACTTAAGGTATTGAGTGACGGATTCGAGTATGGCTCGAGTGAAGGTATAACAATCTCAACTTCCTGTTGTTGTTGTTCTTCTTCTTCTATCTCAAATTCATCTTCAGCTTCAATAATAACATCTTCCTTATCAACAGAACCTTGCCTTCTTTCATCTTCAAACAAATCATCAAAATCACTTAAATCGATATTTTGGATTGATTCGGGAGGGATTTCATCACTTGGCTCTTCTTGTGGAGCTTTGTTTTCAGCTTCAACTGCAACTGCATCCTCTGTATCATAATCACTGTCGTATGCCAGAGCAGCAAGATGTTCCTCTTGAAAATCACTTGGTGGAAGATCCCCCTTTTCTGCATCATTAAAAATATTTGAATAATTCGTATAATATTCAGCAGTAAAAACCTCACCATATTCATTGAAACTTCGAATAGGTATCACTAACGGATATTCAAAAGAGGGTCCTCCAACTTCAGCATCAAGCTCTTCATCACTTCCCAAATCAGAATCAACTCATTCTTATCCATCGATAATCAGCTTTGTTTTCCCAGACGTGAGTTGTTTGAGCTTATCGTCCGTTGCTTTCGGTTTGGCTTCACTCTCACTCTTAACTACAACAATTTGTTTCTTCAACTTCTCCGTCTTCTCCCTTTCACGATTAACACGTTTCCACAATTTCTTATTGTCCTCCTCCAACAATTCAATCTTAACTGCACTCACCTTCTTATCCTCAACAGCTTGATTCTCAAGATTAGTAATCTTGGTCATCAACGACATCAGAAGATTTTGTTGTGTCTTGAACTCGGATGGGGTAACATGAGATGATGTGACAGCAACTCTGGCATCTTTCATGAAGCCTGAAGGTTGGCGTTGAGTTTGTTGCCTTGAGCCTTCGTGTGATGATCTTTGAGGTGAGTCATTCTGATGTTTAGTTCTTCTCTCCTTCTTCTTGGGTTGTTCAGAAGACATCGGTTCTCTACCTTTTCTCCTTTTACGAACCAAATTTGTATCCTCCTCAGTAGCTTCATCATCGTCATCATCATTATCTTGGCTACCTTCTTGAGTTCCTTTAATGTTTCTTTGATTATCTCCTTCCTCCTCTTCTTCATCAGTTACCTCATAGTTGGAATCAGAATCATTATTCCTCCACGCATTTCCTGGTGGACACCTATAATTCTCCTTAATCAGATGACATACAAGCACTCTACTAAAGTCAGGCTTTAGATTCTCATTTCTTGTCTGCCTCATTCGTTTAAAGGTCACAACATTCATCGGTTCCAACAGAATGATATCAGTTTCAAGTTTAGGTAAACTGAGGGCTGCATCATCAATGATCAGCTGAAGAAATCTTGCATAGATGAGATATTTTTGTGTCATACTGAAGTGGTTGGCTTTGAAATAGTGAAACACAAAACCAGAAAAGTCATAAGGAGCCTTAAGAACAAGAGCTGTGAACATGCTCTGCATCTTCTCGTTAAGCTTGTCAAAACCAGCTTTTCTTCCTCCAATACAATGAATTAACACATGAGCCAGATATCTGTATTGAGGTGGTAGAAGTGTCTTCATCAATTCAGAATTACTTATCAAATCACCAGAATATCCACATCATTTAAAGCAACCGTGGATTCTTTCTCTATTCAGGGTCATGAGCGAACAATTCTCATCATTGAAACCCAATACCCTTCGAATCACAGATTTTGAAACGATAACTTCATTTCCTCCGACTGAACTGATTAACTATGCTTCAGTATCAGCAACATTAAACTGTACTCTATTCCAGAACTCTCATTGATGACTGTAGTATGCAGTACACGTTGTAGAAATAGCAGTATGAATCCTTGATCTTTTAAGAAATTCAATAATCTCCTCAAAATAACTTCCTTCTTCAAGATCAGTATTATACAGAGCAACCTGATTGTTCTGTTTTCCCATCTCCAAAATAATTTTGGGTTGAACAGGTGGATTAACTGGATTCACTAGAGGATTAGGAATTTGCTCCCCCTGAACTTTAGGATTAACTTCTGAAACATTCTGTTGTGGTGCTGCCATCGATAAGAATCTTAACAAACTGAAATTTTAACAGAAAAGATTAGAAACAAAAACCAGATACTTTAAATCACCAAAACATTTGCAATAAAGTGTCATAACCAAATTAACATGACAAACCGTGCGAGTAACATGGTCACACGTGCGGCTAACGAGTCAGACGTGCCGTTCATAAGGTCACTCGTGTCACTGTTGACACATTTGAGCAAGAACATATGTCTCAGACAATGTATATGGTTGAGGCAATACTCAGACGAGTGATGGTCAACCGTGTGGTCACTCGTGCGATTAAGCACACATGTCATCTCAGATGTATGAGTGAGCAACAAAGAAAACACTAAAACAAATCACACGAGTAAGCATAAGTGTTTACACGGTTGAGCCTCAACTGTTTACTGACTCGTGCGAGTCATGTCTTAGGCGTGCGAGTGGAAGTCACTCGTGCATGTCTGAACGAAGGTCATTAAATGCATTTTTCAAAATCACAAGATCACATTTTCGAGTGTTAAACAGTTTGATTTTCATCACGATAGCATATTCATGGTTCGTTTAACACAAAACAATAACAGTTATCGAACAAAATACATTACAATTGCACAAAATTGAACTTATAACCCCTTAGGGTTTCGGTCCACATAAACAACTAATTAACCCATAAAAACTCGATGAAATCTTACCAAAGGAGTGGCGCTGGGGTCGGCTAGATATGCTAAACAAAACCTACGGTGGAAATTATAAATGGAAGTGATCGAATTTTGAGAGTAATTTGAGTGTGGAGTGTAAAAGTGAACGACTGTGTTCAACTCTCTCCATATTTATACTCACAATCTCAACCGTACGGTTAAGCAAACGATCCACTATCCAACCATGCGTCTCACCTAACACTCGTGCGTTTGACCTAGAAGTCTAAAAGACTACCCTAAGGTTTGGTCATGCGTACGGTTAACCTTAAACTTGTGGTAACGCGTACGTTTCACTTATCAGTCGTGCGAGTGAGCCACTATGGCAATTCAAATTTTCATAACTTAGGATTTTGACTCATTTGTCAATCTTAGAGCTAACATGCACCTTCAATTTGAGTCATAAATCACTAATTCATTAAGAAATGAACATTAACACTTAAGGAATTCCAACAATCTTAACCAAAACTAATTTATTTCTCTAAGCCCTCTGGTTTTGAAAAATGTATAGCCTACAGTGTAATGTCATCTTAAGATAACTAACTCCTCAATTCACTAAATCCTTCAATCAATCACAAACTTCACAAACTTCTATCTTATAGATTTGGTGTCAGAAATATCCTGATCTCAACAAAGTTCTTTCAGATGTCATTTCACTTTCAGAGGATAACCAGAAAATAACAAAGATATAAAATCTTTATGAGTTTTCTGAAATATAATGTAATGCAATAAAAGAAAGACATCCTATCATGAAATGCAATAACATGCCAAAACAAAATCTCTTTGTTGTTTTACAGTTTCCAATGCAAGGTATTCAAACAGATAATACAACTAAGCATATTAGAACACATAAATCCACATTATTTTTGTGAGCAAAATGATTAACACTATTAAAAAAATGGATCAGAACTGACATATTAAATCAACTTTTGTTGTTCATTCCCAATTGTCCAGTCTATGTCTATTATCAAGCAATTACTGATATCAATCCTCATTAGACATGAACATACTCCTTCCGGACACTTTGACAATCATGTTGGCATTAATTGTTTTAACACTAAAGAGCAGTGATTTTTGAGATCACGCTAAGTTCATTAATCCTTGATTCTTTCATCACTTATGATTGTGCATTTTTATTAGGTTGTCAATTCATTACATGTAACTTTCCGTTATCTCTATCCATGTACTTCATTCAAATTGAACAGGATGGTTCTCACGGTGTTTTGAATAACCCGGTCAGCCTTTGGCTTCTACTAATGTGTTGACAATCTTCAATCTAGTTGATCAGCAGATCTCAGAATATATTGGATTATCCGAATAGACGCATTATTTACCGCGGGGATTGGTCTACAATTAAAGCAGACTTTCCTGATGACCAGTCGTCACACGAAATAAATCTCAAGGACCTTAACTTGTTTATGTTCAAGTTGACATGGAAAACGGAATCGAAAGATAAACTTTCATATATATGTATTTAGAGTATATCTAGGTAAGTATCTTCCTAACTTACAGCCTTAATGGGTATAACTCTAAATTGCAGACGACTAGAATCTTGATAGTTCGATGTGAATGTCGTGATTAAACAATTCAAGCTGCGCGGGAGCATCATACTAAGAATGATCTGAGTTCTTTATGAGCTCTTCATGAATCAGCATTCCTCATTCTTTCAACTTTCAGGACTTTGCCATCTTGATACGCCAATTATTTTTTGACTTTGATTTTCTTTTGATATTTCTTTTTCAGCTTATCATTGTCTTTTGATATATTGATTTTGAACTGCATCATGAATGGATTTTCCATATTTATGCTTAAACTCATGTTTCTTTGTTGTGTGCTCAGATCACTCGAAGGTGTTCTCCCTTAAATGCTTGAGCGGTCAGCAATAAAGAATCATACTTTTCGACTTTAAGCGAGAAGGGACACTTACTTCGACATAAACTAATTTTCTCTAATTTTTTGGAGTTTAGTTTCAATTATTAAGTCTCAGGCCCGTGATAACGTGGTATGCACCAGCCAAACAGATAATCCTCAACCCCTTAATCCAACACTAACCTTTTCTAATGATTAACAATTATGATAGGGGATACCCTCAACCGACTGTTGAGTTCCTCAATAATTATCATTAGATATAATTTCAGAGATAATTTGGTGACTACCTTCAAACGCTACAGATCGTCCATGACTTCTAATTCTTAGATGATTGTTTTTCTTAATATGATTGTCTAATGCCAAGAATTCGTCAGTCACGTCTATCAATACATCACACAACAGATAAACATAAACATTCAAATTAGTCCTTACTAATCAATTATCAATTCTCAGTACAGTAATTTCTTCATCTCCAGCACATTAATCAAAACAAGCTCATTTTCAGAATTTTCAACTTTTTAAGGTTTTTCGATGAGGCATTTTACAATTTTTAGGTATTTTCTGTTGGAACATATTCTTCCCCTAAAATACTAAAAGAATAATCGTTTTGTCTTTTAGCAGTTTAAACAAAAATGAAAAGCAAAAAATATATACAGACATGCATGCAAATATTAAGTAACTCATGTAAAGTTATGCAGGCAACTTTGATAATATGCAAATAAGAAAAGCATAAACTAATTATCTAAATGTCATGCAAGCTACATGCAGAGTCTAAAAGTTTTATTGATCCTCACAGTTCGACATCCGAAATCACTTTGTCTCGATCAACAATGCCGTTAATCTCTAATAGGTGCAAGAACCTAAGTTTATCAAATCCATAATGTACAAATTAGCCCTTTGGTCCTTAGTAACTATTCTCTTAACCTCTATGATTCTTTTCTCATGACAATCACGAATAAAATGATACTTAACCCCTATATGCTTTATCTTAGAATGTTGAACATGATTCTTAGTGACAGCAATAGCAGCAGTATTAACTCACACATGACTAGGAACTTCGAAATCAATAGACTTAACTCACACAATGGCGGAATAGTGAATCAAACCCTTTAGTGAATATGGAAATGCTTTTTGGGATTGATTTAGTCAAACCACAACAATGATTGTGTGATTAGATCAACACCTAGAGCTATTATTCACCTTTTGCAAGGATTTAGGCTTGAATCACAGAGAGAGACTCAGACAGGTTACCAGATCTAAGTGATTGTGTGTAATGAGAGGCTTAACCTAAAATGAAGAACATAACACAATATATACCCCTGCTGTAAGTCAGCCGTGCGTGTTAGTCATCACTCGTATGAGTAGACACACTTAGTCGTACGGTTGATCACTCACTCGTGTAATTATCAATAAATTAGGTTTGTGACTCAGCTCAACACACTCGTGCGTATGAGCCTGTCAGCCGTATGAGTGAGGCTTCACTCGTGCGTCTGACTGAGTCTAGATAGTCAAAATTCCATATCTAGTTCCTGCAGTACCTGTAATTGCATATAAATATAGATAGGATAACAAATGGGTGTTTGAAGCTAGTATGGGTGTTGATTGACCCTTGTTGGTTGGTTTTGAGTTGGAAAACGAGTTGGTCATGTGTAGACTTTCAATTTGAGCATAATCACATGTATTAGTGATTTTGTTGGTGAAAGGAACACAAATGGGTGTTCTTGGTAGTGGATTTTAGGTGTAAACCCTAATTGAGACAAAATGGCTCAATTGGTCAATTTGGGTCTTGAGATGCTTCTAGCCCTTGACAATAAGATGTATTGGGTTGAGTTTGGGACCAAATCACTAGTTTTTAGTGATTTGGGGTATTGGGTCTTGTTTGACCTAGTTAGTATTTTGGGTGCAATTTGGGTCAAAGTTGCACTAGTCAAAATTTTGAATTGCACCACCCAGGTTCAGGAGCGTCGCTCCTATGGCAAAAGCGCCGCTCCTGGACTACTTTTGGTGATCTTTTTGGTCAGTGGGTAGAAACGCTGCTTTTGTTGACAAAAGCGCCGCTCTTGAGTTACAAAAGCACCACACCTAGTTGTGGTGCGCCGCACCTGTTTCAAAAATAAAAAAAGGGTTGGTTTTAATAAAACGGGTCGGAGTCGTTTCAATTTGAAATAGTTTTGACACCGAAAAAGTCATTTTTCTGTTTCTAAAGATGAATGTTGAACTTTTAGATTTTACGATAATTATTACCTTTGCATTTGAACTCTTATGCAGGTTTAAATACCATTTTGATACTTATTTTTTATAATGTAGCACTTTATTTAGGTACATTGAGAATATTTTTGGGGTTAATATATGTATCATATAGAGGTCCTTTCAATATATCCCCACTAGCAACAAATCCTTACACGTTTAATGACATCTTGGTTTAATGATTCGATTATTTTGTGACACTTTTTGATATCTCTCAATTCATAACTCTATAATTGTTTCTATTTTAAAATTTCATATTGAATGAAAATATATTTGACTATAGTTTCGTTTTGATAATAATTCATGGCCGCAAAATACATTTTTGAGCACGTTGCGTTGGCCACATAATTGGGTTAAATTAAGTGGCAAACATGCTAAAAAAACTTCTGTTGAAAATTATACCCACTTTAACATGATGAATAGATAACAACGTTATGAGAAAAACTTCCTGAAGGATTGCTTCCATTCAAAATAGTTTTGACGCTGAAAAAGTCATTTTGCTATTTCTAAAGGAGAATTTTGAAGTTTCATATTTTACGAAAATTATTACCTTTGCATTTGAACTCTTATGCATATTTAATTATTATTTTGATTCTTTTTTTATGTAACGCTTTATTTGTGGGGTTAATATATATCCGCTAGCCACAAATCCACGTTTAGTGACATCTTGGTTTAATGGTTCCATTATTTTGTGACACTTTTTGATTTCTCTCAATTCATAACTTTATATTTGTTTCTACTTTAAAATTTTTATGTTAAATGAAAATATATTTGATTATAGTTTCGTTTTGATAATAATTCATGGTTGCAAAACACATTTTGAGCACATTACATTGGCCACATAATTGGGCCAAATTATGTGGCAAGCATGCTAAAAAAACTTCGGTTGAAAATTGGACCTACTTTCGTACGATGAATAGATAACCACGTTATGAGAAAGACTTCCTGAAGGCTTGCTTTCATTCGAAATAATTTTGACGTCGAAAAAGTCATTTTGCTATTTTTGAAGGTGAATTTTGAACTTTCAGATTTTACGATAATTATTAACTTTGCATTTGAAATTTTATGCATGTTTAAAAAATATTTTGATACTTGTTTTTTATGTAACACTTTATTTAGGTACATTGAGAATATTTTTTGGGTTAGTATATCCCCACTAGCCACAAATCCTTACACATTAAGTGACCTCTTGGTTTAATGGTTCGATTATTTTGTAACATTTTTTGATATCTCTCAATTCATAACTCTATAATTATTTCTATTTTAAAATTTCATATTGAATGATAATATATTTGACTATAGTTTCGTTTCGATAATAATTCATGGCCACAAAACACATTTTTGAGCACATTACGTTGGCCATATAATTGGGCCAAATTATGTGGAAAGCATGCTAAAAAAACTTCGGTTGAAAATTAGACCCACTTTAGCACGATGAATAGATAAAGATGTTATGAGAAAGACTTCTCGAAGGCTTGCTTCCATTCAAAATAGTTTTGACGCCGAAAAAGTCATTTTGCTATTTCTTAAGGTGAATTTTGAACTTTCAGATTTTATGATAATTATTACCTTTGCATTTGAACTCTTATGCATATTTAAATATTATTTTGATACTTGATTTTTATGTAACACTTTATTTAGGTACATTGAGAATATTTTTGTGATTAATATATCCCCACTAGGCACAAATCCTTGCACGTTTAATGACATCTTGGTTTAATGGTTCGATTATTTTGTGACACTTTTTGATATCTCTCAATTCATAACTCTATAACTGTTTCTATTTTAAACTTTCATATTGAATGAAAATATATTCGACTATAGTTTTGTTTCGATATTAATTCATGGCCGCAAAACACATTTTGAGCACAATACGCTGGCCACATAATTGGGCCAAATTATGTGGAAAGCATGCTAAAAAAACTTCGCTTGAAAATTAGACCCACTTTTGCACGATAAATAGATAACGACGTTATGAGAAAGACTCACTGAAGGATTGCTTCTATTCGAAATAGTTTTGACGTTGAAAAAGACATTTTGCTATTTCTAAAGGTGAATTTTGAACTTTCAAATTTTACGATAATTATTACCTTTGCATTTAAACTCTTATGCAAATTTAAATATTATTTTGATACGTGTTTTTTATGTAACACTCTATTTAGGTACATTGAGAACATTTTTGGGGTTAATATATCCCCACTAGGCACAAATCTTTACACGTTTAGTGACGTCTTGGTTTAATGGTTCGATTATTTTGTGACACTTTTTGATATCTCTCAATTCATAACTCTATAATTGTTTCTATTTTAAAATTTCATATTGAATGAAAATATATTTGACTATACTTTCGTTTTGATAATAATTCATGGCCGCAAAACACATTTTTGAGCATATTACGTTGGCCACATAATTATGCCAAATATGTGGCCATCATGCTAAAAAAACTTCGGTTGAAAATTAGACCCATTATCGCACAATGAATATATAACGACATTATGAGAAAGTCTTTCTGAAGGCTTGCTTCCATTCGAAATAGTTTCGAAGTCGAATTGCTCTTTCTAAAGGAGAATTTTGAACTTTCAGATTTTACGATAATTGTTACCTTTGCATTTGAGCTCTTATGCATATTTATATATTATTTTGATACTTGTTTTTTATTTAACATTTTATTTAGGTACATTGAAAATATTTTTGGGGTTAATATATCCCCACTAGGCATAAATCCTTACACATTTAGTGACATCTTGGTTTAATGGTTTAAATATTTTGTGATACTTTTTGATATCTCTCAATTCATAACTCTATAATTGTTTCTATTTTAAAATTTTTTATTGAATGAAAATATATTCGACTATAGTTTTGTTTCAATAATAATTCATGGCCGCAAAACACATTTTTGAGCACATTACGTTGGCCACATAATTGGGCCAAATTATGTGGCATGCATGCTAAAAAAACTTCGCTTGAAAATTAGACCCACTTTCGCATAATGAATAGATAACGACGTTATGAGACAGACTTCCTGAAGGCTTGCATCCATTCGAAATAGTTTTGACGCCGAAAAAGTCGTTTTGCTATTTCTAAAGGTGAATTTTGAAATTTCAGATTTTACGATAATTATTACCTTTGCATTTGAACTCTTATGCATATTTAAATATTATTTTGATACTTGTTTATTATATAACACTTCATTTAGGTAGATTGAAAATATTTTTGGAGTTAATATATCTCCACTAGGCACAAATCCTTACACTTTTGGTGACATTTTTGTTTAATGGTTCGATTATTTTGTGACACTTTTTGATATCTCTCAATTTATAACTCTATAATTATTTCTATTTTAAAATTTCATATTGACTGGAAATATATTAGACTATAGTTTCGTTTCGATAATAATTTATGGCCGCAAAACACATTTTTGAACACTTTACGTTGGCCACATAATTGGGCCAAACTATGTGGCATGCATGCTATAAACAACTTCGGTTGAAAATTGGAACCACTTTCGCACGATGAATAGATAACGACGTTATGAGAAAGACTTCCTGAATGCTTGCTTCCATTCGAAATAGTTTTGACGCCGAAGAAGTCGTTTTACTATTTCTAAAGGTGAATTTTGAACTTTCAGATTTTACGATAATTATTACCTTTGCATTTAAATCTTATGCTTATTTAAATATTATTTTGATACTTGTTTTTTATTTAACACTTTATTTAGATACATTGAGAATATTTTTGGGGTTAATATATCCCCACTAGGCACAAATCCTTACAGGTTTAGTGACATCTTGGTTTAATAATTCGATTATTTTGTGACAATTTTTGATATCTCTCAATTCATAATTCTATAATTGTTTCTAAATTAAAATTTCTTATTGAATGAAAATATATTCGACTATAGTTTTGTTTCAATAATAATTTATGGCCGCAAAACTCATTTTTGAGCACATTACGTTGGTCACATAATTGGGCAAAATTATGTGGCAAGCATGCTAAAAAAACTTTGATTGAAAATTAGACCCACTTTCACATGATGAATAGATAACGACGTTATGAGAAAGACTTCCTGATGGCTTGCTTCCATTCAAAATAGTTTTGACGCCGAAAAAATCGGTTTGCTATTTCTAAAGGTGAATTTTAAACTTTCAGATTTTACTATAACAATTACCTTTGCATTTGAACTCTTCTGCATATTTAAATATTATTTTGATTGTTGTTTATTATGTAACATTTTATTTAGGTACATTGAGAATATTTTTGGGGTTAATATATCCCACTAGCCACAAATCCTTACACGTTTAGTGACATCTTGGTTTAATGGTTCGATTATTTTGTGACATTTTTTGATATCTCTCAATTCATAACTCTATAATTGTTTTTATTTTAAAATTTCATATTGAATGAAAATATATTTGACTGTAGTTTCATTTCATTAATAATTCATGGTTGCAAAACACATTTTTGAGCACATTACGTTGGCCACATAATTGGGACAAATTATGTGGCAAGCATGCTCAATAAACTTCGGTTGAAAATTAGACCCACTTTCGCGTGATGAATAGATAGCAACGTTATGAGAAAGAATTCCTGAAGGCTTGCTTCCATTCGAAATAGTTTTGACGCCGAAAAAAGTCATTTTGCTATTTCTAAAGGTGAATTTTGAACTTTCAGATTTTACGATAATTATTACCTTTCCATTTGAACTCTTATGCATATTTAAATTTTACTTTGATACTTGTTTTTTATGTAACTCTTTATTTAGGTATATTGAAAATATTGTAATATATCCCTACTAGGCACAAATCCTTACACGTTTAGTGACATCTAATGGTTAGATTATTTTGTGACACTTTTTGATATCTCTAAATTCATAACTATATAATTGTTTCTATTTTAAAATTTCATTTTTAATGACAATATATTTGACGATAGTTTCGTTTTGATAATAATTCATGACCGCAAAACACATTTTTGAGCACATTACGTTGACCACATAATTGAGCCAAATTTTGTGGCAAGCATGCTAAAAAAACTTCGGTTGAAAATTGGAACCACTTTTGCACGATGAATAGAAAACGTCGTTATGAGAAAGACTTCCTGAAGGCTTGCTTCCATTCAAAATAGTTTTGATTCTGAAAAAGTCGTTTTGCTATTTCTAAAGGTGAATTTTGAACTTTCATATTTTACGATAATTATTACTTTTGTATATGAACTCTTATGATTATTTAAATATTATTTTGATTCTTTTTTTTATGTAACACTTTATTAGGTACATTGAGAATATTTTTGGGGTTAATATAACCCCACTAGCCACAAATCCTTACACGTTTAGTTACATCTTAACTTAATGGTTCGATTATTTTGTGACACTTTTTGATATCTCTCAATTCATAACTCAATAATTGTTTTATTTTAAAATTTCATATTGAATAAAAATATATTTGACTATAGTTTCGTTTCAATAATAATTCATGGCCGCAAAACACATTTTTGAGCACATTACATTGGCTACATAATTGGGCCAAATTATGCGGCAAGAATGCTAGAGAAAACTTTGGTTGAAAATTGGAACCACTTTTGCACGATGAATAGATAACGACGTTATTGGAAAGACTTCCTGAAGGCTTGCTTTCATTCAAAATAGTTTTGACACAGAAAAAGTCGTTTTGCTATTTCTAAATGTGAATTTTGAACTTTCAGATTTTATGATAATTATTACCCTTGCATTTGAACTCTTATCCATATTTAATTATTATTTTCATACTTGTTTTTTATGTAACACTTTATTTAGGTACATTGAGAATATTTTTGAGGTTAATATATCCCCACTAGGCACAAATCCTTACACGTTTAGTGATATCTTAGTTTAATGGTTCGATTATTTTGGGACACTTTTTGATATCTCTCAATTCATAACTCTATAATTGTTTCTATTTTAAAATTTCATTTTGAATGAAAATAAATATAACTATAGTTTTGTTTCAATAATAATTCATGGCCGCAAAATACATTTTTGAGCACATTACGTTGGCCACATAATTGGGCCAAATTATGTGGCAAGCATGTTAAAAAAAAACTTCGCTTGAAAATTGGAGCCACTTTCGCACGATGAATAGATAACGATATTATGTGAAAGACTTACTGAAGGCTTGCTTCGATTCGAAATAGTTTTGACGCCGAAAAAGTCGTTTTACTATTTCTAAAGGTGAATTTTAAACTTTTATATTTTACGATAATTATTACCTTTATATTTGAACTCTTATGCATATTTAAATATTATTTTGATTCTTGTTTTTTATGTAACACTTTATTAGGTACATCTAGAATATTTTTGGGGTTAATATATCCCCACTAGCCATAAATCATTACACGTTTAGTGACATCTTGGTTTAATGGTTCGATTATTTTGTGACACTTTTTGATATCTCTCAATTCATTACTCAATAATTGTTACTATTTTAAAATTTCATTTTGAATGAATATATATTTGATAGTTTTGTTTCGATAATAATTCATGACCGTAAAACATATTTTTGAGCACATTACGTTGGCCACATAATTGGGCCAAATTATGTGGCAAGCATGCCAAAAAAAACTTCAGTTGAAAATTGGACCCACTTTCGCACGATGAATAAATAACGACGTTATGAGAAAGACTTCCTGAAGGCTTGCTCCCATTCGAAATAGTTTTGACGCCGAAAAAATCATTTTGCAATTTCTAAAGGTGAATTTTGAACTTTCAGATTTTACGATAATTATTACCTTTGCATTTGAACTCTTATGCATATTTAAATATTATTTTGATAATTGTTTTTTATGTAACACTTTATTTAGGTATATTAAGAATATTTTTTCGGGTTAATATATCTCCATTTGCCACAAATCCTTACACGTTAAGTGACATCTTGGTTTAATGGTTCGATTATTTTGTAACACTTTTTGATATCTCTCAATTCATAACTCTATAAGTGTTTCAATTTTAAAATTTCTTATTGAATGAAAATATATTTGACTATAGTTTTGACGCTGAAAAAGTCATTTTGCTATTTCTAAAGGTGAATTTTGAACTTTCAGATTTTACGATAATTATTACCTTTGTATTTGAACTCTTATGCATATTTAAATATTATTTTGATATGTGTTTTTTTTGTAACATTTTATTTAGGTACATTGAGAATAATATTGGGGTTAATATATACCCATTAGCCACAAATCCTTACACGTTTAGTGACAACTTGGTTTAATTGTTCGATTATTTTGTGACACTTTTTGATATCTCTCAATTCATAACTCTATAATTGTTTCTATTTTAAAATTTCATATTGAATGAAAATATATTTGACTATAGTTTCGTTTCAATAACAATTCATGGCCGCAAAACATATTTTTGAGCACATTACGTTGGTCACATAATTGGGCCAAATTATGTGGCAAACATGCTAAAAAACTTCAGTTGAAAATTAGACCCACTTTCACACGATGAATAGATAATGACATTATGAGAAAGACTTCCTGAAGGCTTGCTTCCATTCAAAATAGTTTTGACGCCGAAAAAATCGTTTTGCTATTTCTAAAGGTGAATTTTGAACTTTCAGATTTTACGATAATTATTATCTTTGCATTTGAACTCTTATGCATATTTAAATATTATTTTGATACGTGTTTTTTATGTAACATTTTATTTAGGTACATTGAGAATAATTTTTGGTTTAATATATCCCCATTAGCCACAAATCCTTACACGTTTAGTGACATCTTGGTTTAATTGTTCGATTATTTTGTGACACTTTTTGATATCTCTCAATTCATAACTCTATAATTGTTTCTATTTTAAAATTTCAGATTGAATGATAATATATCTGACTATAGTTTCGTTTCGATAATAATTCATGGCCGCAAAACACATTTTTGAGCACATTACATTGGCCACATATTTGGGCCAAATTATGTGGCCATCATTCTAAACAAACATCGGTTGAAAATTGGATCCACTTTTGCACGATGAATATATAACGACGTTATGAGAAATTCTTTCTGAAGGCTTTGTGACACCGCTAATTTTTTTTTAATACGTGGCGGAAGTATTTATTTATTAATTACAAAATAAACATTAACTATTGCTAAGACAACCAGTGTCACGTGTCATTACAAAATACATGTTTATACGGAGAAGATGTAGTTACAATCAGTTTACAAAAGATTATTATTTTCATAAAGCAAGACAACATCAGAGTTGACTCCTGTCAAACATAACATCACCATGCCCGTCTTCTCCCAATAGCAATATCTACCAGCTACAACCTGCAGGGAGAAGATGGAGGGGAGTTAGCACGAAGCTAAGTGAGTACGACTAACTACAGGCCATAGCATATAGAAGTGTTCTACTAATCATGTCACATAGTCTAACACACAAACATCACCCAGTAGTGCAGTCTACAGAGACTTAGGCGGTTCGGCCAAACCATTAACCTCCAGTTGATCGGGCTGGGGTTTACCGGAAGTTCCTCCTACATACCGTGCTGCATAAATCATCCACACGCGACGAACGCGTCATTCAAAAATATACTACACGGATGCAAATAGGTTACCACATGAGGAACCCAACCCGCAGGTTAATCTCTCCTATCGAATTAGGCTACCACAAGATAGGGACGCACTGGGTTCCAACAGACAAGCATCAACCAGCATGCAGTCATCACAAGGAACTAACTAATTACAATAATAAGTATATTTAACAAGCATGGTAACCATAATATAACATGCTACTATATACTATATTCTCCAGTCAGTCCCACTCACCGATTACCAGCAAACGAGAAGGTATTCAGCTATCTAATCACTGAACCTTCTCTTTCTAATTTTCTTCTGAGAAAACATATACACAAGTTAGTTTCTGTCCGTTAACCCTAAATAACACAATACAGAAATTTTTGTCAGAAGAAGTGTCCGCTAAAAATTTTTGCTTAACACTTGTGCACTTTCAAAATTTACATCATGATCACCAAAATTCAAACGGGCAGCATAACGGCTAAAAATCAGCACTTGGTAAAATATTCACTGCCCAAGACACTTGGCCAACTGTCAGAGACAGTCGGCCGATTGTATACACTCACTCGGCCGAGTGTCTAGTCACTCGGTCGATGGTCTCTTACAGACACACTCGGCTGTGGGTCATACACACTTGATCGATGGTCTAGTCGGTCGATCGAGTGTCAGAAGACACTCGGCCGACTATGTTCATCTGCAGAAGCTGAAGACAAAGTGACGGGTTTCACTTAAATTCATCCAATTCTTGCTCTAGAGCTCGATTATGACCTCAAAACTGATCAAATCAAAGACACTAAACATGTAGAAACATAAACCCACAAGATTTGGACTCAAACAACATCAAATCTAACCATTTTGACTCAAATTACACACTTTGTAAAAACTAACACAAAAACCCAATTTTCTCAAAGATTAAAGCATGAAAACTTATGATTCTTACCTTGATAGAATCAGTAAATCACAAGGAACAAAATAATGTAAAAGATTTAAGCTCAAGAACAAGGATTCAAGATTAGGGTTTGATGAGTGTGAAAGTGTAGGTACGGTGTATTTGAGAAGAAAGGTCTAGAAAAGGGAAGAAGGACACATCACTAATCTTTTAAGTGAGGTTAATTCTCACACTGTGCAACACACGGGTATTTATCAGTTATCTAATATCTTTCGTACATCATTTGGCCACCCAAACGAAGTCCAAATTAAATAAACAAACCTGTTATGTGACCCTTGTCACAAACTGGTCCTAACCACATCATCAAATAATAATAAGTATTAAATAAAAATAAAAGCATATAATAACACCATACTAACTTAAGGGCAATTTTGTAATGTTACATCTAGGCCCGATTGAGGATGTTACAAATCTACCCCTCTTAAGAAGATTCCTTCCTCGGAATCTGGTCAAGGTCAAACAAATAGGGATAATGCGCCCTCATTAACTCCTCGGTTTCCCACGTCAAGTTAGAACCTAAACTGTGCCGCTATTCCACTAACACCATTGGAATCTGTTTCTTTCTTAACTTGGTTACTTTCTTGTCCACTACTCTAACCGGCTCTTCTACTAGTTTCTTAGTCAAGTCGACTTTCAAATCCTTCAATGGAAGAATCTTACTTTCGTCATCTACTTTACACTTTCTTAAATAACAAACATTGAACGTGTTGTGTATTCCCGCTAACTCTGATGGAAGATCTAAAACAACAGTCTGATCATTCAAAATTTCTTTGATCGGAAATGGCCCAATAAACCTCGGTGCTAGTTTACCACATTTACCAAATCTGATCACCCCTTTCCACGGTGATACCTTCAAGTATACACGATCACCTACATTAAAAATTACCGGACGTCTGCGCGGATCAGCATACATCTTTTGTCGGTCTCTGGCTGCTTTTAACTTCTCACGTGCCATTTCGACCTTTTCTAAGGTTATCTGAACAATTTCGGGACCTGCAAATTGTTTCTCACCTGCTTCTAACCAACACGTAGGAGTTCTGCATTTTCGACCATACAACATTTCATATGGCGGCATTCCAATACTCGAATGATACGAATTGTTGTAAGCAAACTCTATCAGTGGAAGATGCAAATCCCAAGAACCACCATATTCTAAGACACATGCTCTCAACATGTCTTCTAACATTTGAATCGTTCGTTCACTCTGACCGTCTGTTTGTGGATGATATGCTGTACTTAAATTCACACGCGTACCCAGATTTTGTTGTAAACTGTTCCAGAAGTTCAATACAAACCTAGTATCTCTGTCGAAAACTATAGACAACGGTACACCATGTCGACTAACGATTTCTTTCAGGTACAACTCTGCTAAATCACTTAACGAAGCTGTTTCACGAGTAGCTAAAAAGTGAGCACTCTTTGTTAAACGATCCACTATCACCCAGATCATGTCGTGACCTTTCTGGGTTCGGGGTAACTTGGTTACAAAATCCATCATTATATGATCCCATTTCCACTGAGGAATTTCTAACTGTCGTAGGGATCCATATGGTTTCTGATGTTCTGCCTTAAATTGCGCACATATATGACACTTTACGACGAAACCTGCAACATCTGTCTTCATTGTCGGCCACCAATACAATGTTTTCAAATCTCTATACATCTTAGTACTACCCGGATGCACTGTCAATCTAGATTTGTGCGCTTCTGTAAGGATTAAATCCCTCAAATTTCCAAGCATAGGCACCCAAATTCGGTCTTTATAGGTCTTTAATCCTCTAGAATCATTGCATAGGTCAAATTTTCTTTTGATCATTTGCTCGGTCTTTAGGTTTTCATCATTCAAAGCTACTAACTGGACAGTTTTCAATTGATCAATCAAGTCTAAAACTATCTCAATTCTCATAAATCTAACGTTTTGACTGTTTTCTTGCGACTCAGAGCATCTGCGACCACATTTGCTTTACCCGGATGGTACTTAATCTCACAATCGTAGTCTTTAATCGATTCTAAACATCGACGTTGACGCATATTTAATTCTTTCTGCGAAAAGATATATTGAAGACTCTGATGATCTGTATAGATTTCACAATGTGTACCATACAAATAGTGTCTCCAAAGCTTTAAGGAAAACACAACTGCAGTTAACTCTAAATCATGAGTGGGGTAGTTTCGGTCATGATTCTTAAACTGTCGTGAGGCATACACTATAACTTTATTTCTCTGCATCAAAACACAACCCAGACCTGCGCGTGACGCATCGCAGTCGACCACAAAATCTTCTGTTCCCTCTGGTAAAGCTAAGACCGGCGCTTGACATAACAATTGTTTGAGAGTCTGAAAAGCCTTTTCTTGTTCATCAGTCCATCGAAAGGCTACATCTTTTCTGGTTAACTTATTCAATGCACCTGCTATTTTAGAGAAGTCTTTGATAAATCGGCGGTAATAACCTGCTAAACCCAGAAAACTCTTAATTTCTGTCATCGTTTTCAGTGAGTTCCAATTCATTACAGCCTCTATCTTAGACTGATCTACTTTAATACCCTGTTCACAAATCACATGACCCAGAAACTGTACTTCCCGCAACCAAAATTCACACTTAGAAAACTTAGCGTACAACTGTTCCTGTTTCAGGAGTTCTAATACCAATCTCAAATGTGTAGCATGATCTTTCTCGGTTTTCGAATATATCAAGATATCATCTATGAAGACAATCACAAACTTGTCAAGATACTGATGACACACCCTATTCATTAAATCCATAAACACTGCTGGCGCGTTTGTTAACCCGAATGGCATAACTAAAAATTCATAATGACCATATCTAGTTCTAAACGCTATTTTCGGTATATCACTCTCTGCAATACGTACCTGATGATACCCTGAACGTAAATCAATCTTTGAAAAGTAGGAAGCACCCTGTAACTGATCAAATAAGTCATCTATTCTTGGTAACGGATACTTATTCTTGATTGTTCTCTTGTTTAAATCACGATAATCTATACATATACGAAGCGACCCATCTTTCTTTTTCATAAACAAAACAGGAGCACCCCACGGTGAAGAACTTAGTCGGATAAACCCCTTATCTAACAGTTCCTGAATCTGAGACATCATTTCTCGGATTTCTGACGGAGCTAATCTGTAAGGAGCTTTTGCAACTGGCGTAGCACCTGGAACCAAATCAATTTGTATACTCTACTTCACGTACTGGAGGTAACCCTGGTAAATCATCAATTTTACAACTAGCGTAGCACCTGGAACCAAATCAATTTGTATACTCTACTTCACGTACTGGAGGTAACCCTGGTAAATCATCTGGAAATACTTCTGGAAATTTTGACACAACGGGAATATCGGTCACCTGCTTCTTCTCTTTCTTAACATCAATCACATAGGCTAAGAATGAATCACACCCTTTCGTTATTGCCTTCTGAGCTTTCATTAGGGAAACCATAGGGAAGTTAAATCCACTGCGCTCTCCCCTAGCTATCACTCAGGATCCGTCAACCAAACGGAAAGAAATCATGTTCTTATCACACTTAATATTAGCCCTATTAGCTCTTAACCAATTCATACATATGACTACATCAAAGCTAGGTATAGGCATCAGCAAACAGGTTAAAGGGAAAGAATGGCCGTCGATTTAGATGGTAATTCCAGACACAGATGATGTGCATAGAACCATTTTACCATCAACTACTTATATTCCCAAAGGCTCATCTAACATCCTAACAGGCAACTTCAACTAGCTGGCAAGGAATTAACCAAGAACATACCGGTAATGACGTCATCGGTAGTGGTTGCAGTGTCTACCGTCATCTGAAATGCCCTTGCCTCTGCTGTTGGAGGATACTTTCTCTTCTGCCCGGCAGTAGAAGCAGAAGATCCCCCGGAAGTAACTGACCTCGCCCCTGACCCTGCCCCAGAACCGGCTCTTGACGCAGATGGACAATCCGCTGATCTATGACCTTCCTTATGGCAACTCCAACAAACATTTGACTTAAAAGAACAAGCTGTTGCTTCATGACCTTTCACTCCACATTTCAAACATCTTCGGGTCATTGGAGAACACGGTCCGGCATGAGTCGACTTACAAACATTACACCAATCAGGCTGACTTGAACCCGATCCGCTTATACCAGACTTACTCTTCTGTTTAAACCCACCTGACTTCTTACCACGAAATCCTGATTGCTTACTTGACTGCTGACCAGATTGACCACCTGTTTGACCTTCTGATTTTCCCCCGAAAGATCCACCTTTTGAACTTTCTCTTTTCGCTGCCATTATATCACCTTCAGTAACTTTAGACATCTCATGAGCCTGTGCCAATGTGGTTACAAATCTCACAAATGTTCTATATTCTAGCTTAATCACCCGCATAAATTGCTGAATCTTATCCTTTTCAGTCAGTACCCACTGTTGAACAAACCTGAACTTCGACGTAAAATCTCTGAAAACCTCATCAATTGTCATACTTTCAGTCATTTTCATACTCAGGAACTCAGTTTTCAATCTTTCTATCTCATACTCAGAACAATACTGCTCACGAACCTTAGCAGCGAGCTGTTCCCAAGTTATCTGACTGATCTGTTCTTTGGGTAAATATGCAGTAATAGAATCCCACCACTCCATTGCTTCACCTTTGAGAAGCCTACTAGCAAACTGTACCATAGATTCAGGCTCACAAAAACATGCTTCCAACACTCTCTCTACTTCTCTTAGCCAATTAAGGGTCATTGTAGGGTTTGTGTGACCACTGTACTCAGGAGGTTTGCAATCCATAAACTGTTTATAGGTACACTTCCTTCTTTTCTCAGGGACTTGAAATGGGTACATCATTTTATTAGGAAAAGTCTGGTTAAACGGAAATGGCATTTGATAGTTTTGATAGGTATTTTCTAGAAATTGTGACTGAGAACTGCCACTGGCTTGATTATAAAAGTTAGGAGGAAAGGTTGTATTTAACGCAGTGGTATTAGGGTTCCATTGCGCTCGTTCTTGTTCCAATTCCTTAATTTTCTCCTGAGCTTCTAGTAACTGACTTTGAAGTTCTATTACTTCTTGAGAAGTTTCTTCTTCTGAAGACACATGTCCATCGTCGTCAGGGGCTCTGAATGTACCAGTTCCAGGGGCACCAGGGCCAGTAGCGTTAGCTTCGTTATCTGTCATTGCTGCACTACCACAACACTCACACCAAAGTTTAGTATAAATTCTGTTAGTACTAACAACTAACACATATCCTGTCCTAATACTCACTTAACTCATCCCCATCATGTTATGTTTGACATGACTCTTCTAAGTTTGGGAACATGACATGTAGATCACAATGCACATGTTGCCAAACTCAGCTCTGATACCAACTTGTGACACCGCTAATTTTTTTTTTAAATACGTGGCGGAAGCATTTATTTATTAATTACAAAATAAACATTAACTATTGCTAAGACAACCAGTGTCACGTGTCATTACAAAATACATGTTTATACGGAGAAGATGTAGTTATAATCAGTTTACAAAAGATTATTATTTTCATAAAGCAAGACAACATCAGAGTTGACTTCTGTCAAACATAATATCACCATGCCCATCTTCTCCCAAAAGCAATATCTACAAGCTACAACCTGCAAGGAGGAGATGGAAGAGAGTTAGCACGAAGCTAAGTGAGTACGACTAACTACAGGCCATAGCATACAGAAGTGTTATACTAATCATGTCACATAGTCTAACACACAAACATCACCCAGTAGTGCAGTCTACAGAGACTTCGGCGGTTCGGCCAAACCATTAACCTCCAGTTGATCGGGCTAGGGTTTACCGGAAGTTCCTCCTACATACCGTGCTGCATAAATCATCCACACGAGACGAACGTGTCATTCAAACATATACTACACGGATGCAAATAGGCTACCACATGAGGAACCCAACCCACAGGTTGATCTCTCCTATCGCATTAGGCTACCACAAGATAGGGACGCACTGGGTTCCAACAGACAAGCATCAACCAGCATGCAGTCATCACAAGGAACTAACTAATTACAACAATAAGTATATTTAACAAGCATGGCAACCATAATATAACATGCTACTATATACTATATTCTCCAGTCAGTCCCACTCACCGATTACCAGCAAACGAGAAGGTATTCAGCTATCTAATCACTGAACCTTCTATTTCTCCTTTTCTTCTGAGAAAAACATATACACAAGTTAGTTTCTGTCCGTTAACCCCAAATAACACAATACAGAAATTTTTGTCAGAAAAAGTGTCCGCTAAAAATTTTTGCTTAACACTTGTGCACTTTCAAAATTTACATCATGATCACCAAAATACAAACGGGCAGCATAACGGCTAAAAATTAGCACTTGGTAAAATATTCACTGCCCAAGACAGTCGGTCGAGTGTCTACACTCACTCGGCCGAGTGTCTAGTCACTCGGTCGATGGTCTCTCACAGACACACTCGGCCGTGGGTCATACACACTCGGTCGATGGTCTAGTCGGTCGGTCGAGTGTCAGAAGACACTCGGCTGACTGTGTTCACCTGCAGAAGCTGAAGATAAAGTGACGGGTTTCACCCAAATTCATCCAATTCTTGCTCTAGAGCTCGATTATGACCTCAAAACTGATCAAATCAAAGACACTAAACATGTAGAAACATAAACCCACAAGATTTGACCTCAAACAACATCAAATCTAACCATTTTGACCCAAATTACACACTTTGTAAAAACTAACACAAAAACCCAATTTTCTCAAAGATTAAAGCATGAAAACTTGTGATTCTTACCTTGATAGAATCAGTAAATCACAAGGAACAAGATAATGTAAAAGATTTGAGCTCAAGAACAAGGATTCAAGATTAGGGTTTGATGAGTGTGAAAGTGTAGGTACGGTTATTTGAGAAGAAAGGTCTAGAAAAGGGAAGAAGGATACAGCACTAGTCTTTTAAGTGAGGTTAATTCTCACACTGTTCAACACACGGGTATTTTTCAGTTATCTGATATCTTTCGTACATCATTTGGCCACCCAAACGAAGTCCAAATTAAATTAACAAACATGTTCTGTGACCCTTATCACAAACTGGTCCTAACCACATCATCAAATAATAATAAATATTAAATAAAAATAAAAGCATATAATAACACCATACTAACTTAAGGGCAATTTTGTAATCTTACATATAGGCCCGATTGAGGATGTTATAGGGTTGCTTCCATTCAAAATAGTTTTGACGCCGAAAAAGTCGTTTTGCTATTTCTAAAGGTGAATTTTGAACTTTCAGATTTTACGATAATAATTACATTTGCATTTGAATCTTATGCATATTTAAATATTATTTGTATACTTATTTTTTATGTAACACTTTATTTAGGTATATTGAGAATATTTTTGGTGTTAATATATCCCCACTAGCCACAAACCTTACATGTTTAGTGACATATTGGTTTAATTGTTCGATTATTTTGTGACACTTTTTGATATCTCTCAATTCATAACTCAATAATTGTTTCTATTTTAAAATTTTATTTTGAATGAAATATATTTGACTATAGTTTCGTTTGGATAATAATTCATGGCCGCAAAACACATTTTTGAGCACATTACGTTGGCCACATAATTGGGCCAAATTATGTGGCAAGCATGCCAAAAAAACTTCAGTTGAAAATTGGACCCACTTTCGCACGATGAATAGATAACGACGTTATGAGAAAGACTTCCTGAAGGCTTACTTCCATTCGAAATAGTTTTGACACGGAAAAAGTCATTTTGCTATTTCTAAAGGTGAATTTTGAACTTTCAGATTTTACGATAATTATTACCTTTACATTTGAACTCTTATGCATTTTTAAATATTATTCTGATACTTTTTTTATGTAACACTTTATTTAGGTATATTGAGAATATTTTTTGGGTTAAAATATCTCCACTAGCCACAAATCCTTACACGTTAAGTGACATATTGGTTTAATGGTTCGATATCTCTCAATTAATAACTCTATAATTATTTCTATTTTAATATTTCATATTGAATAAAAATATATTTGACAATAGTTTCGTTTCGATAATAATTCATGGCCACAATACATTCTTTTTGAGCACATTTCGTTGGCCACATAATTGGGCCAAATTATGCAACGAGCATGCTAAAAATACTTCGATTGAAAATTGGACCCACTTTCACACGATGAATAGATAATTACGTTATGAGAAAGACTTCCTGAAGGCTTGTTTCCATTCGAAATAGTTTTAAAGTCGTTTTTCTATTTCAAAAGGTGAATTTTGAACTTTCAGATTTTACGATAATTATTACCTTTGCATTTGAACTCTTATGCAAATTTAAATAATATTTTGATACTTATTTTTTATGTAACACTTTATTTAGGTATATTGAGAATATTTTTTGGGTTAATATATCTCCACTTGCCATAAATCCTTTCACGTTAAGTGACATCTTGGTTTAATGGTTCGATTATTTTGTAACACTTTTTGATATCTCTCAAATCATAACTCTATCAGTGTTTCAACTTTAAAATTTCATATTGAATGAAAATATATTTGACTATAGTTTTGACGCTGAAAAAGTCGTTTTGCTATTTCTAAAGGTGAATTTTGAACTTTCAGATTGTACGTTAATTATTACTTTTGTATTTGAACTCTTACGTATATTTAAATATTATTTTGATACGTGTTTTTTTATGTAACATTTTATTTAGGTACATTGAGAATAATTTTGGGGTTAATATATCCCCACTAGTCACAAATCCTTACACGTTAAGTGACATCTTGGTTTAATTGTTCTATTATTTTGTGACACTTGTTGATATCTCTCAATTCATAACTCTATAATTGTTTCTATTTTAAAATTTCATATTGAAAGAAAATATATTTGACCATAGTTTCGTTTCGATAATAATTCATGGCCGCAAAACACATTTTTGAGCACATTACGTTGGACACATAATTGTGCCAAATTATGTGGCAAGCATTCTAAAAAACTTCGGTTGAAAATTGGACTCACTTTCACACAATGAATAGATAACGACGTTATGAGAAAGACTTCCCGAAGGCTTGCTTCAATTTGAAATAGTTTTGACGTCAAAAATGTCGTTTTGCTATTTCTAAAGGTGAATTTTGAACTTTCAGATTTTACGATAATTATTACCTTTGCATTTGAACTCTTATGCATATTTAAATATTATTTTGATACTTGTTTTTTATGTAACACTTTAATAAGGTGCATTGAGAATATTTTTGGGGTTAATATATCATCATTAGACACAAATCGTTACACGTTTAGTGACATCTTGGTTTAATGGTTCGATTCACTTTTTGATATCTCTCAATTCATAACTCTATAATTGTTTCTATTTTAAAATTTCATATTGAATGAAAATATATATGACTATAGTTTCTTTTCGATAATAATTCATGGACGCAATATACATTTTTGAGCACATTACGTTGGACACATAATTGGGCCAAATTATGTGGAAGTATGCTAAAAGTCATTTTGCTATTTCTAAAGGTAAATTTTGAACTTTCAGATTTTACAATAATTATTACCTTTAAATTTGAACTCTTATGCATATTTAAATACTATTTTGATACTTGTTTTTTATGTGACACTTTATTTAGGTACATTGGGAATATTTCTGGGGTTAATATATCCCCATTATGAAGAGACCCGTCCTAATCCATCCGGACGAAGTCCATATCGATTATAAACGATTCACAAAAGTTGATTACATCGCGAGGTATCTGACCTCTATATGATACATTTTACAAACATTGCATTCGTTTTTGAAAAGACAATCTTTCATTACAACGAAAATTGACAGGCATGCATACCATTTCATAATATATCTTACTATAATTAACTTAATAATAATCTTGATGACCTCGACGACTCGAATGCAACGTCTTTTGAAATATGCCATGAATGACTCCAAGTAATATCTATAAAATGAGCAAATGCACAGCGGAAGATTTCTTTCGTACCTGAGAATAAACATGCTTTCAAGTGTCAACAAAAAGGTTGGTGAGTTCATTAGTTTAACATAAATAATCATTTCCATCATTTTAATAGACCACAAGATTTCCAGTTCTCATAAATATACGTCCCATGCATAGAGACAAAAATATCATTCATATGGATTGAACACCTGGTAACCGACATTCACAATATGCATATAAGAATATCCCCATCATTCCGGGATCCTCCATCGGACATGATATAAATTTCGAATTACTAAAGCATCCGATACTTTGGATGGGGCTTGTTGGGCCCGATAGATCTATCTTTAGAGTTCGCGTCAATTAGGGTGTCTGTTCCCTAATTCTTAGATTACCAGACTTAATAAAAAGGGGCATATTCGATTTCGATCATTCAACCATATAATGTAGTTTCGATTACTTGTGTCCATTTCGTAAAACATTTATAAAAACAGCGCATGTATTCTCAGTCTCAAAAAAATATATATTGCAAAAGCATTTAAAAAGGGATTAATGAAACTCACCATACTGTATTTTGTAGTAAAAATACATATAGCATCATTGAACAAGTGTAAGGTTGGCCTCGGGTTCACGAACCTAAATAATTTGTTTATTTATTAATATACGTAATTATAATCGAACAATATATGTATCATTATTTGTGAAGTAAATTATAATTTAACAAGTTTCATTATATATACTCTTTCATTTTATATATAGTAATATCAATGTAGTTAGAATATGTTTATTAAATATATTTTTAAATATATTATTTATCACTTGTTTATTAAAAATAGTAATTATATTAATACTAAATTATTATTAGTAGTGATTAAACTAATGATAATGATAATACTAATGTTAATAATAATAATAATAATAATAATAATAATAATAATAATAATAATAATAATAATAATATAAATGATAATTTTTAAAAGAATAACAGTAGTTTTTAATAAAATAAAAAGTTTATTAATAATGATAATGAAAATAATAATTTTTATAGTAATACATAATACTTTATAATAATAACCATTATAGAAATTTCATTACTAATGATAATATTAATAACAATACTTATGTTAATCCTAATCAAAATCTTCATGTTAAATTTGTAAACTAATTACTAAAGTTTCGTAATCCTAATCATAATAATAATAATAATAATAATAATAATAATAATAATAATAATAATAATAATAATAATAATAATAATAATAATAATATTAATAATAATAATATTATTATTATTAATAATACTAATAATAATAAAAATAAAAATAAAAGTAATAATTATAAGAGTAATAATTCTACCTAATAAAGAGTAGAACTCATCGGCTCAAACAGATCGAGACACCAGAGGAAAAGAAAAAAAAGCAGAGGAAAACAACATCCTGGTTTAGGGTTTATTCGATTCATCACACAGCTCAATCAATCAAATGACAAACGTCGATATACAGTAGTTCTTGATTCATCATCTTCAACCGTCATCATCAATCTTCAGCAACCATCGTAGGATTTGATTTTCTGTTTCAATCGAGATGTCCAAATCAAAGATCTATGTAAGTAATTCGATTCAGCAATTAATCAAGCGGGTAATTGCTTCATTATTTCTTCATTCATATTTATATATTCTGTTCTTTTAAAAGAATTGAACACTTGCAGTAATTAATGGTTTTTGGATTGGGTGTGTTCAAACATGAAACAGAAACTAACCGGTCGTGTGTACTCGAACAGGAATAAGCAGATTTATCAATATACTAGTCATTATTTAGCTATCCTCATGATTTATCGATTGCAGGTTATTGGAGCAAGGAGATGACCAACAGTAATAAAGGTTTAATTTGTTTGCAGGTGATGATATTTGGTTTGAGAACTTATTGTGTAAGTTTGTTGTAGGGCTTCGATTTATAGCAGGAACCTAAAGTTACTTGTGGTCTTGTGATGGTTTCTGATGAATGATTCGAACTCAAACAGCAACATGAATAAGTAGGTGTGATAGAAGTTTCCCGTATTCATATTCATCAAAGATGATCGAGTAGAAGGTGGTGTGATTTGGTATTGTTCAATAGACAGTAGTAATACCATAGTAGCAGTAATGATGATGATGGTGATCGGTTTGGTCATTGAGAAAGGATGCAAGCTGCAGTAATCTTTGAGTATACCAGGTTTGTGTTTGTTTGAAATTTCGAATGGCAGTAACAAACAGTTTACTATGATGTTTATTTTGGTGATCATGTGTGTTGGTTGTAACAGAATTATAAATGGAATGGTGGCGGTTGTGGTTATGATTATAGGTTGACGATGGTGGCATTGATTTATTGATGAAGATGATTATTATGAGTTTTGTCGTTCATGAACCAGGAATACATAATGGCAACAATAACTAACACTCGAAGGGTGGTGCTAGTGGGGTTTGAAAGGGTGGTTTCAAGGTGTTCGATGATCGAGTAACAGGAGTTAGTTCAAATGGTGGTGATGATCGTGTTTTTAAGGGAGATGTGAATTCATAGCTGCAAGTGAAGATGAACCAAATTGAAACTTCACTTACTTGACACAAATGTGGTTGTCACTTTCTTGTTTGTGTACGCTTTCTTGGTGATAGAGTTGACACAAAAGAAAAAGCATAGAGAGAGTTAAATGTGGTGGGGATATGAGTTGGTATTCTTGTGATGAATGTTAGTCGACCAAAAATCACAAGTAAATAGAATAAATGAATTAAATAAAAAAAAATAAAAAAGCTTGATACTGATTAGTAAGTGATTTGTCTCTTTGTTTAGTGTAATCCATCGAATTTCAAAAGGGAAAGGGATTGATAAAGAATTGTACAAACTGTGTCTTTGATTTACCGCCTTTCCTTTATTAATAATTATTTAATTATTAATAATAATAATGATAACTATAAATATAATAAGAATTTTAATAAATGTAATAATAATTTCTAATGATAATGGTAACCATAAAAATAATAATAATACAAGAAACGGTAGCCATATTAATATCTAATAATAATATAACAATTTACATGTACCAAACTTTATATCCATATTTTATAATTTTTATAGTATTAATAACACTGGTATTATTATTTATTTTAATGAAAGTAATAATAATATTACTATAACATCTATATTCTTAACTTGTAATTACATTTAATCTATTTACATATTGTTAATTTTGTAATAGTTATTAATTATACTATATAACATAATTTGTTATGAATCATTTATGTACTAGTGTTTACTCTGCCTTCTTAAATATTTTAATTATCTTAATTAAATATCAATCGAGTCCCTAATCGACTACTAATATTATTTATTAAATAATTCGAAATATATATAAACATGTTTTTAATTACACTTTGCAAGTTATTTATATATTTAATTCTAGTAATTAATATCATATTATATATATTCTAATTATGTCATTTATACAAAACATTTTAATAATCAAACTCGATTGAATCAAAAAATATTTCCGTACTTTTGAAGTTAAATCAATTGAATACTATGAACTTTAGTTCTACTGATTAATTTGTATTTTATTATTTCACATTATTATTCATACACATATATTCAACTTTATATATATATATATATATATATATATATATATATATATATATATATATATATATATATATATATATATATATATATATATATTTTATTAACAACAATGGTTCGTGAATCGTCGGGATTAGTCAAAGGGTAATTGATTACATGAATATAGATTTCAAGACTTTCGAGACTTAATCATTACAGATTTTACTTATCATGTCGGAATCATATAAAGATTAAAGTTTAAATTTGGTCGGAAATTCCCGGGTCGTCACAGTACCTACCCGTTAAAGAAATTTCGTCCCGAAATTTGAGTGGGATGGTCATGAATAATAATAAGTATGTTTTCATGACTCATATAGGCTGATAAATAGAGTTTTATTACCATTGAGAAATAAGGATGAAGTAATTTGATTATTCGAAGAGTACGAATGAAGCTATCACAAAAGAGTGAAAATGAGTAAATGAAGATTTGACTTAACCGATGACGTAGTCACGTTTGAATTCAGACAATAAAGTTAGTCTTAACTTTTGACAAAATCACGGTTGAATTCCGAAATTCAAGGGATTAAAGAAAATCTTCGAAATCTATAAGATCTGATTCTTCGAGATTTAAGGAAATTAGGATCTCTATAATTAAACACGGTGATCTGCCTCGATTACTCTGTCTGATATTTCCATTATAAATTTAAGCTCTTCCGTTCCATTATTCTCACCATTCCTATACTTTCTTTCTTAGTTCATACACCCAAAAGATTATGAATATGCTTAATCCCGTTCTAATCCTTGTTATTTTTCTTAATTATCATTTCTGTCACCCTTCTTTCAATCTTCCACCAGAAAAATCTATCTACTTCTACTATTACCTTGGGGTGATACTATTCTTAATTATACCGTGTCTTTATATTGCTGTTCATATTAATTTCCACAGTTTGTAATTTCTGCGTTGTTATTGGGTTTTATATCTTCCCTTATATTTCGAAACCCCTGCTTCTGTCTCCTATAATCATTGTCATCCACAGTTAATGATTTCTCTTATTTGCTGCGATTTATACCCCCATTTACACTTCGAAGCTTTATGCTCTGTTTTCTCTTCTATCCATTAAGTACCTCAAGTAATGGTCTAGAATTCGTGGGTATGGAGATTCGAATGCACATGGCTAATGTTCTAAGAGAGAATTTGTAATGGCGCAATCTTGATTGGTTAAATTACCAAAATTCAAGAGAAAAGATAGAACTATCAAGAAAATATGTTCTTGATATGTTTGGAGTTTAGATAGAATGTAAGAGTCGTGTAACATGGCACATGATGACGTTATAATCTGTGAATCATCACGTTCCATTAGAAACTCAGCATGACTTACTGTAATATAATCACGTTGATCAAGTGTCATTATATTATGCTAACTCATGCATCAATTTCCAACACTACTTCAAAATCATTCATAATTCAAACTTAAATTTTAAAGAAATTTAGAAACTAAAGTAGTTTCCATTATGATGTAATATAGATAGCATGAAGAGATAAATAATTTCGGACGAGAATATTTATGAAAATATCTTCAGAAATATCGAAGATATTTATGATGATATTTTGGAATCTCTAAGTTCGATGGTTGATGAAGAAAGATTTTCCGCAAGATTTTAACATGACTTTGGAGCAGGATATTCTCTAAAGATTTCATCGAATCCAGAACTACCTGGATTCTTTGAATATAGGTTATGGTCCTTGTATTTGTCCTTGGTCTCCTTCGTGGTTAGCTCAATCCGTTTTCCAGTTCCAACTTTTCTGAGCTTTTCCAACATAATATTCTTTATCATCACTTCCGATGATTAAGGTCATTTACGGTTGTCTACGGTTTCTGCTGCTTCATTCAGCTTTTTCAACATTCAGAGTATTGATTTGTAGACTGAGTGATTTTCAGAATTTCAGAATGAAAGATCATAATCCTAAGAGATAAATGTTATACATATAACGGTTGATGTAGATATGATGTCAGTTTTTAAAGTACTGATTGCTGATTCCCGATAATTGGTATAGCAATTATTGTTACAAGATGTAGATGAGTACATGATAGAGTTTCAACGAACAATAATGATTTTTCGGAAAGTCAAAGATCAGTGAAGTTGCTGGTAAGTTTACCGCTAATGTGGTGGAATATAAATGGTTCTCCGGTAACGATGACGAAAGGTAAACTTATATATCAAAGTTATAGTAGAGTTTACTCGAATGAAAAGTCAAAATTGATTTGTTGAAGCTGTGACAAATTTGGCTAATTTAAAAAGGAATTGCAATGTTATTTTCGGTAATAACAATGCCAAAGGAATTAGCACAGATACGTGTTAAAAGTTTACTCAGATTCTGAGTGTTTTCGGAGGCATAACTATATGTATCAATCTTTTCTTCCATAGATGAAGTGCGGTTGGTTCATCCTCTCGATTGAGGTGTTTTCAAAAATCATGAAAGGTTTGAACGCATATTGTAATCGTCAAGATACAAATGAGGCTTAAGATGAGATCAAGTGGTAAACTTGAAGAATTATTTAGTTTCATAAGTTATAATCAATATTTTAATTCATTTTAATTGTCCAATGTTGATAGTCCTCAGTTGATAATCCACAGTTAGCAATTCAATAATTCATATATAATTATATATATATAATATTCGAATTAATACGTATCGTGACCCGTATATGTCTCAGACTCGATCACAACTCAAACTATATATATTATTGTAGAATTAACCTCAACCCTGTATAGAGAACTCGATCATTACTGCATATAGAGTGTCTATGGTGATTCCAAATAATATATATAGATGCGTTGATATGATATGTCAAAACCTTGTATACGTTTCCCGACATTTAAAATGCGTAAAAATAAATAACAGAAATTAAATGACGATAAATAAAGTGTGAGAATGTAAATTGCAAGAATGTAAATTGCGATAATTAAATTGCGAGAATGTAAATTGCGATAAATAAAATTTAACCAGTTAGCTAGGAACAGTTAGCTAGCAACAGTTAGCGTGGATTCTTAACAAAATTCTTTTCATAGTTAAATTGTTTGTTTCTAACAAATTTTATTTTTCCAATGTTTTCTTCATTATGCCACTTGTTGGATTCTGATAGATCAAAGTCCGAAAATGAAATTGAATGGAAATGGTTATTCTGCGGTGAACGAATACGTATATCTGAGGATGTAAGTAGGATAGTAATTGACTATTGAATCAGATTTGAAAAAGTGTACAGTGTACTTATTAATGTGAAATCTTAAATATTCCTCGGATATTACCAACCCGTTAAAATATTTTCATCATTAACAGTTTATACAAAAGAATTTTTAATTACAATCTTTATGAAAACATGTATACATATATATTTTCTTCAGATGTAATCATAGATTTAATGAGTCAATATGATATTAAACTCATTTGATTTACCGTTAGAACATGAATATATAATCTCTAAAACATTAGAGATTACATAATCTCCATGAAGAACGAAGATAATCGATATAGAACGATACGTAGAATGATGATTATACTCGAGGTACGGAATAAGATGTTGAGGCATGGATTTTTGATGGTACTGGTGCTGTTACTGATGGTACTGTTGGTGCCGGTAATGTTGCTGAAGCTGGTACATTTTGCACCATATTTTCCAAATTTATTTTTCGAGCGCGAAGTTTGTTGACTTCTTCTATTATTCCGGGGTGATTGTCGGTTGGAACGAGCGAATGAATAAGGTTTAGAATTTTTGATAGAATATAATCTTTGCGAAATATTCGGGAAATGAGAGAGAAAATAGTATTACAAACAGGTTCGCTGGTAAGTGTTTCAGGTTCATCGCCAAGAGGTAAATTCAGTTGGTGGAAAGGATCGCCTTCTTCGCGTCTCCAATGATTAAGTAGGCTACGAACCCATCAGATGAATTGAGGATGACTGATTGGTTGATTCATTCTGTTGACGCTGATAGATGAAACTCCATATCGGAATAGCTGTAGGAATCTGAGAAATTCGAACTGGTTGAGGGATTCATCTCGTACGATCAGATGAAGGATTTTCGATAAGAAATAGATCATAGGACGTAGATTAGTACCCTGCAATACATAATTTAGATATGCATATATAATACTAAAATCCCATAAATTACGGAGGAATCTACGGAAGCTTGTCAGGCAAAGGTAACAATAACAGATACTCTAGGATATGAATTTATCTATACACTGTCTATGCAATTGAGGTAGTAAGACATGTCTAGACTTTAAGGATGATAAACAAATAATTTTCGACACGAAATGATAAGCAAAACTTTTGACATGCAGACACGGTCGAAGTCCAGACTCACTAATGCATTCTAACGACTTATCAATTAGACATACAAATGCAGACCTGGTTCGCTAAGACCACCGCTCTGATACCAACTGAAGAGACCCGTCCTAATCCATCCGGATGAAGTCCATATCAATTATAAACGATTCACAATAGTTGATTACATCGCGAGATATCTGACCTCTATATGATACATTTTACAAACATTGCATTCGTTTTTGAAAAGACAATCTTTCATTACAACGAAAATTGACAGGCATGCATACCATTTCATAATATATCCTACTATAATTAACTTAATAATAATCTTGATGAACTCGACGACTCGAATGCAACGTCTATTGAAATATGCCATGAATGACTCCAAGTAATATCTATAAAATGAGCAAATGCACAGCGGAAGATTTCTTTCGTACCTGAGAATAAACATGCTTTCAAGTGTCAACCAAAAGGTTGGTGAGTTCATTAGTTTAACATAAATAATCATTTCCATCATTTTGATAGACCACAAGATTTCCAGTTCTCATAAATATACGTCCCATGCATAGAGACAAAAATATCATTCATATGGATTGAACACCTGGTAACCGACATTCACAATATGCATATAAGAATATCCCCATAATTCCGAGATCCTCCATCGGACATGATATAAATTTCGAATTACTAAAGCATCCGGTACTTTGGATGGGGCTTGTTGGGCCCGATAGATCTATCTTTAGAGTTTGCGTCAATTAGGGTGTCTGTTCCCTAATTCTTAGATTACCAGACTTAATAAAAAGGGGCATATTCGATTTCGATCATTCAACCATATAATGTAGTTTCGATTACTTGTGTCCATTTCGTAAAACATTTATAAAAACAGCGCATGTATTCTCATTCCCAAAAAAATATATTGCAAAAGCATTTAAAAAAGGATTAATGAAACTCACCATACTGTATTTTGTAGTAAAAATACATATAACATCATTGAACAAGTGTAAGGTTGGCCTCGGGTTCATGAACCTATATAATTTGTTTATTTATTAATATACGTAATTATAATCGAACAATATATGTATCATTATTTGTGAAGTAAATTATAATTTAACAAGTTTCATTATATATATACTTTCATTTTATATATAGTAATATTAATGTAGTTAGAATATGTTTATTAAATATATTTTTAAATATATTATTTATCACTTGTTTATTAAAAATAGTAATTATATTAATACTAAATTATTATTAGTAGTGATTAAACTAATGATAATGATAATCCTAGTGTTAATAATAATAATAATAATAATAATAATATAAATGATAATTTTTAAAAGAATAAAAGTAGTTTTTAATAAAATAAAAAGTTTATTAATAATGATAATGAAAATAATAATTTTTATAGTAATACATAATACTTTATAATAATAACCATTATAGAAATTTCATTACTAATGATAGTATTAATAACAATACTTATGTTAATCCTAATCAAAATCTTCATGTTAAATTTGTAAACTAATTACTAAAGTTTCGTAATCCTAATCATAATAATAAGAGTAATACTAATAATAATAATAATAATAATAATAATAATAATAATAATAATAATAATAATAATAATAATAATAATAATAATAATAATAATAATAATAATAATAATATTATTATTATTATTATTATTATTATTATTATTATTATTATTATTATTAATAATACTAATAATAATAAAAATAAAAATAAAAGTAATAATTATAAGAGTAATAATTCTACCTAATAAAGAGTAGAACTCATCGGCTCAAACAGATCGAGACACTAGAGGAAAAGAAAAAAAACGCAGAGGAAAACAACATCCTGGTTTAGGGTTTATTCGATTCATCACACAGCTCAATCAATCAAATGACAAACGTCGATATACAGTAGTTCTTGATTCATCATCTTCAACCGTCATCATCAATCTTCAGCAACCATCGCAGGATTTGATTTTCGGTTTCAATCGAGATGTCCAAATCAAAGATCTATGTATGTAATTCGATTCAGCAATTAATCAAGCGGGTAATTGCTTCATTAATACTCTTAATTTCTTCATTCATATTTATATATTCTGTTCTTTTAAAAGAATTGAACACTTGCAGTAATTAATGGTTTTTAGATTGGGTGTGTTCAAACATGAAACAGAAACTAATCGGTCGTGTGTACTCGAACAGGAATAATCAGATTTATCAATATACTCGTCATTATTTGGCTATCCTCATGATTTGTCGGTTGTAGGTTATTGGAGCAAGGAGATGACCAACAGTAATAAAAGTTTCATTTGTTTGCAGGTGATGATATTTGGTTTGAGAACTTATTATGTAAGTTTGTTGTAGGGCTTCGATTTATAGCAGGAACCTAAAGTTACTTGTGGTCTTGTGATGGTTTCTTGATGAATGATTCGAACTCAAACAGCAACATGAATAAGTAGGTGTGATAGTAGTTTCCCGTATTCATATTCATCAAAGATGATCGAGTAGAAGATGGTGTGATTTGATATTGTTCGATAGACAGCAGTAATACCATAGTAGCAGTAATGATGATGATGGTGATCGGTTTGGTCATTGAGAAAGGATGCAAGCTGCAGTAATCTTTAAGTATACCAGGTTTGTGTTTGTTTGAAATTTCGAATGGCAGTAACAAACAGTTTACTATGATGTTTATTTTGGTGATCATGTGTGTTGGTTGTAACAGAATTATAAATGGAATGGTGGCGGTTGTGGTTATGATTACAGGTTGACGATGGTGGCGTTGATTTGTTGATGAAGATGATTATTATGAGTTTTGTCGTTCATGAACCAGGAATACATATTGGCAACAATAACTAACAACCGAAGGGTGGTGTTAGTGGGGTTTGAAAGGGTGGTTTTAAGGTGTTCGATGATCGAGTAACAGGAGTTGGTTCAAATGGTGGTGATGATCGTGTTTTTAAGGGAAATGTGAATTCATAGCTGCAAGTGAAGATGAACCAAATTGAAACTTCACTTACTTGACACAAATGTGGTTGTCACTTTCTTGTTTGTGTACGCTTTCTTGGTGATAGAGTTGACACAAAAGAAAAAGCATAGAGAGAGTTAAATGTGGTGGGGATATGAGTTGGTATTCTTGTGATGAATGTTAGTCGACCAAAAATCACAAGTAAATAGAATAAATGAATTAAATAAAAAAAATAAAAAAGCTTGATACTGATTAGTAAGTGATTTGTCTCTTTGTTTAGTGTAATCCATTGAATTTCAAAAGGGAAAGGGATTGATAAAGAATTGTATAAACTGAGTCCGTGATTTACTACTTTTTCCTTTATTAATAATTATTTAATTATTAATAATAATAATGATAACTATAAATATAATAAGAATTTTAATAAATGTAATAATAATTTCTAAAGATAATGGTAACCATAAAAATAATAATAATTCAAGAAATGGTAGCCATATTAATATCTAATAATAATATAACAATTTACATGTACCAAACTTTATATCCATATTTTATAATTTTTATAGTATTAATAACACTGGTATTATTATTTATTTTAATGAAAGTAATAATAATATTACTATAACATCTATATTCTTAACTTGTAATTACATTTAATCTATTTACATATTGTTAATTTTGTAATAGTTATTAATTATACTATATAACATAATTTGTTATGAATCATTTATGTACTAGCGTTTACTCTGCCTTCTTAAATATTTTAATTATCTTAATTAAATATCAATCGAGTCCCTAATCGACTACTAATATTATTTATTAAATAATTTGAAATATATATAAAAACATTTTTAATTACACTTTGCAAGTCATTTATATATTTAATTCTAGTAATTAATATCATATTATATATATTCCAATTATGTCATTTATACAAAACATTTTAATAATCACACTCGATTGAATTTTAAAATATTTTCGTACTTTTGAAGTTAAATCAATTGAATACTATGAACTTTAGTTCTACTGATTAATTTGTATTTTATTATTTCACATTATTATTCATACACATATATTCAACTTTATATATATATATATATATATATATATATATATATATATATATATATATATATATATATATATATATATATATATATATATATATATATATATATATATATATATATATATATATATATTAACAACAATGGTTCGTGAATCGTCGGGATTAGTCAAAGGGTAATTGATTACATGAATATCGATTTCAAGACTTTCGAGACTTAATCATTACAGATTTTACTTATCGTGTCGGAATCATATAAAGATTAAAGTTTAAATTTGGTCGGAAATTCTCGGGTCGTCACACATTAGGAACAAATCGTTACACGTTTAGTGACATCTTGGTTTAATGGTTTGATTATTTTGTGACACTTTTTGTATCTCTCAATTAATAACTCTATAATTGTTTCTATTTTAAAATTTCATATTGAATAAAAATATATTTGACTATACTTTCGTTTCGATAACAATTCATGGCAGCAAAACTAATTTTTTAGCACATTACGTTGGCCACATATTTGGGCCAAATTATGTGGCCATCATGCTAAAAAAACTTCGGTTTAAAATTGGACCCACTTTCACACGATGAATAATGAGAAAGACTTCCTGAAGGCTTGCTTCCATTCGAAATAGTTTTGACGCCGAAAAAGTCGTTTTGCAATTTCTAAGGTGAATTTTGAACTTTCAGATTTTACGATAGTTATTACCTTGGCATTTGAACTCTTATGCATATTTAAATATTATTTTGATATGTGTTTTTTATGTAACATTTTATTTAGGCACATTGAGAATAATTTTGGGGTTAATATATCCCCACTAGCCACAAATTCTTACACGTTTAGTGACATCTTGGTTTAATTGTTCGATTATTTTGTGACACTTTTTGATATCTCTCAATTCATAACTCTATAATTGTTTCTATTTTAAAATTTCATATTGAATGAAAATATATTTGACCATAGTATCATTTCAATAATAATTCATTGCCGCAAAATACATTTTTGAGCACATTTCGTTGGCCACATATTTGGGCCAAATTATGTGGCCATCATGCTAAACAAACATCAGTTGAAAATTGTACCCAATTTCACTTTCGCACGATGAAAATATAACGACGTTATGAGAAAGTCTTTATGAAGGCTTGCTTCCATTCGAAATAGTTTTGACGTCGAAAAAGTTATTTTGCTATTTCTAAAGGTGAATTTTGAACTTTTAGATTTTACGATAATTATTAACTTTGCATTTGAATCTTATGCATATTTAAATATTATTTTGAAACTTGTTTTTTATGTAACACTTTATTTAGGTATATTGAGAATATTTTTGGTGTTAATATATCCCCACTTGCCACAAACCTTACACGTTTAGTGACATCTTGGTTTAATGGATCGATTATTTTGTGACACTTTTTGATATCTCTCAATTCATAACTCAATAATTGTTTCTATTTTAAAATTTCATTTTCAATGAAAATATATTTGACTATAGTTTCATTTCGATAATAATTCATGGCCGCAAAATACATTTTTGAGCACATTACGTTGGCCACATAATTGGGCCAAATTATGTAGCAAGCCTGCTAAAAAAAAAACTTCAGTCGAAAATTGGACCCACTTTTGCACGATGAATAGATAATGACGTTATGAGAAAGACTTCCTGAAGGCTTGCTTCCATTCAAAATAGTTTTAACACCGAAAAAGTTGTTTTACTATTTCTAAGGGTGAATTTTGAACTTTCAGATTTTACGATAATTATTACCTTTGCATTTGTACTCTTATGCATATTTAAATATTATTTTGATACTTTTTTTATGTAACACTTTATTTAGGTATATTGAGAATATTTTTTGGGTTAAAATATCTCCACTAGCCACAAATCCTTACACGTTAAGTGACATCTTGGTTTAATGGTTCAATTATTTTGTGACACTTTTTGATATCTCTTAATTAATAACTCTATAATTGTTTCTATTTTAATATTTCATATTGAATGAAAATATATTTGACAATAGTTTCGTTTCGATAATAATTCATGGCCGCAAAACATATTTTTGTGCACATTACGTTGGCCACATAATTGGCCCAAATTATGCAGCAAGCATGCTAAAAAAACTTCGGTTGAAAATTGGACCCACTTTCACACAATGAATAGATAATGACGTTATAAGAAAGACTTCCTGAAGGCTTGTTTCCATTCGGAATTGTTTTAGAGTCGTTTTGCTATTTCTAAAGGTGAATTGTGACCTTTCAGATTTTACAATAATTATTACCTTTGCATTTGAACTCTTATGCATATTTAAATATTATTTTGATACTTTTTTTTCTATGTAACACTTTATTTAGGTACACTAAGAATATTTTTGGGGTTAATATATCACCATTAGACACAAATCGTTACACATTTAGTGACATCTTGGTTAAATGGTTCGAATACTTTGTAACACTTTTCGATATCTCTAAATTCTTAACTCTATAATAGTTTCTATTTTAAAATTTCATATTGAATGAAAATATATTTGACTATTGTTTCGTTTCGATAATAATTCATGGCCGCAAAACACATTTTTGAGCACATTAAGTTGGATACATAATTGGGCCAACTTATGTGGCAATGATGCTAAAAAAAACTTCGGTTGAAAATTGTACCCACTTTCACAAGATGAATAGATAAAGACGTTATGAAAAAGACTTCCTAAAGGCTTGCTTTCGTTCGAAATAGTTTTGATGCCGAAAAAGTCGTTTTGCTATTTCTAAAAGTGAATTTTGAACTTTCAATTTTTACAATAATTATTACCTCTGCATTTGAACTCTTATGCATATTAAATATTATTTTGATATTTGTTTTTTATGTAACACTTTATTTAGGTACGTTGAGAATATTTTTGGGGTTAATATATCCCCATTAGGCACAAATCGTTACACATTTGGTGACATCTTGGTTTAATGGTTCGATTATTTTGTGACACTTTTTAATATCTCTCAATTCATATTTCTATAGATGTTTCTATTTTTAAATTTCATATTGAATGAAAATATATTTGACTATAGTTTCTTTTCGATAATAATTCATGGCCGCAAAACACATTTTTGAGTACATTACGTTGGACACATAATTGGGCCAAATTATGTGGCAAGCATGCTAAAAAAACTTCGGTTGAAAATTGGACCCACTTTCACACGATGAATTAATAACGACGTTTTGTGAAGGACTTCCTAAAGGCTTGCTTCCATTCGAAATAGTTTTGACGTCAAAAAGTCGTTTTGCTATTTATAAAGCTGAATTTTGAACTTTCAATTTTTACGATAATTATTACCTTTGCATTTGAACTCTTATGCATATTTAAATATTATTTTGATACTTCTTTTTAAGTAACACTTTATTTAGGTACATTGAGAATATTTTTGGGGTTAATATTGAAAGGACCCGTTCATATACATTATAAACGATTCACAATAGTTGATTACATTGCGAGGTATTTGACCTCTATATGATACAATTTACAAACATTGCATTCGTTTTTAAAAGACAATCTTTCTTTACATCAAAAATTGACAGGCATTCATACCATTTCATAATATCCACTATCCAACTATAAATTGATTTAATAATAATCTTTGATGAACTCAATGACTCGAATGCAACGTTCTTCGAAATATGCTATGAAAGACTCCAAGTAATATCTTTAAAATGAGCAAATGCACAGCGGAAGATTTCTTTAACACCTGAGAATAAACATGCTTTAAAGTGTCAACCAAAAGGTTGGTGAGTTCATTAGTTTATCATAATCATTTATTTCCATCATTTTAATAGACCACAAGAATTTCATTTCCAGTTCTCATAAATATACGTCCCATGCATAGAGACAAAAAATAATCATTCATATGGATTGAACACCTGGTAACCGACATTCACAATACGCATATAGAATATCCCATATCATTCCGGGATCCTCCTTCGGACATGATATATATTTCGAAGTACTAAAGCATCCGGTACTTTGGATGGGGCTTGTTGGGCCCGATAGATCTATCTTTAGAGTTCGCGTCAATTAGGGTGTCTGTTCCCTAATTCTTAGATTACCAGACTTAATAAAAAGGGGCATATTCGATTTCGATCATTCAACCATATAATGTAGTACGATTACTTGTGTCTATTTCGTAAAACATTTATAAAAGCGCATGCATTCTCAGTCCCAAAAATATATATTGCAAAAGCATTTAAAAGGGGAGTAATGAAACTCACCATACTGTATTTCGTAGTAAAAATACATATAACGTCATTGAACAAGTGCAAGGTTGGCCTCGGATTCACGAACCTAAATTAATTATATATATTTATGTGTTGGTCAATATTTGTCTAACAAATTAGGTCAAGTCATAGTGTACCACAATCCTAATGCTCGAGACTAATATGCAAAAGTCAACAAAAGTAAATTTGACTCAAAATAATTTCCAAAAATTTATACATGATTAATATATAGTTTAAATATCGTCGTTTTATATTTTTAAATATTTTTAAAAGATTTATTAGAGTAAATAATATAATTTATTTATTAATAAATAAAATTTTATATTATATTTATATAATAAAATATACTTTTATATATATTAAGTAATAAAATTTATAGGGTTCATTTAATATTATAAAGATAATATGATACGTATTATTAAAGTAAGTTATTACACGTAGTAAAATATGTTTGTATCAAATATTTATTTGATAAAATAATATCTATAATGATAGTAAGTAAAAGTTGTATTATTTTGTAATAATAATTAGTATTATAAAAATATCAATATTTATAATTACTAAGATGACATTATGATAAAATGATAATTCTAATTATGATAACTTTAATATTTACGATAATTTTTAATATTATCTTTAAAATAATAATTCTATTTAAAATAATAATAATAATGATATTTTATCGTAACAATGACATTTCTATTAAAATGATAATTTTTGTTAAAATGATAGTTTTAATACTAACGATAATTTTAATAATATTAGTAATGATAAAAATAATAAGAACAATAATTTTATCTAAATCAATATCTTATAATATTTTAATTTCATCATGATACTCTTACCCATTATTTCCTAATCGTTTCGTTTAATAACTTTTAATCGTCTTTTATATCGTGTTCGTAATAATTATAATAATATTAATCAAAATAATTAGGTGTTACAAATATTTGTTTTAATTACACTAATATTAATAATGATAGTTACTATAACATTATTAACGATAATACTAATAATTATCTTAATGATAATATAGTAATAATAATAATAACAATAACAATAACCATTTTTAAATAATGATATATATATTAATAATGATAATAATAATAATAATACCAATAATAATAATAATAATAATAATAATAATAATAATAATAATAATAATAATAATAATAATTGGATAATAATAATAATACTAATTATAACTTTAACGATAATAACGATAGTAATAATAAAAAAAATAACAATTTTTAATGATAAATCCTTTTATTGATAAAGATAATAATAATAATAAGATAAAACTAGAACGACGATAATAACGACAATAATAATAATCATTTTTAATAATAATACAAAAATTCGATGGACTATAACTTCAAATCCGTTCATCGAAATCATTCGATATCTAAATGAAAAGTTCTTAATTTTTCGCTAGCTTTCCAACGACATGCATATCTTATACCTTATCTCAGTCGCATATATAACTAATTCAGGATTCAACATAACCTAACTAAAGGCAATATCAAAAGTACAAACATGCATAATCCTATATACTCGAGCACTAGTCAGGGATACACTATTAGTATGTAAAAGTTAAATTATGAGTACTCACGTATCAATATTGAGATTCAATATTGCAGGAAAGGTACGTAGAAGCAACGGAGATGATAAATACTATATTGACCTCACGAGCATACCCATGAACCATACCAATCACCTCCATAGCTATAACCCATAATTTAATTAATCCAATCCCACTCGAAAAACAATTTCGAAATCACTCGGACAGCACTCTAACGTAATATTTTATGTATACTAATAATATCTTGAAATAATACGGAGTAAATATATATATGTAAATCGATTGAGAGAGTTTAGAGAAAAATATTTTCAAGTTTCTATGAAATAATGAAACCTATTGAATTCTATTTATAATAGATTTTTGAATTATTAAAGTGAATTATTAAAGTATGAATTATTAAAGTGAATTATTAAAGTATGAATTATTAAAGTGAATTATTAAAGTATGAATTATTAAAGTGAATTATTAAAGTATGAATTATTAAAGTGAATTATTAAAGTTAAAGTAAAGTAAAAATAAAGTAAAGATAAAGTTTAAGTATAGTAAAAGTATAAAACTATGTACGTATAATACGCGTATAAATATATATAATATTAATTTAAATCGTTATAGATATTTAATAAAATAAAATATAAATATCGTTATCTTTATCATACTGGTTAAGTAATGAGTTGTCAAAAGTGGTTCTAGATATTTATAAAAGTTATATACGTTTTAATAATAAAGTTCTTTTTAAACTGAAAACGTTTTTGTATGTTTGAAACTAAATCAAATAAATATAATAATTTTGTTTTCCAAAACCAAATATATTTTTAAGAATCATTTTGTTTAAAGGTTAAAATAATAGAAATCGTTATATCATAAAATGTTTTAAAAAAGTAGAATCATATATATTCATAATAGGTTTCAAGTTTTTAAATTACAGTTTGTTGGTGAAGCATGGGATAAAGTTCAAAGGTTAAATAAACGTATGAAATCATCTTAATGAAAAATGTCGAGTTACTTAACTTGTCGATATCCAACATCTAAGTTATTTACACTTCACGTTCTTACTTATAAATCACTTTACCATTTTCCGAATATTGTCAAAAAGAATAGATTTCTTAAATCACAGTGGACCCCATAACATAGACCCGTAATCATATCATAATGTATCTGATAAATCAACAATTTGATATTATCTTCTAATTCCATCGATAAACATATTGAAACAAATACGATCATGTAAAGTATTATACGTTTAATACTTTATTAATATTCTCAAGTTATAATATATATATATATACATATATATACATATTTATTTATATATAACGGTTCGTGAATCGTCAGAATTTGGTCGAGGTTATAATGAATGTATGAACACAATTTAAAATTCTTGAGATTTAACTTAACAAACTTTGCTTATCGTGTCGGAATAATATAAAGATAAAGTTTAAATTTGGTTGGAAATTTTCGGGTTGTCACAGTACCTACCTGTTAAAGAAATTTTGTCCCGAAATTTGAGTGGAAAGGTCGTGAATGATAATAAGTATGTTTTCATGATGCATACAGGCTGAAAATTAGAGTTTTATCATCAGCGAATAATTTGGATAAACAATCCATTTATATGAAGAGTACGAATAAAGCTAATATAGAAGAGTGAAATGAGTAAGTATAGATTCATTTTATCATTTGACGTAGATATGATTGATTTCCAGATTTCAAGGGATTTGAAGAAAATCTTTGTAATAAGATTTGATTCTCCGGTAACAAAAGGAATTAGGATCCGCTTTAAATGCGATCGTCCATTTTAATTGTTCTGTCAGAGATTTTCTTATAAATTCACCTCCTTCGTTTTCTTACAACTCACACCTTCTGTTGATGCATTTTATGCAAGTCCCTAGACATCTACCCACGTCCATTGTAGGTACAACAGTTTACAGGCCACCATGATCGTTCGTTATTATCCTATCCGTGTTTGTATGTGGTTACAGCAACTGCAGGAACAAGATTTGGATGTTTGACTATGTTAGACTTAGTCAGACGTCCGAGTGAAGCCTCACTCGTACGGCTAACAGGCTCATACGCACGGTTGATGCTGAGCTAAGTCACAATTACAACCTAAATGAGAAGACACGAGTGAGTGATCACCCGTATGGCTGATGAAGCCAACTCGTATATGTGATGGATGAATCGTACGGGTGAGTCAACAGCAGGGGTATATAAAGTCTTATGTTCTTCATTTTTAGGTTAAGCCTCTCATTTGTTACACACACTCAGATCTGGTGAGCTCCTCCGATTCTCTCTCAACCCAAATCACCCAGGTGGTGAATAATAGCTCTAGGTGTTGATCTAATCACACTTGATTTAGTTGTGGTATGACTAAATTAATCACAAAAAGCTTAACCTATTCACTAGAGGATTTGATTCACTTATTTCGTCATTATGTGAGTTAAATCTGTTGATTTCTAAGTTCCTAGTCATGTTTCATCACCTTCTATTCTTTCTCCCTTAAATCATATTTTAAAGTATTCATCAATATGCTTCATCCAGTTCTGATTCTCGATATACTTATAACTTTCATATCGGTCATTCTTCTTTTTCATCTACCGCCGGAAGAATCTATTTACTTCTACTATACTCTTGGATTTATAGTGTTCCTAGTTCTCCCGTGTCTTTATATTGCTATATGCATCGATATATATGGTTTATAATTTCTGGTTTGTCGTTGGGCTTTATATGTTCCCTTATATTTCAAAGTCTCTGCTTCTGTCTTCTATAATCATTATCATTCACAGTTAATGCTCTCTTTTATTTGCTGCAATTTATACCCCAATTTCTATTTCGGAGTTTTGTCCTTTCATTTCTTCTTCTTGCGATTAAGCACCGCTTGTAATGGTCCAGAATTCACAGATATGAATTTCGAAATGAACATTGTTAATGTTCTAGGAAGGAAATTGTGATGGCACGATCTTGACTTGTCAAATTACTAAAATACCTTGGAAAAGGCCGAATCATCAAGAAATATTTTCTTGATATTTTAGAGGTTAAATAGAATACAAGAGTCGTATAACATGGCACATGATGATGTTATGATCTGTGAATCATCACGTTCCATTTAGAAACTCAGCATGACTTACTGTAATATAATCACATTGATCAAGTGTCATTATATTATACTAATTCATGCTTCAGTTCCCAACACTACTTCAAAATATTCCTATTTTAAACTTGAATGTTTCAGAATTTAGAAACTAAAATAGTTTCTTTTATGATGTAATACAAATAGCGCGAAGAGGTAAATGATTTCAAATAAGAAAAATTAAGAAAATATCTTCAGAAATATGGAGGATATTTATAATGAAAGATATGATGATATTTTAGAATTTCTAATATCAGAGGATGATGAAGAATATTGTCCGCAGGGGTTTAGAGTCAGGAGCAAGGTATTCGTTAATGACTTCAGCAGATACTGAATTATTTGGATCCTTTGAAGTCAGGTTCAGTCTTTGTAATTTGTTCACAGCCTCCTTCCTACTTTGCTCAATCCGTTTTCCAGTTCCAAGACTTCTCTTTTTCTGCGCTTTGCCAGCACACCTACTCATTATCATCAAACTTTTACTGTTAAGGTCGTTTATAGTTTTTTTTGCTGCTTCATCAGTATTTTTCCATTTTCGGAGAACCAATTCGTAGTTCGAAGTGTTTTTCAGAATCTTCACATTCAATTTAAGTCCAGAAGATATACGTTATAAATACACATATAACTGTTGGCGTAGACATGCTGCGAGATTTCAAAATACTGATTGCTAATTCCCAATGATTCGTATGGAAATTCTCATTATAAGATGCGAAGTAGTAAATGATGGGGTTTCAATGAATAATTATAATGACTTTTTGGAGAGGCTAAAGTCAAAGGGTAATGAAGTTGTTGATACATCTGTTAATAATGTGGTGGAATGTAAAAGGTTCCCTGATAACGATGGTGTATATCTCAAGGTTATAATAAGGTTAGTCTGACTGAAAAGTCGAAGTTGACTTGCTGGAGCTGTGACAAAACTGGCTACTTTGAATAGGAGTCGCAAAGTTATTTTTGCTAATAAATGCTAAAGAATCTGATGCGGATACGTTGTTTAAACTTTTACTTTGGTTTCAAGAGTTTTTCGGGTACATAACTGTGGGTAACATGTGGTTGGATCATCATCTCGATTGCTCATCATTCGAAGTGTCTTCAGAAATTTTCGAAGGGTTTGAACACAGATTGTAATCGTTAACATACATTTGATGTTCTAACACAGTTTTGAAGTCAAAATATAGCTTGTGAAAGATGTAAGGATCTAAGAGTGATGATTTTGGTCATATCTCAAGTTGAATTTTGAGATTTCAAAATCAGAATATGTAATTAAATTTTGAATGAGTATGGTTGTTTTGATTTCTATAAAAGAATGCATATTGTTGTGAAAGTAGGGAGTATAATGGATGATTTGCTGAATCAGATTCGAAGAATGTAATATATTAATTGTGAATTTATATATCTCTCGGGTATTACCTACCCGTTAAAAAAAATTTCACAATTAATATTTTGTACAAAAGAATTTTATTACAGTCTTTATGGAAATATATATATGTATATTTTCTTCAGATGTAACATAGATTTAATGATTTAATGAGTTAATGTTAAATTAAACTCATTTGATTTACGGTTGAAACTAGAATTGAATAATCCCTAAAGGCTTTAAAAAGTACATAACTTTTACGCAGTATTTTTTTAATGACATTGAAATTATGAATCAGTACTTCGTTATTTGTTGATGTATGATGTTCGGTTCGTGGAATTCTTGTGAATTTCGCAAAGTACGAATGATGTTATCTGAAAAGTTTCGGGTACATCGATGATGAAAGTGTAAAATCAAATATATACTTGATTTATTATGAATTGGAATTTGTTGAATTGCGACAGAGATTGTAGTTAACGCTGGTTAAGTTGCAGCCGAAGGACGTACATTATTGCATATTTGTAATATGAATTAACCGAGTAGTTAAGATTCACACACAATAGCTTAGCACGGAAAGATTTATTTTTATTTCAAAATATATAAAATATACATATAATTTCTTCAAAGGGAATGAGTTAATTCTTCATAACTCGTTGATACAATATACGGGTTATTGATTCGTAATGATGTCTATAGTGATTCTTGAGCTGGCGGAGTTTGTGATGTTATAGGTGTTGTTGATTCTGATGTTGACTGTACTGATGATGCTGGTGACGCTGACGGTATTGTTGTTGCTGTTGGTAAAACAAGTTTAGCTTGTTAATCACACACCATTTTTGTCAGGGTTTCTACTCTTCCTTCTATCATTTTGGTTCGCTTAACTAATTTATGGTTAGGGCTAGATTAGATAATCTCTAAGACTTTAGAGATTACATAATCTGCGCGGAATGTTTCTCCAATGAAGTTATGAATTAATACTTCGTCGGTTATTATTGTTGGTATTCCTTAGTATCTACAGGGCGTATGACATTGGTGCTCGTGGGACAGAGTGTAAAGTTGAGGTTTACGACGTGGTTGTGGTTGGGGTGGTAATGGTACTATTGGCATTGATGATGGTGTTACTGGTTATGCTGCTGATGCTGCTGCTGGTGTTTGTAATCTCTGCACCATATTCTCCAAAGCCACTACCCGAGCGCGAAGCTCGTTGACTTCTTCTATTACACCGGGGTGATTGTCGGTTCGAACGAGCGGATAAATAAAATCTAAAATTTGATGTAATATATAATCGTGATGAGATACTCTGGAAATGAGCGAGAAAATGGTGTTTCGAACAGGTTCGCCGGTAAGTACTTCAGGTTCTTCATCAAGAGGGCAATGTGGTGGATGGAAGGGATCACCTTCTTCTTGTCTCCAATGATTGAGGAGGCTACGAACCCATCCCCAATTTATCCAGAATAGGTGATGACTGATTGGTTGATCTATTCCGGTCACACTGCTTTCGGAGCTGGAGTGGGATTCCATTTCGAAATCCGAGGAACTTGAATTAATGATGAATTCCATTTCGTACGATTGAATAAGGATTTTTATTTTTTTTTCGATATGAAATGATTTTTGGTTATCGGATGGTATTCTAATTACATAGAATATCCATATATATAGAACAAAAGATTTCGTAAATTACGGAGGAATTTACGGGATATATCAGGAAACGTTTACAGTAATAGATACGATAAGATATGATTTAGCAGATACGCTAAGATATGAATTTTTGTCTATACACTATTCATGCATTCAATGCAGCAAGACGTGTCTTAGACTAAAAATGATAAGCAGGTAATTTCCTGAGGATGATAAGTAGTTAATTTTTGACACAAAATGATAAGCAAAACTATTGACGTGCAGACACGGTCGAAGTCCAGACTCACTAATGCATCCTATCGACTTATCTGTTAGACACACTAATGCAGACCTGGTTCGCTAAGACCACCGCTCTGATACCAACTGAAAGGACCCGTTCATATACATTATAAACGATTCACAATAGTTGATTACATTGCGAGGTATTTGACCTCTATATGATACATTTTACAAACATTGCATTCGTTTTTAAAAGACAATCTTTCTTTACATCAAAAATTGACAGGCATGCATACCATTTCATAATATCCACTATCCAACTATAAATTGATTTAATAATAATCTTTGATGAACTCAATGACTCGAATGCAACGTTCTTCGAAATATGCTATGAAAGACTCCAAATAATGTCTTTAAAATGAGCAAATGCACAGCAGAAGATTTCTTTAACACCTGAGAATAAACATGCTTTAAAGTGTCAACCAAAAGGTTGGTGAGTTCATTAGTTTATCATAATCATTTATTTCCATCATTTTAATAGACCACAAGAATTTCATTTCCAGTTCTCATAAATATACGTCCCATGCATAGAGACAAAAAATAATCATTCATATGGATTGAACACCTGGTAACCGACATTCACAATACGCATATAGAATATCCCCTATCATTCCGGGATCCTCCTTCGGACATGATATATATTTCGAAGTACTAAAGCATCCGGTACTTTGGATGGGGCTTGTTGGGCCCGATAGATCTATCTTTAGAGTTCGCGTCAATTAGGGTGTCTGTTCCCTAATTCTTAGATTACCAGACTTAATAAAAAGGGGCATATTCGATTTTGATCATTCAACCATATAATGTAGTTTCGATTACTTGTGTCTATTTCGTAAAACATTTATAAAAGCGCATGCATTCTCAGTCCCAAAAATATATATTGCAAAAGCATTTAAAAGGGGAGTAATGAAACTCACCATACTGTATTTCGTAGTAAAAATACATATAACGTCATTGAACAAGTGCAAGGTTGGCCTCGGATTCACGAACCTAAATTAATTATATATATTTATGTGTTGGTCAATATTTGTCTAACAAATTAGGTCAAGTCATAGTGTACCACAATCCTAATGCTCGAGACTAATATGCAAAAGTCAACAAAAGTAAATTTGACTCAAAATAATTTCCAAAAATTTATACATGATTAATATATAGTTTAAATATCGTCGTTTTATATTTTTAAATATTTTTAAAAGATTTATTAGAGTAAATAATATAATTTATTTATTAATAAATAAAATTTTATATTATATTTATATAATAAAATATACTTTTATATATATTAAGTAATAAAATTTATAGGGTTCATTTAATATTATAAAGATAATATGATACGTATTATTAAAGTAAGTTATTACACGTAGTAAAATATGTTTGTATCAAATATTTATTTGATAAAATAATATCTATAATGATAGTAAGTAAAAGTTGTATTATTTTGTAATAATAATTAGTATTATAAAAATATCAATATTTATAATTACTAAGATGACATTATGATAAAACGATAATTCTAATTATGATAACTTTAATATTTACGATAATTTTTAATATTATCTTTAAAATAATAATTCTATTTAAAATAATAATAATAATGATATTTTATAGTAACAATGACATTTCTATTAAAATGATAATTTTTGTTAAAATGATAGTTTTAATACTAACGATAATTTTAATAATATTAGTAATGATAAAAATAATAAGAACAATAATTTTATCTAAATAAATATCTTATAATATTTTAATTTCATCATGATACTCTTACCCATTATTTCCTAATCGTTTCGTTTAATAACTTTTAATCGTCTTTTATATCGTGTTCATAATAATTATAATAATAGTAATCAAAATAATTAGGTGTTACAAATATTTGTTTTAATTACACTAATATTAATAATGATAGTTACTATAACATTATTAACGATAATACTAATAATTATCTTAATGATAATATAGTAATAATAATAATAACAATAACAATAACCATTTTTAAATAATGATATATATATTAATAATGATAATAATAATAATAATACCAATAATAATAATAATAATAATAATAATAATAATAATAATAATAATAATAATAATAATAATAATAATAATTGGATAATAATAATAATACTAATTAGAACTTTAACGATAATAACGATAGTAATAATAAAAAAAATAACAATTTTTAATGATAAATCCTTTTATTGATAAAGATAATAATAATAATAAGATAAAACTAGAACGACGATAATAACGACAATAATAATAATCATTTTTAATAATAATACAAAAATTCGATGGACTATAACTTCAAATCCGTTCATCGAAATCATTCGATATCTAAATGAAAAGTTCTTAATTTTTCGCTAGCTTTCCAACGACATGCATATCTTATACCTTATCCAGTCGCATATATAACTAATTCAGGATTCAACATAACCTAACTAAAGGCAATATCAAAAGTACAAACATGCATAATCCTATATACTCGAGCACTAGTCAGGGATACACTATTAGTATGTAAAAGTTAAATTATGAGTACTCACGTATCAATATTGAGATTCAATATTGCAGGAAAGGTACGTAGAAGCAACGGAGATGATAAATACTATATTGACCTCACGAGCATACCCATGAACCATACCAATCACCTCCATAGCTATAACCCATAATTTAATTAATCCAATCCCACTCGAAAAACAATTTTGAAATCACTCGGACAGCACTCTGACGTAATATTTTATGTATACTAATAATATCTTGAAATAATACGGAGTAAATATATATATGTAAATCGATTGAGAGAGTTTAGAGAAAAATATTTTCAAGTATCTATGAAATAATGAAACCTATTGAATTCTATTTATAATAGATTTTTGAATTATTAAAGTGAATTATTAAAGTATGAATTATTAAAGTGAATTATTAAAGTATGAATTATTAAAGTGAATTATTAAAGTATGAATTATTAAAGTGAATTATTAAAGTTAAAGTAAAGTAAAAATAAAGTAAAGGTAAAGTTTAAGTATAGTAAAAGTATAAAACTATGTACGTTATCTTTATAAATATATATAATATTAATTTAAATCGTTATAGATATTTAATAAAATAAAATATAAATATCGTTATCTTTATCATACTGGTTAAGTAATGAGTTGTCAAAAGTGGTTCTAGATATTTATAAAAGTTATATACGTTTTAATAATAAAGTTCTTTTTAAACTGAAAACGTTTTTGTACGTTTGAAACTAAATCAAATAAATATAATAATTTTGTTTTCCAAAACCAAATATATTTTTAAGAATCATTTTGTTTAAAGGTTAAAATAATAGAAATCGTTATATCATAAAATTTTTTAAAAAAGTAGAATCATATATATTCATAATAGGTTTCAAGTTTTTAAGATACAGTTTGTTGGTGAAGCATGGGATACAGTTCAAAGGTTAAATAAACGTATGAAATCATCTTAATGAAAAATGTCGAGTTACTTAACTTGTCGATATCCAACATCTAAGTTATTTACACTTCACGTTCTTACTTATAAATCACTTTACCATTTTCCGAATGTTGTCAAAAAGAATAGATTTCTTAAATCACAGTGGACCCCATAACATAGACCCGTAATCATATCATAATGTATCTGATAAATCAACAATTTGATATTATCTTCTAATTCCATCGATAAACATATTGAAACAAATACGATCATGTAAAGTATTATACGTTTAATACTTTATTAATATTCTCAAGTTATAATATATATATATATACATATATATACATATTTATTTATATATAACGGTTCGTGAATCGTCAGAATTTGGTCGAGGTTATAATGAATGTATGAACACAATTTAAAATTCTTGAGATTTAACTTAACAAACTTTGCTTATCGTGTCGGAATAATATAAAGATAAAGTTTAAATTTGGTTGGAAATTTCCGGGTTGTCACAAATATATCCCCATTAGGCACAAATCGTTACACGTTTGGTGACATCTTGTTTTATTGTTCGATTATTTGGGACACTTTTTGATATCTCTCAATTCATAACTCTATAATTGTTTCTATTTTGAGATTTCATATTGAATGAAAATATATTTGACTATAGTTTCTTTTCGATAATAATTCATGGATGCAATATATATTTTTGAGCACATTACGTTGGACACATAATTGGGCCAAATTATGTAGCAAGCATACTAAAAAACCTCGGTTGAAAATTGGACCCACTTTCACACGATGAATAGATAACGACGTTTTGAGAAAGCCGTCCTGAATGCTTGCTTCCATTCGAAATAGTTTTGACGCCGAAAAATTCGTTTTGCTATTTCTAAAGGTGAATTTTGAACTTTCAGATTTTACGATAATTATTACCTTTGCATTTAAACTCTTATGCATATTTAAATATTATTTTGATACTTGTTTTTTATGTAACACTTTATTTAGGTACATTGAGAATATTTTTGGGGTTAATATAACCCCATTAGGCACAAATCGTTACACGTTTAGTGACATCTTGGTTTAATGGTTTGATTATTTTGTGACACTTTTTTATATCTCTCAATTAATAACTCTATAATTGTTTCTATTTTAAAATTTCATATTGAATAAAAATATATTTGACTATAGTTTCGTGTCGATAATAATTCATGGCCGCGAAACACATTTTTGAGCACATTACGTTAGACACATAATTGGGCCAAATTATGTGGCAAGCATGCTAAACAAACTTCGGTTGAAAATTGGACCCATTTTCATACGATGAATAGATAACGACGTTATGAGAAATACTTCCTGAAGGCTTGCTTCCATTCGAAATAGTTTTAACGTCGAAAAAGTCATTTTGTTATTTCTAAAGGTAAATTTTGAACTTTCAGATTTTACGATAATTATTACCTTTGCATTTAAGCTCTTATGCATATTTATATATTATTTTGATACTTGTTTTTATGTAACACTTTATTTAGGTACATTGAGAATATTTTTGGGGTTAATATATCCCCATTAGGCACAAATCGTTACACGTTTAGTGACATCTTGGTTTAATGGTTCGATTATTTTGTAACACTTTTTTATATCTCTCAATTCTTAATTCTATAATCGTTTCTATTTTAAAATTTCATATTGAATGAAAATATATTTGACTATAGTTTCGTTTCGATAACAATTCATGGCCGCAAAACACATTTTGGAGCACATTACGTTGGACACATAATTGGGTCAAATTATGTGGCAAGCATGCTAAAAAAATTCGGTTGAAAATTGGACTCACTTTCACACGATGAATAGATAACGAAGTTATGAGAAAAACTTCCTAAAGGCTTGCTTCCATTCAAAATAGTTTTGACGCTGAAAAAGTCGTTTTGCTATTTCTAAAGGTGAATTTTGAACTTTCAATTTTTACGATAATTATTACCTTTGCATTTGAACTCTTATGCATATTAAATATTATTTTGATACTTGTTTTTTAAGTAACACTTTATTTAGGTACGTTGAGGATATTTTTGGGGTTAATATATCCCCATTAGGCACAAATCGTTACACGTTTGGTGGCATCTTGGTTTAATGTTCGATTATTTGTGACACTTTTTGATATCTCTCAATTCATAACTCTATAATTGTTTCTATTTTGAGATTTCATATTGAATGAAAATATATTTGACTACAGTTTCTTTTCGATAATAATTCATGACCGCAAAACACATTTTTGAGCACATTATGTTGGACACATAATTGGGCCAAATTATGTGACAAGCATGCTAAAAAAAACTTCAGTTGAAAATTGGACCCACTTTCACACGATGAATAGATAACGACGTTTTGAGAAAGCCGTCCTGAATGCTTGCTTCCATTCGAAATAGTTTTGACGCTGAAAAATTTGTTTTACTATTGCTAAAGGTAAATTTTGAGCTTTCAGATTTTACGATAATTATTACCTTTGCATTTAAACTCTTATGCATATTTAAATATTATTTTCATACTTGTTTTTTATGTAACACTTTATTTAGGTACATTGAGAATATTTTTGGGGTGAATATAAACCCATTAGGCACAAATCGTTACACGTTTAGTGACATCTTGGTTTAATGGTTCGATTATTTTGTGACACTTTTTATATCTCTCAATTAATAACTCTATAATTATTTTTATTTTAAAATTTCATATTGAATAAAAATATATTTGACTTTAATTTCGTTTCGAAAATAATTCATGGCCGCGAAGCACATTTTTGGGCACATTACGTTGGACACATAATTGGGCCAAATTATGTGGCAAGCATGCTAAATAAACTTCGGTTGAGTATTGGACCCGTTTTCACACGATGAATAGATAACGACGTTATGAGGAAGACTTCCTGAAGGCTTGCTTCCATTTGAAATAGTTTTTACGCCGAAAATGTCGTTTTGTTATTTCTAAATGTGAATTTTGAACTTTCAGATTTTACGATAATTATTACCTTTGTATTTGAACTCTTATGCATATTTAAATATTATTTTGATACTTTTTTTATGTAACATTTTATTTAGGTACATTGAAAATATTATTGGGGTTAATGTATCTCCATTAGGCACATATCGTTACACGTTTAGTGACATCTTGGTTTAATAGTTCGATTATTTTGTAACACTTTATTATATCTCTCAATTCTTAACTCTACAATTGTTTCTAATTTAAATTTCATATTGAATGAAAATTTATTCGACTATAGTTTCGTTTCGATAATAATTCATGGCCGCAAAACACATTTTTGAGCACATTTCGTTGGACACATAACTGGGCCAAATTATGTGGCAAGCATGCTAAAAAATCTGCGGTTGAAAATTGGACCCACTTTCACACGGTGAATAGATAACGACGTTATGAGAAAGACTTCCTAAAGGCTTGCTTCCATTCAAAATAGTTTTGACGCTGAAAAAGTCGTTTTGCTATTTCTAAAGGTGAATTTTGAACTTTCAATTTTTACGATAATTATTACCTTTGCATTTGAACTCTTATGCATATTAAATATTATTTTGATACTTGTTTTTTAAGTAACACTTTATTTAGGTACGTTGAGGATATTTTTGGGGTTAATATATCCCCATTAGGCACAAACCGTTACACATTTGGTGACATCTTGGTTTAATGGTTTGATTATTTTGTGACACTTTTAGATATCTCTCAATTCATAACTCTATGATTGTTTCTATTTTAAAATTTCATATTGAATGAAAATATATTTGACTATAGTTTCTTTTCGATAATAATTCATGGACGCAAAATACATTTTTGAGCACATTACGTTGGACACATAATTGGGCCAAATTATGTTGCAAGCATGCTAAAAAAACTTCGGTTAAAAATTGGACACACTTTCACATGATGAATAGATAACGACGTTATGAAAAAGACTTCCTGAAGGCTTGCTTCAATTCGAAATAGTTTTGACGCTGAAAAAGTCATTTTGCTATTTCTAAAGGTGAATTTTGAACTTTCAGATTTTACGATAATTATTACATTTGCATTTGAACTCTTATGCATATTTAAATATTATTTTGATACTTATTTTTTATGTAACACTTTATTTAGGAAGATTGAGAATATTTTTGGGGTAAATATATCCCCATTAGGCACAAATCGTTACACGTTTAGTGACATCTTGGTTTAATGTTTCGATTAATTTGTAAAAAATTTTGATATCTCTCAATTCATAATTCTATAATTGTTTCTATTTTAAAATTTCATATTGAATGAAAATATATTTGACTATAGATTCATTTCTATGATAATTCATTGCCGCGAAACACATTTTTGAGGACATTACGTTGGATACATAATTGGGCCAAATTATGTGGCAAGCATCCTAAAAAAAACTTCGGTTGAAAATTGGACCCACTTTCACATGATGAATAGATAACGACGTTATGAAAAAGACTTCCTGAAGGCTTGCTTCCATTCGAAATAGTCTTGACGCCGAAAAAGTCGTTTTGCTATTTCTAAAGGTAAATTTTGAACTTTCAGATTTTACGATAATTATTACCTTTGCATTTAAACTCTTATGCATATTTAAATATTATTTTGATACTTGTTTTTTATTTAACACTTTAATTAGGTACATTGAGAATATTTTTGGGGTTAATATATCCCCATTAGGCAAAAATCGTTACACGTTTAGTGACATCTTGGTTTAATGGTTCGATTATTTTGTAACACTTTTTTATATCTCTCAATTCTTAATTCTATAATTGTTTCTATTTTAAAATTTCATATTGAATAAAAATACATTTGACTCTATTTTCGTTTCGATAATAATTCATGACCACAAAACACATTTTGGAGCACATTACGTTAGACACATAATTGGGCCAAATTATGTGGCATGCATGCTAAAAAAATTCGGTTGAAATTTGGACCCACTTTCACACGATGAATAGATAACGACATTATGAGAAAGACTTCCTAAAGTCATGCTTCCTTTCAAAATAGTTTTGACGCCGAAAAAGTCGTTTTGCTATTTATAAAGGTGAATTTTGAACTTTCAATTTTTACGATAATTATTACCTTTGCATTTGAACTCTTATGCATATTAAATATTATTTTGATACTTGTTTTTTATGTAAAACTTTATTTAGGTACATTGAGAATATTTTTGGGGTTAATATATCCCCATTAGGCACAAATCGTTACACGTTTGGTGACATCTTGGTTTAATGTTCGATTATTTGTGACACCTTTTGATATCTCTCAATTCATAACTCTATAATTGTTTCTATTTTGAGATTTCATATTGAATGAAAATATATTTGACTATAGTTTCTTTTCGATAATAATTCATGGCCGCTAAACACGTTTTTGAGCACATTACGTTGGACACATAATTGGGACAAATTATGTGGCAAGCATGCTAAACAAACTTCGGTTGAAAATTGCACCCATTTTCACACGATGAATAGATAACGACGTTTCGAGAAAGACGTCCCGAAGGCTTGCTTCCATTCGAAATAGTTTTAACGCCGAAAAAGTCGTTTTGTTATTTTTAAAGGTGAATTTTGAACTTTCAGATTTTACGATAATTATTACCTTTGCATTTGAACTCTTATGCATATTTAAATATTATTTTGATACTTTTTTTTATGTAACACTTTATTTAGGTACATTGAGCATATTTTTGGGGTTAATATAACCCCATTAGACACAAATAGTTACACGTTTAGTGACATCTTAGTTTAATAGTTCGATTATTTTGTAACACTTTTTGATATCTATCAATTCTTAACTCTATAATTGTTTTTAATTTAAAATTTCATATTGAATGAAAATATATTTGACTATAGTTTCGTTTCGATAATAATTTATGGCCGCAAAAACACATTTTGAGCACATTACGTTGGACACATAACTGGGCCAAATTATGTGGCAAGCATGCTAAAAAATCTTCGGTTGAAAATTAGACCCACTTTCACACGATGAATAGATAACGATGTTATGAGAAAGACTTCCTAAAGGCTTGCTTCCATTCAAAATAGTTTTGACGCCGAAAAAGTCGTTTTGCTATTTCTAAAGGTGAATTTTGAACTTTCAATTTTTACGATAATTATTACCTTTGCATTTGAACTCTTATGCATATTAAATATTATTTTGATACTTATTTTTTAAGTAACACTTTATTTAGGTACGTTGAGGATATTTTTGGGGTTAATATATCCCCATTAGGCACAAACCGTTACACGTTTGGTGACATCTTGGTTTAATGGTTTGATTATTTTGCGACACTTTTTGATATCTCTCAATTCATAACTCTATAATTGTTTCTATTTTAAAATTTCATATTGAATGAAAATATATTTGACTATAGTTTCTTTTTGATAATAATTCATGGCCGCAAAACACTTTTTTGAGCACATTACGTTGGACACATAATTGGGCCAAATTATGTGGCAAGCATGCTAAAAAAACATCGGTTAAAAATTGGACCCACTTTCACATGATGAATAGATAACGACGTTATGAAAAAGACTTCCTGAAGGCTTGCTTCAATTCGAAATAGTTTTGACGCTGAAAAAGTCATTTTGCTATTTCTAAAGGTAAATTTTGAACTTTCAGATTTTACGATAATTATTACCTTTGCATTTGAACTCTTATGCATATTTAAATATTATTTTGATATTTGTTTTTTATGTAACACTTTATTAAGGTACATTGAGAATATTTTTGGGGTTAATATATCCCCATTAGGCACAAATCGTTACACGTTTAGTGACATCTTGGTTTAATGGTTCGATTATTTTGTAAAACTTTTTGATATCTCTCAATTCATAACTCTATAATTGTTTCTATTTTAAAATTTCATATTGAATGAAAATATATTTGACTATAGATTCGTTTCTATAATAATTCATGGCCGCGAAACATATTTTTGAGCACACTACGTTGGACACATAATTAGGCCAAATTATGTGGCAAGCATGCCAAAAAAACTTTCGTTTAAAATTGGACCCACTTTCACACGATGAATAGATAACGAAGTTATGAGAAAGACTTCCTGAAGGCTTGTTTCCATTCGAAATAGTTTTGACACCGAAAAAGTCATTTTGCTATTTCTAAAGGTGAATTTTTAACTTTCAAATTTTACGATAATTATTACCTTGGCATTTGAACTCTTATGCATATTTAAATATTATTTTGATACTTGTTTTTTATGTAACACTTTATTTAGGTATATTGAGAATATTTTTGGGTTTAATATATCCCCACTAGCCACAAATTTTTACACGTTTAGTGACATCTTGGTTTAATCGTCCGATTATTTTGTGACACTTTTTGATATCTCTCAATTCATAACTCTATAATTATTTCTATTTTAAAAGTTCATATTGAATGAAAATATATTTGACTATAGTTTCATTTTGATAATAATTCATGGTCACAAAACACATTTTTAAGCACATTACGTTGGCCACATAATTGGGCCAAATTATGTGGACAATGCTAAACAAACTTCGGTTAAAAATTGGACCCACTTTCGCACGATGAATAGATAACGACGTTAAGAGAAAGACTTCCTAAAGACTTACTTCCTTTGAGAATATTTTTGGGGTTAATATATCCCCGCTAGGCACAAATCCTTACACGTTTAGTGGCATCTTGGTTTAATGGTTCGATTATGTAATACCCCGTCAGAATCCACTAACAGTGTATTAACTTTGGTCCCACAGTTAACGGTCACGCACTCTATATAAGACGTTTTCCGAAAAGCATTCGCATTAAATTCAACTGACAAAGTCATTAAATGTAAAATAATTCTGAAAACAGTTGACATCAATGACCAACGTAAATAATCTCAAAACATTATTAAAGTAAAAAGTTTTCAATGCGAACGTAGGTTCTTGAAATAGAAATGACAAAACATGCTGGACTTCACTCCAGTACTAGCAACAAGCAATCATGACAACTTCAACTAGTGGAAGCATTACCTCTATGGACCTGAGATAAAAACATGCAAAAGGTCAACAAAAACATTGAGTGAATCTACAGGTTTAGTAAAGCATTCATCGTAAGTTAGGCCACGAGATGTTTAAAAAACATCGTAAAAATTATACATTATCATGAGCATTTGATTATAAGACTCTAACCTACGGATAGCTAAGTCACTATGCGTCTTCCTTTTACCCTTTCTAAGCATACACCGATCAAGTGTACAAGTTACAACCGAATAAGCACCCCGTTCGTTAGGGCGAGGTTTGTCAAACCTAACGGTACCGTGCCTATAAGTCGAGTGTGACGACCCGGAAATTTCCGATCAAATTTAAACTTTAATCTTAATATGTTTCCGACATGATAAGCAGAGTTGTTAAGTTAAATCTCAACGATTTTAAACTATGTTCATACATTCTATTACCCATTGACTATTTCTGACGATTCACGAACCTTTAATCGTAAATAGAAATGTTTATATATAAATAACTATACATGTAAATAACTATATTATAAATAGATTAATAAACTATTAGGTGATTAGATATTATAAAAGATTATTAGGTGATTAGATATTATAAAAGAAAAATTAAAACACAATTAAAATATGTAGTAGTTGAAATATATATGTATATATGATTGATATACATAATTAGTGATTGTATGCATAGTATATATGTATATATGATTGATATACATAATTAGTGATTGATATACATAATTATTTTCATCTGATTGAGAAATTGAAACCATGTCGATATCAAAAATCACAAAAAGGATTTGATTCAGTTACCCATCTATCTCAGAGTTTTTTTTTTTTATTCTTATTATTTTCTATCCTGGGGAATAAACTCTGTCGATCACCAATTATATTTAACAAATGCATTTTTCAGTGATGTGATTCAGAATCATTCAGTTCTTTCACCATTCTTATCAAATATCAACTTCAAATAACCTAATTCATTGATTTTAAAACCCAAAAATAGTTAAACAGCTCGTTACACTCTGTTATTGACAAATTTTCCAAAAGCTCGATTTTTGCAATCAAATTCAAAATGTATAAATGCAGTTATATTAGAAAACCTTCATTTAAACTATCTGCAAATTCTCAAGGTCCAATTTTACCTATCGATTTCGATTTGTCGAGTCAAAGTTACGTTTAAAAAAAAGTCAACATATATTCTTCAGTTAAATTCGAACTTTCTGTTTCGATTTAAATCAAATTAATGGTCCCTAAAGTTTCTAATGAATATTTAATACCTTTTTCATGTTGGGATCTTGAGCTAAAACTTTCTAAATTGTTGGATTAAGGATCGAGTTCATAACGGGTTACAGCAACTTTTGATTTTATTTTAATTTTTCTTTTCTGTGAAATTCATTCTCTTCAATTAAATTGTTTATAATCTGTTTGAAAGTCCTAAATTTAACAATAGACTAATATGTGGAAAGGATTTGATCCCTGGTCGACCGTGTTGATTAAAGAAGATGATAACAGAAAAGACGAATTAAATATAAACGGGTTATGTATTAAATCAGAAAAATGGGTGTAGTAGAATGGTTAAGGGAGGTAACTGGTTAGCGAGGGGTCGCGGGTTCGAGTCCTGTCCGGGGCATTTCTTTTTACAAAAAGCTTTAAAGGGTATACTTTGTTTACTTCTAATTCAATTATTATTATTATTATTATTATTATTATTATTATTATTATTATTATTATTATTATTATTATTATTATTATTATTATTATTATTATTATTATTATTATTATTATTATTATTATTATTATTATGATTGTTATTGTTATTGTTATTATTGCTATTATTATTACTATTAGTGTTAAAATTATTAATATTATTATCATATGAAAAAGTATTATAATCATTATCATTATTACTATTATAAGTATTAGTAATCTTGTTATTAGTAGTAACTTATCATTTTAGTATTATTATTATCACTATGATTATGAATATGATTATCATTATTATTATTATTATGAAAGTAATAAAAAAATATATTATTATTATCATTAATATTAGGATTGTTATCCTTTTATAAATATTAGTTTTATCAATATACTTATAATTATTAATATCATATTTATTATTATTATTGTTATAAGTATCATCATTAATATTTACTATTATTACTATGATTATCATTATCTATACTGTTATTATTAAAATTTACTATCAATGTTACTAAAGCTATCAATAAAACTATCTGTATTATTCTTATAACTATTATCAATAATATCATTATTACTATTAGTATTATTGTTATTAGTATTATCATTAAGTTAACAAACAAAAGATGTTTATATACATATATATATATATATATATACATATACATATACATATACATATACATATACATATACATATATATTTAATATAAAACTTAACTAAATAAATATGGTTATTTACTTAATATATATATATATATATATATATATATATATATATATATATATATATATATATATATATATATATATATATATATAATGACATATATAGGTTAATAACATAAAAATTATATCACTAATAATAAATACATATATATTTGTTCGGTCACAATTATGTATATTAATAAATATATAAATTATATAGGTTCGTGAATTCGAGGCCAACCCTACATTTGTTCAATGTCGTCATATGTATTTTTACTACAAAATACAGTATGGTGAGTTTCATTTGCTCCCTTTTTAAATGCTTTTGCAATATATATTTTTGGGACTGAGAATACATGCGCTGATTTTATAAATGTTTGACGAAATAGACACAAGTACTTAAAACTAGATTCTATGGCTGGATTATTAAACCGAATATGCCCCTTTTTAGTCTGGTAATCTAAGAATTAGGGAACATCACTAATTTTGAGAATTAGTGCACCCCTAATTGACGCGAATCCTAAAGATAGATCTATCGGGCCCAACAAGCCCCCATTCTGAAATTTGGAATGCTTTAGTACTTCGAGTTTATCATGTCCGATGGGTGTCCCGGAATGATGGGGATATTCTATATGCTTCTTGTTAAGGTCGGTTACCAGGTGTTCACCATATGAATGATTTTTATCTCTATGCAGTTTGCGAAATGCCTGATATGAGAATGATGTTTATGAAAATATGAAATCTTGTGGTCTATTAAAATGATGAAAATGATCGTTTATGATAAACTAATGAACTCACCAACCTTTTGGTTGACACTTTAAAGCATGTTTATTCTCAGGTATTAAAGAAATTTTTTCTGCTGTGCATTAGCTCATTTTAGAGAGCTTACTTGGAGTCATTCATGACATATTTCAAAAGACGTTACATTCGAGTCGTTGAGTTCATCAAGATTATTATTAAGTCAATTATAGTTGGATATATTATGAAATGGTATGCATGCCGTCAACTTTCGATGAAATGAATGTTTGTCTTTTAAAAACGATTGCAATGTTTGTAAAATGTATCATATAGAGGTCAAGTACCTCGCGATGTAACCAAATATAATGTATTCGTCCAGATGGATTAGGACGGGTCGTTATAGGTGGTATCAGAGCGGTGGTCTTAGCGAACCAGGTCTTGCATTAGTGTGTCTAACTGATAGTTGTTTAGATGCATTAGTGAGTCTGGACTTCGACCGTGTCTGCATGTCAAAAGTTTTGCTTATCATTTCGTGTCGAAAATCATCTACTTATGATCCTTAGGTGTAACAACCCGAAACGAAACCACAACAATTCCCGTTAAATTTCTCAACAAAAAAAAAATTTCTGGTGCAGTTCATTCGCGCGGCGCGCCAGGTGGGCGCGCGGCGCGCCAAATCACCTGGACAGCCCGCTGTCCCCGGAAGTCAATTTAACGAAAATGTTTGACTAGTTCCCGACATATTTAGCCAAAACGCTTTTAACCGTACATTAATATATGTAAAACTAGCACATAACTAAGGTTTGAGCGAGTTTTACAAAGTGGGGCCCACACGTGCCCAAATTACCCTTTAAGTATAAAAATACAATTTTAGACCATAAGACTCTTAATACAAGACAAAGCCGAGCATGGCGATTGGGGGTACACTACCCAATCCTAATAAATCCAAAAGCAAGCCTTCTACGCAAACTATGCAAGTCCTCTAATCCTTACGCTTACCCGAGCCACCATCCGCATGCAATCTATAAAAAGAGTCAACAACGAGAGGGTAAGCTAACGCTTAGTGAATGATAATATACTACATACATATATATGTATAAAATGAATACGCCACACAAACAAATACCGCATACCGTAGCATCCAAATATAAAGCAACTACACTAAGCATACCGTACAATCTCTAAGCATCAAGCTAAAGGTACAACAACAAATATGAGTCCACCAACGACAAAGTGAACATCTCCAAATAGCTACACCCGGAGGGTTAGCTACAACACAACAATACATTAATATAATAATAATATGAACGAACAAGGTTAACACCTTAACCTATTACCGAGAACCCAAAGATACCACAATGAAGATTGGCCGAACTACACGAGCCTTAGTAATCCGAAACCACACGAGATTACTACCTCAACAAGATGACCGAACTACACGAGTCACCATGAATCCGAACTACACGAGATTCATTCGATAAGATGACCGAAACTACACGAGTCACCATGAATCCGAACTACACGAGATTCATTCGATAAGATGACCGAAACTACACGCGTCATCGTGAGTCCGAAACCACACGCGATTCACTACTCCAACTCAAACCCACGGTCACGGGATTATAAAAATCCACCACATCGGGGCCACAACGTCCAAATCACAATCACGTGTGATAATGTACACACGAACGTGTACTTCGCCAAAGATGGTCAACCAAAACGCACAACCGTGCCAATTGGGCTCATACAAAAGTCCATCAAGTCCACCTACATGTGAAGTGAGCTCTCTAGCCGAGAATCACTTTACCCGACCCGCACCCATCCTACACATACATATGTACATAGGATAATATCACTCACCTTGAAGTCTTGAAGAAAGCTTCCAAGTGATCCGCAACTCGCCAATGGAAAATACCTATTCCATTAACACAATTACAACAATACAATTAGGATGGATTTTACAAACCAACCCAATTCGCCACTTAGTGCAATTTCGACCCAAATGCACTTCCGAGCACAAACCGTGCCCAAACTAACCAATAATCACTAACGCAAGTGAGAATGGTCATAATAAGCCAATTAAACCCGAACTCAAGTGTCAAACACGTGTCATACCCATTTAGACACTTAAACCCTAATTTTGACCCATAAAGGTCAAAATCTCGTCCTTTATAAGTTTTGACACCAAAACACATTTAACTCGGTCTTATACTTCAACTTAATCCATTTTAAGTTCATAAACCTCATTAAGTCACCAAATGGGTCATAATCACTACCAAACCCTAATTTGACCCAAAGTCACAATTAGTCAACCAAATACCCTAAATGGTTTCCAATACTTCCATAATCACTAATCCAAGTGATAAATCCCAAGATTAAAGCCTAATCAAGGCCAAATCGTCAATCAACCCAAAACCCGCCAAGTGACAAGAATAACTAGTCACCATAAACCCATTTCATCATCTAAGAGGTTTTACAACTAATTAACTCAAAACCCTAACTTGAATATCAAATTAAATAATTGAAATTCGGAGTTTGAGCTTACCAATACTATCACCGTGTAGCCGAGAACGAAAGGAACAACTTTAAAACCCGAGACTTTGAACGATTCGAGCTTCTTCCTCACCAAAACCTCCAATCTCTCTCTAAACTCTTACTCTCTCTCTAAAAATGGATGAAGATGATGAGTGGATGTGAATGGGATCCAAAACTGATCCAAACTAGCTCATAAGCCTCACAAATCCGGCCTCAAGTGAATTTACCCATTTGCCCTTCATTTAAACCAATTAAGAAAAACAAGGGATTCTGTCAGCAGCAAACGGCGCGGCGCGCCGAATCCCAGCGCGGCGCGCGACCTAACTGAAACAGATTCTTTTGCATTTTAAACTTTATATAAATAATCCGCGAAACCCAATCTCGAACGTCTTAATACACAAACAAGCAAGATAAATATTCGGGTCTTACAACTCTCCCCCACTTAAACTCGATCACGTCCTCGTGATCCTCATCACTTAACCAAGTGGACCTCACCCTACGGTCCTCGACATAAGTCCCAATCCGACTTTCCTAAGCAATTCCTTTCCAACGAATCGCCTTCCACAACTAAATCGTCACCCGCGATTTATCAAAACCACAATCCGAGCACTAAAACCATGCTCATTCCCTAACATCAGGAAAACTCAACCAATCTCGTACCGAGATATAAATCCCTTAGCGTACTATTACCGAGTACAACGCTAAAAGCAACCAAGTCTCAACCTAAGGTCAACAACCCGAAACGATGAAGACCGAACCAAATGAATCCTTACGGACAACACCAACCACTAACATCCCTTGTAGTGCGCAATACGACCAAAGCGCAACTACCGTAACATCATAACAAACGGCTAAAACCGATAGCGTCCAAAACGATGATGGCAACGCTAAACCAAGGTGTACAAAATCGACTTTCGTCACACCCGTAACAACATGTGAGCGAAACACGGCTATCGCATCACTAATCACACAACATGGTCCTCACGACCCCACCATCGGTGTATCAAACAACCGATAGATCAAACAACACGGTCCTTACGACCCCACCATCGGTGTATCAAACAACCAATGGATCACACAACACACGAAGGCTGGCCGAAAACATACGCACCTTAGTGAATCCGAACTACACGCGACTCACTACCTTCAACACAACAACAATCGGGAATGGCCGAACTACACGCGCCATAGTGAATCCGAACTACACGAGAGTCACTATCCCGGAGGAATGACCGAACTACACGAGTCAATTGTGAATCCGAACTACACGAGACTCACTCCTCAATACAATGACCGAAACCACACGAGTCATTTGTGAATCCGAAACCACACGCGATCCACTTCCACAATATGATGACCGAAACCACACGCGTCATCGTGAATCCGAAACCACACGCGATCCACTACTATGGCGAAGTCAGTGGACCCGAAGATCATGCTTCACCAAATCTCAACACCGGATAAAGTCAGCGGACCCGAAGATCATGCTTCACCGATCACGTACTCCCGTGATGAAGTCAGCGGACCCTAAAGATCATGCTCCATCACTCAACCGTACCATAATGAAGTCAGCGGACCCCGAAGGTCATGCTTCATAAATCATCAATACCACGATGAAGTCAGCGGACCCTAAAGATCATGCTTCATCGATCACATACGCACTTTCGGCCTCAAACAACGAGTAGTGCAACATCGCGCCCTGCTACACTATAGTGAATCCTAACGGATACCACTAACCATCCCCACAATCGAGCAAGAACCACCTATATCAAACATAGGTACCAAACAATGATTCTCCAAAAGAGAATCCGACACACACCTCCCTTAACCGAAGGATTTCACCTTGCTCACCAAACACGTCCATTATCTCTCAACGAGATTTACCACATTACCACCTCAGTGGTAATTCCAATCCAATATCATAAGTACAATTTAACCAAAATTGTACTCTACCACAAGTTGACCAAAACTAGGTCTCGACGAAATTTCCGGATCTACTAAAAACATCATCCGAAATATCACACTAAAACTTCCTCGTGCGGAAATGCGACTCCCTCTCTTGGAACCACGTTCCTATATCACACTCGTACAACCGTACAATGCTACCAAAGGTAGACTTTACCAACGATTGGGTACACACGACCCATCACTACACCTTGCTCCAACCTTGAGCATACGAAGGATTTCAAACAATCCTTAAACATTTCGAACGAAAAGTGTACCACGCATTACACAAACTACACCCTCGCAATCATCCAATTACTATAGTTGTCAATTTCACCAAGTCACTCGTGTACTTAAGGGTTCCTCCCGGTACCCTAAGTACAATGTAACTACAACACAATCGGAGTCGACACCACGCTAGTAGGTATAAAAGAGGCACCTAATGTCGCGTCATAAAGACTCCATTACCAACGCCCATCGAGATTTAAAACACTCGATCTCAAGGGTTCCAACCAACCGACGAACCTCATGATTCGTCAACTTCGACACGCAAGCGAACACGCGCTTAACAATCGAACACCAAAACCATTTCCGTGGCTTGGTAGAAACATACCCCAAATACTAAGGAACGCTTGGTTGCACCAAGTCTTACGCCCTTCGCCCGACAATCAAACATCACCTTAGGGTACTTCCATTAGGAACGTCACCCATAGCATAACATACACAACAAAGGCATGCAACTCAAACTCAAACGGCATTTAATAAATAATCAAAAGACAATTTTATCAAAATTAAACGTACCTTAACGTCTCCTCGCCGCACCCGTCCCCGCTAACTTGGGACATTCCGACTTACGATGTCCTTCCTTTTGGCAATTGAAGCACACCATACTACCACCCTTTGGTACCGAACATTCCCAAGACTTGTGACCCCTTACGCCGCAATTGTAACATCTAGCCGTACTAGAATCCGATATACCCGTTCGCGTACCACCCGTGCTCACACTCGGACCCTTAGTCCTCTTACTCGGAGCACCATAAGAAACAACTCTTCTCTCACTTGAAGATTCACCCCTCTTCGATCGTGAATACGACTCGAAACCTCTAGCCAAGTCGAATAATTCCGAAAACGATTTCGCTTGACCCCGACTAATCTTACTTTTCAAGTCATCATTCAAAGTCCGATAGAAATCCCCCATCAACAAACGATCATTTCCCAAATACTCCGGACAAAAACGAGCCTTTGCCATAAAGGTCGCCTTAAGAGTACTCAATTCCATAGATCCTTGTCGCAAATTTCGCAACTCATTACGCAATTCCCACAAATCGGCCGAAGTCCGGAACTCCTCAAAGAATTCCTCCTTAAACTCGTCCCACGATAAGGCCATAAACGTCTCGCCACCGACAAGATCAATCTTACCATCCAACCAATCCCTTGCCCTACCACGCAACAAACTCGTAGCGAGTCTCGTCTTCCTCTCGGGAGGGCAATCAATAGTACGAAAACACCCTTCGACATCCGAAATCCAAGTTGTGCTTACCAAAGGATCCGGTTTTCCGTCGTACATCGGGGGTTTAGTCCTCATGAAGCTTTTAAGATAACGCTCCATTTCACTACTACTTTGAAGTTCGGAATACTTCCTTTCCATTCTTTCTTCCAACCCACGCATTTGCTCCGCAACGGCGGCCGCAACTCTAGCGTTAAACTCCGCGTCGTTCGTATCGATCCCACTTCCCGTTGCCATTCTAAGGAATGCAAAACGATTAGATCACGAACGTATAAGTAAACACGCACAACCCCGACCCATCTTGCTAAGCACTCGTCGTACATCACTCGTTAGACACGATTTGCACCCGTAATAAGGTCTGCAAGTTCTTATTACGCACACACGCCGCATCGACTTGTTAGTACAACGACCGCCTCGCTCGATGATATAAACAAACACAACCAAAATTCTACGCGGTACAAACACACGCGAGAATTACTATCACAACACAAGAGCATATTAATAATATCCGCATTACTAATATAAACGTTAGTCAACCTATAAACAAGGCACTAACTAAACCCATTCCGACCCGCAATCCTACAAGTCCCGCAACAATTTAAGCACACACAAGTCTAAGTCTAGGCACCTATCTCAAGTCACCTAAATCCCTTAGACCATGCTCTGATACCACTTGTAACAACCCGAAACGAAACCACAACAATTCCCGTTAAATTTCTCAACAAAAAAAAAATTTCTGGTGCAGTTCATTCGCGCGGCGCGCCAGGTGGGCGCGCGGCGCGCCAAATCACCTGGACAGCCCGCTGTCCCCGGAAGTCAATTTAACGAAAATGTTTGACTAGTTCCCGACATATTTAGCCAAAACGCTTTTAACCGTACATTAATATATGTAAAACTAGCACATAACTAAGGTTTGAGCGAGTTTTACAAAGTGGGGCCCACACGTGCCCAAATTACCCTTTAAGTATAAAAATACAATTTTAGACCATAAGACTCTTAATACAAGACAAAGCCGAGCATGGCGATTGGGGGTACACTACCCAATCCTAATAAATCCAAAAGCAAGCCTTCTACGCAAACTATGCAAGTCCTCTAATCCTTACGCTTACCCGAGCCACCATCCGCATGCAATCTATAAAAAGAGTCAACAACGAGAGGGTAAGCTAACGCTTAGTGAATGATAATATACTACATACATATATATGTATAAAATGAATACGCCACACAAACAAATACCGCATACCGTAGCATCCAAATATAAAGCAACTACACTAAGCATACCGTACAATCTCTAAGCATCAAGCTAAAGGTACAACAACAAATATGAGTCCACCAACGACAAAGTGAACATCTCCAAATAGCTACACCCGGAGGGTTAGCTACAACACAACAATACATTAATATAATAATAATATGAACGAACAAGGTTAACACCTTAACCTATTACCGAGAACCCAAAGATACCACAATGAAGATTGGCCGAACTACACGAGCCTTAGTAATCCGAAACCACACGAGATTACTACCTCAACAAGATGACCGAACTACACGAGTCACCATGAATCCGAACTACACGAGATTCATTCGATAAGATGACCGAAACTACACGAGTCACCATGAATCCGAACTACACGAGATTCATTCGATAAGATGACCGAAACTACACGCGTCATCGTGAGTCCGAAACCACACGTGATTCACTACTCCAACTCAAACCCACGGTCACGGGATTATAAAAATCCACCACATCGGGGCCACAACGTCCAAATCACAATCACGTGTGATAATGTACACACGAACGTGTACTTCGCCAAAGATGGTCAACCAAAACGCACAACCGTGCCAATTGGGCTCATACAAAAGTCCATCAAGTCCACCTACATGTGAAGTGAGCTCTCTAGCCGAGAATCACTTTACCCGACCCGCACCCATCCTACACATACATATGTACATAGGATAATATCACTCACCTTGAAGTCTTGAAGAAAGCTTCCAAGTGATCCGCAACTCGCCAATGGAAAATACCTATTCCATTAACACAATTACAACAATACAATTAGGATGGATTTTACAAACCAACCCAATTCGCCACTTAGTGCAATTTCGACCCAAATGCACTTCCGAGCACAAACCGTGCCCAAACTAACCAATAATCACTAACGCAAGTGAGAATGGTCATAATAAGCCAATTAAACCCGAACTCAAGTGTCAAACACGTGTCATCCCCATTTAGACACTTAAACCCTAATTTTGACCCATAAAGGTCAAAATCTCGTCCTTTATAAGTTTTGACACCAAAACACATTTAACTCGGTCTTATACTTCAACTTAATCCATTTTAAGTTCATAAACCTCATTAAGTCACCAAATGGGTCATAATCACTACCAAACCCTAATTTGACCCAAAGTCACAATTAGTCAACCAAATACCCTAAATGGTTTCCAATACTTCCATAATCACTAATCCAAGTGATAAATCCCAAGATTAAAGCCTAATCAAGGCCAAATCGTCAATCAACCCAAAACCCGCCAAGTGACAAGAATAACTAGTCACCATAAACCCATTTCATCATCTAAGAGGTTTTACAACTAATTAACTCAAAACCCTAACTTGAATATCAAATTAAATAATTGAAATTCGGAGTTTGAGCTTACCAATACTATCACCGTGTAGCCGAGAACGAAAGGAACAACTTTAAAACCCGAGACTTTGAACGATTCGAGCTTCTTCCTCACCAAAACCTCCAATCTCTCTCTAAACTCTTACTCTCTCTCTAAAAATGGATGAAGATGATGAGTGGATGTGAATGGGATCCAAAACTGATCCAAACTAGCTCATAAGCCTCACAAATCCGGCCTCAAGTGAATTTACCCATTTGCCCTTCATTTAAACCAATTAAGAAAAACAAGGGATTCTGTCAGCAGCAAACGGCGCGGCGCGCCGAATCCCCGCGCGGCGCGCGACCTAACTGAAACAGATTCTTTTGCATTTTAAACTTTATATAAATAATCCGCGAAACCCAATCTCGAACATCTTAATACACAAACAAGCAAGATAAATATTCGGGTCTTACATTAGGAAATTACCTGCTTATCATTCTTAGTTTAGACACTTTTTATTGCATTGATTGCATGAATAGTGTAGAGACAAAATTCATATCTTAGCGTGTCTGCTAATCCATATCTTAGCGTATCTTTTACTGTAGACTTTGTCTGACACGTTTCCTTAATTTCCTCCGTAATCTACGGGATCTTCTGTATTATACAATGATATTCTATGTAATTAGAATATCATCCAATATTCGAAAATCATTTCATAAAATCCTTTACCTAACCGTGCAAGATGAATTCCGCAACCAGTTCAAGTTCGTCGGATTCCGACAGCTATTCTGACATGGATGCTCACCTAAACTCCGAAAGCAGTGCAACCGGAATGGATCAACCAATCAGCCATCCCCAATTCATCTGATGGGTTCGTAGTCTACTCAATCATTGGAGACAAGAAGAAGGTGATCCTTTTCATCCACCATATTTTCCTCTTGGCGAAGAACCTGACGCACTTACCGGCGAACCTGTCCGAAACACCATTTTCTCTCTCATTTCCAGAGTATCTTGTCATGATTATATACTAAACCAAATTCTAGATTTTATTTATCCGCTCGTCCGAACCGACAATCACCCCGGTGTAATAGAAGAAGTCAACGAGCTTCGCGCCCGGGTTACGGCTTTGGAGAATATGGTGCAGAGATTTCAAACACCAGCGGCAACACCGGTAATAACAGTACCACCATCAGCAGCACCAGCAGCAGCGTAACCAGTACCACCATCCACAACATCCATATCCCATGATTCAACATCACAATCTGTATCTCGAGCATCAACGTCATACACACCATAGATACCAAGGAGTACCAAAAACAATAACCGATGAAGTATTGATTCATAACTTCATTGGAGAAACATCCTACGGTGATTATGTAATCTCTAAAGTCTTAGAGATTATTTATTCTAGCTCAAACCGAAAATCCAATGAGTTAATATCAAATTGACTCATTAAATCCATAATTACATCTGAAGAAAATATATATGTACATATATTTTCATAAATATTGTAATTGAAAATTCTTTCGTACAAACTGTTAATGATGAAAATATTTTAACGGGTAGGTAATACCCGAGGAATATTTAGATTTCACATTAATAAGTTACACTGTACATTCTTCGAATCTGATTCAACAGTCATTTACTATCCTACTTACATCCACAGATATACGTATCCGTTCACCGCAGAATAACCATTTTCACTCAATTTCATATTAGATTTTGACTTATCAGAATCCAACAAGTGGCATAATGAAGAAGACATTGGACAAAAAAAAATTGTTAGAAACAAACAAATTAACTATGAGAAATTTTGTTAAGAAACCACGCTAACAAAATCCTAGCTAACTGTTCCTAGCTAACTGTTAATTCCGTATTACATTTTATTTATCACAATTTAATTATCGCAATTTATTTATCGCAATTTATATTCTCGCAATTTTATTTATCATTATTTAATTTCTGTTATTTATTTTACGCACTTTAAATATCGGGACACGTATACAAGTTTTTGACATATCATATCGACGCATCTATATATATTATTTGGAATAACCATAGACACTCTATATGCAGTAATGATCGAGTTAGCTATACAGGGTTGAGGTTGATTCTACAATAATATATATAATTTGTGTTGTGATCGAGTCTGAGACATGTACACAGGTCACGATATGTATTAATTAATTCGAATATTATATATTAAACTGTATATGAATTCTTGAATTACTAACTGTGGACTACAAACTGTGTACAACCAACATTGGACAATTAAAATGAATTAAAATATTGATTTTAACATATGAAACTAAACAATTCTTCAAGTTTGACACTTGATTTCATCTTAAACCTCATTTATATCTTCACAATTACAATCTGAGTTCAAACCTTTCATGATTCTTGAAAAAACACCTCAATCGAGAGGATGAACCAACCGCACTTCATCTACGGAAGGAAAGATTTATGCATATAAGTTATGCACCTGAAAAACTCTCGAAACTTGAGTAAACGTTTAACACGTATCTGTAGTAGCTCCTTTGGCATTGTTATTACCGAAAATATCATTTCAATTCTTTTTAAAATTAGCCAATTTTGTCACAGCTTTAGCAAGTCAACTTCGACTTTTCATTCGGATTAACTTTATTATAACCTTGATATATAAGTTTACCTTTCGTCATCATTACCGGAGAACCATTTATATTCCACCACATTAGCAGTAAACTTACCAGCAACTTTATTACTCATTGACTTAAATCTCTCCGAAAAACCATTATATTCGTTCATTAAAACCCTATTGTATACTCATCCGCATCTTATAACGAGAATTGCCATACCAATTACCGGGAATTATCAATCAGTATTTTGAATCTCGTAGTGTTCTACATCAACAGTTAAATGTATACATATAACATTTATCTCTTAGAATTCTGATCTTCCATTCTGAAATTCTTAGAAGCACCCAGTCTACAAATCAATACTTCAATTTCTGAAAAAGCTGAATACAGCAGCAAAACTATACATGACTTTAACAGTCGGAAGTTTGATGATAAAGAATAGTATGTTGGCAAAGCTCAGAAAAGTTGAAACTGGAAAACGAATTGAGCAAACCAAGAAGGAGGCTATAGAAAAATCACAAAGAATAAATCTGCCTTTAAAGAATCCAAATAATTCAGTATCTACTGAAGTCATTAACGAATACCTTACTCCTGACTCTAAACTCTTGCGGACAAATTTTCTTTATCAACCTTCGATCTTAGAGATTCCAAAATATCGTCATAAATATCTTCAATATTTCTGAAGATATTTTCATAACTATACTTATCTGAAATCAGTTATCTTTTCACGTTATCTATATTACACCATAAAGGAAACTGTTCAGTTCCTATATTCTGTAAACTTTCAAGTTTAAATTAAGAATGATTTTGAAATAGTGTTGGGAACTGAAGCATGAGTTAGTATAATATAATGACACTTGATCAACATGATTATATTAGAGTAAGTCATGCTGAGTTTCTAATGGAACATGATGATTCACAGACCATAACGTCATCATGTGTCATGTTAGACCTATTTTTTTAACAGTTTACATAAAACCATTTGACCTTTGACTATTCCCGATGATTCATGAACCATTGCTTATAAATATGTAGATATATATAAATATGTGTATATATAAATATATGTATTATATATATAATAACATGAACATTAATAAACTATTATATAACATTTATTGTTATAAATAAATATGTATAATAAAATACATTGTAATAAAAACTATTATTTTATATATAATATATGTATATTACTTGTATATATATTGTTATATTTAAATTAATTAATTAATATATTTATTTGCATAGTAAATTTTGTTATTTAAAACTGTTTATATATATACATAGTGTATATTAAATATAATTAATTTTGAACTTAAATTGAAAATGTCTGTAACTTTCGGTTGACGTTTAATTATTTTTAAAATAGGTCTAATATATATATATATATATATATATATATATATATATATATATATATATATATGAAGTTTTAAAATAAAAGTTGATATATAATTTGATTAAAAAGATAATAGTTTTGATAATTATTTTTTTTTTACCTTTTCAACTTAAGTTTTTGTACTCCGTACATATTAATTGGAACAGAAAAGAAATAATTATAGTACCTTTTTGATCAGGTTTCAAACAGTTAATGAGTGAAATAATTAAATATATATAAGCTAAAAATTTGGGATTTTTAGGAACACTTTTACACTTCAACTGTTTAGCAATGGACATGATATAGTACCCGTAAAAACTGTCGGTGGATTAGTCCCCGACTGCTATACTATTTTTCTTAAATTAACATGTTTTAAATTCAATATTATTATAAACATTATTATATTACATAAATATAAAATCTTTATATATATGTGTAAAGATCATAAGCATATAGATATATCAACGTATACATATCCTCCTCCACCTTGAATCTTCACCTCTCCATAAAACACCCACCATCGCCACTCCACACCCATCACCTTTCGAACCACTAAAACACCACCATGGTCTCCTCTATCAACCACGACAACCATTTAACCACCACCACGAGACTACCGTCGCCCACAATCACCACCGAGGAATATCACCACCTTGACCATCATTAGAACCATCACCACTCAGCCATCAACACAGTCGCCACTATAAACACTTCAACTCCACCACCGGCAAATACTTAAAACCACCATAGTTACCTATCTCCTCTTTTTTTTCCTGTAAATCTTGTGAATACTACGGCATATATTTTTTTTTCTTTTCTTCTTTCTTGTCGTGATACTCGTGCTACTATTTTCTGTGGATACCAACACCTCAACCAATGAATTACAACTGATGTCGTACTCCTGTTGCGTTACAGCTATCTATATAATTTTTTTTTTACGAAACCCATTTGTGATTTGTTGCAATAAGTTTTTTTTCAATAACCAAACCAAACAACCCTTGCACTAATGCTGTTAACGAGGACGATGGTGATGTAACATGATAGTGAGGATACAAAAGCGATGGTTATAATGATCATGATCTTCACTGAATGATGAGTGATTGATGAATGATACATGAAAATGATGATGATAAGCATGATTTTATGTTGATGAGGATATAAGATGTTACGTATAATAGATGATGACGGATGATGATATTAGCGAGATGATAATGATTAAGATGATGGTGATACTATATGATGATGACAGCGAAAATAGATTAAGAAGAGGAAGGTGAAGATAATAATGGAGATCGATGATGTTTTAGGAAGAAGAAGAAGAAGATTTAATCAAAAAAATAAGTTAAAAGAAAAGAAGATTCTTATAATAGCAGAAATGAAGTTGCAGATGAGTGATAAGGAGTGTTTGTGATTTCCTAGAGTCCTAGGTTCAAACCTAGGCCATTACAATATTTTTTTTTTATTATTAATTACAAGAGAAACTGCTGTTGGGCCGAAGGGTTGTTGGGCAACCATGTTTATAAATTGTCTTAAGGCTATGGAACTCGTTTAGGTATTTGGGCCGTGAACTGTTAAGTTATTGGGCCGAAACAAATGTGAGCCGAGTACTTACCTTCTTGTTGGGCCGAAATAAAGCTGGGCGGTTAAATAGAAATAAGCTGGGAGTAAATCAGAAAAGCAGAAGGTAGGGGAGTGGTCTGAGAGTGTGTTGGGTTTACAAGAGGTCGCGGGTTCGAGCCTAGGCGCATGTAGTTTAATTTTTTTTTTTTTTTGAAGCTCTTCTCATTCCCATTAAGGTAGTTATCATTATTATTATTACTACTATTTTTATTTATATTATTATTATTATTATCATTATTATTATTACTACTATTTTTATTTATATTATTATTATTATTATTATTATTATTATTATTATTATTATTATTATTATTATTATTATTATTATTATTATTATTATTATTATTATTATTTTTAAATTAACATTATTAACAAAATTATTCTTATTAATATTATCATTTTCATTATTATTTAAGAATTATTATAATTGAAACTATTATTATTATTATTATTATTATTATTATTATTATTATTATTATTATTATTATTATTATCAATATTACTACTAATATTATTATCATTACAAGTATTATTATTTTTAGAATCATAATTATTATTATTATCATTGTTAAGTATATTTACTAATATTATTATTAATAAAGCCACTTATTATTTATTATTAGTAATATAATTTTATCAAATGATTTTTAGTTATATAACACTATAGTTAATACATATAATATATCTATATTAACGTTTTATAATAAATGCTAATTATTTAGTTACAATACATAAAATAGAAATATTTGAATTTCTTATAGAGGAAACATATAATTTATTAAAATAAACAATTAAATCACTAATAATACATAAATTTGTTCGATTTCCATTACATATGTTAATATACATAATTGAATGTAGGTTCGTGAATCCAAGGTCAACCCTACACTTGTTAAATGACGTCATATGCATTTTTACTACAAAATACATTATGGTGAGTTTATTTGATTCCCTTTTACTCTTTACATTTTTGGGACTGAGAATACATGCGCTAATTTTACAACTGCTTTATTAAATGCTTTTGAAATACATTTCGAACTGCGAATACATGAAATTCTTTTATAATGTTTGACGAGATAGACACAAGCAAAACATTCCTCGAATAAATTATGTGGACGTGATAATTGCCACCATTGAATTATGTGGACGTGATAATTGCCACAATTGATATGAATATTTTCCCCTGATTATTATTGCTTGGTAACCTAAGAATTAGGGAACATCACTAATTTTGAGAATTAGTGCACGCCTAATTGACGCGAATCCTAAAGGTAGCTACCGGGTTTAACACCCTCACCCAGAATGTTCACTAGACGGAAGGGCTAGTGGGCGTGGTGTTTAGTACTTCGAAGTTTATATGATTATTATACAGACGAAGATGTTCTGTTTTGGGGATATTATTATGCGCATTATATGTTAAGGTCGGTTACCAAGCCAAGCTATGAAAGCAATGAAAAGTGAATGTTATGTATCGAGAGAATGATTTTATACACAGGTTATGTGTATGTTATTTTTGTGCACAAGATATGTGTATGGTTACTAAGATATGAAAGATGATTTCGTACACGAGAAAGGTGTACTGTATTTAAAAGATATCGCATGTACATTACAGGTGGGTATAGGATTCGGGCCCATTTGTACCATGCAACATTTAAATTTTGTGGTCTATCAAAATGATGAATTTTATTATTTAATGATAAACTTATGAACTCACCAACCCTTTTGGTTGACACTTGAAAGCATGTTTATTCTCAGGTATTAAAGAAATCTTCCGCTGTACATTTGCTCATATTAGAGATATTACTTGGAGTCTGAAAGGACCCGTTCATATACATTATAAACGATTCACAATAGTTGATTACATCGCGAGGTATTTGACATCTATATGATACATTTTACAAACATTGCATTCGTTTTTAAAAGACAAACTTTCTTTACAACAAAAATTGACGGTATGCACACAATTTCATAATACATCCAACTATAATTGACTTAATAATAATCTTGATGAACTCAATGACTTGAATGCAACGTCTTTCAAAATATGTCATGAATGACTCCAAGTAATATCCTTAAAATGAGTTAATGCACAGCGGAAGATTTCTTTAATACCTGAGAATAAACATGCTTTAAAGTGTCAACCAAAAGGTTGGTGAGTTCATAGGTTTATCATAACAATCATTTCAATATATTAATAGACCACAAGATTTCCGTTTATAAATATATGTACACTCGCAAGTGTATAAAATTATTCTATAAGTTGTAGGCACCCAGTAACAAGCCTTAATGTTCATGTTTTACCCTCTGAAGTACACCAGATCAGGTGTGTTTAAAATAACCTCGAAGTACTAAAGCATCCCATAGTCAGGATGGGGTTTGTCAGGCCTAATAGATCTATCTTTAGGATTCGCGCCTACCGTACATAGACAAGTAGTTTAATGTTACCAAGCTAAGGGTATATTTCTGGTTTAAACCCACATAGAATTAGTTTTAGTACTTGTGCCTATTTCGTAAAACATTTATAAAAACAGCGCATGTATTCTCAGTCCCAAAAATATATATAAAAGGGAGCAAATGAAACTCACCATACTGTATTTCGTAGTAAAAATACATATAACGTCATTTAACAAGTGCAAGGTTGGCCTCGGATTCACGAAGCTATATTAATTATATATATTTATATGTTGGTCAATATTTGTCTAACAATTTTTGGTCAAGTCATAGTGTACCAGAATCCTAATGCTCGAGACTGATATGCAAAAGTCAACAAAAGTCAACTTGACCCAAAATGACTTCTAAAATTTATACGTGTTTATTATATAACTTAACTATAGTCGTTTTATATATTTAAATATATTTATTAGATTTTATAATAATAAAAGTCATTTATTAATAAAAATTTATATTAACGTTTATATATGATAAAATATACTTTTATATATATTAAGTAGTAAAATTTATAAAGTTCACTTAATATCTTAAAACTATAGTGGTAAGTATTATTAATGTAATTATATTACGCGTGGTGAAAAATATCTTTGTATCCCCTATTTATTTGATAAAATAATATTGATCATAATAATAATAAGTAAAAGTTGTAATATTTTGTAATAATAATTATTATTATTCTATAAAAAAATAACAATATTTATATTTACTAAAAATGTTATTATGATAAAATGATAATACTAACATAATAGTAATAATGATATTTTATAATAACAATGATATTTCTATTAAAATAATAACGACGATAGTAATAATAATCATTTTAACAATAATACTAAAATTCAGTTGACTATAACTTCAAATCCGTTCATCAAAACCATTCGATATCTAAATGAAAAGTTCTTAATTTTTCGCTAGCTTTCCAATGACATGCATATCATATACCCTATCTCGGTAGCATATGTATCTAATTCAGGATTCAACAAACCTATCTAAGGACAATATCGAATGTACAAGCATGCATAATCCTATATACTCGAGCACTAGTCAGGGATACACTATTGATATATAAAAGTTAAGTTATGAGTGCTCACGTATCAATATTGAGATTCAATATTGCAGGAAAGTACGTAGACGCAACGGAGATGATAAACACTAGATTGACCTCACGAGCATATCCATGAACCATACCCATCACTTCCATAGCTATAACCCATAATTTCCTTAGCTTCGACTCATTCAAAAAACTATTTTGAAATCACTCGGACATCACTCCGTCGTAATATTTTATGTATACTAATAATATCTTGAAATAATACAGAGCAATATATATATATATATATATATATATATATATATATATATATATATATATATATATATATATATATATATATATATATATATATATATATATATATATATATATATATATATATATATATATGTAAATCGATTGAGAGAGTTTAGAGAAATATATTTTCAAGTTTCTATGAAATAATGAAACCTATTGAATTCTATTTATAATAGATTTTTGAATTATTAAAGTGAATTATTAAAGTATGAATTATTAAAGTGAATTATTAAAGTATGAATTATTAAAGTGAATTATTAAAGTATGAATTATTAAAGTGAATTATTAAAGTATGAATTATTAAAGTGAATTATTAAAGTGAATTATTAAAGTATGGATTATTAAAATGAATTATTAAAGTATGAATTATTAAAGTAAATTATTAAAGTTAAAGTAAAGTAAAAGTAAAGTAAAGGTAAAGTTAAAGTATAGTAAAAGTATAAAAACTATGTATGTATAATACGCGTATAAATATATATAATATTAATTTAAATCGTTATATATATTTAATAAAATAAAATATAAATATCGTTATATTTATTATACTGGTTAAGTAATGAGTTGTCAAAAGTGATTCTAGATATTTATAAAAGTTTAATAATAAAGTTTTTTTTAAACTGAAAACGTTTTTGTACGTTTGAAAATAGATTAATAGAATATTATGGAAACCAATTCTCCACTAGCTTTTGTCTAACTTTCGTAAATGACACTTTTTACTTTTATTTATAAATAGCTTTACAAATTATTCCGAATATCATTAAGAGGAATAGATTTCTCAAATCATAGTGGACCTCTCAACAGAGACTTGTAATCATAATTCAATGTTTCTGATAATTCAATCATTTAATATATTTTTTTTAATTTCGTCGATAATCATATTGAAACAAATACGTTCATATAAAGCATTATACTTTTAAATACTTTGTTGACATTTTCAATTTATAACATATACACATATACATACATATTCATATATGTTCATTTAATGGTTCGTGAATCATTGGAATTTGGTCGAGGTTTAAATGAATGTATAAACATAGTTTAAAATCCTTGAGATTTAACTTAACAAACATTGCTTATCGTGTCAGAATAATATAAAGATAAAGTTTAAATTTAGTCGGAAATTTCCGGGTCGTCACAGTACCTACCCGTTAAAGAAATTTCGTCCCCGAAATTTGATAGAGGTCGTTATGGCTAACAATGAGAATATTATTATGACGATTATGAAGTTTTATCATGTCTAAGAAGTATGGATAAAATAATTCGATTACTCAAAGCGTATGAGGGAAGTTATCGTAAATGAAGGAAATAAGATTATAGTGATTCGTCATATCTTTTGACGTCATCACAATTGATCTCCGAATTTAAAGAAAATCTTTGTAATCTATGTTGGATTTGATGCTTCGGTGATTAAGGAGATTATGATTCTCTTCGAATTAATACAATAATCCATCTTGATTTCTCTGTCGGGTATTTCACTATAAATACACCTCCTTCGTTTCATTACAACTCACACCTTCTATTCTTTCTCCCTCAACTCATATTTTAAAGTATTTGTCAATATGCTTCATCCAGTACTGATTCTCGATATACTCCTCACTTTCATATCTGTCGTTCTTCTTTTTCATCTGCCTCCGGAAGAATCTATTTACTTCTACTATACTCTCGGTTTTATAGTGTTTTTAGTTCTTCCGTGTCTTTATATTGCTATATGCATCAATATATACGGTTTATAATTTTTAGGTAGTTGTTGGGTTTTATATCTTCCCTTATATTTCAAAGCCCCTGCTTTTGTCTTCTATAATCATTGACATCCACAGTTAATGCTCCCTTCTATTTGCTGCGATTTATACTCCAATTTCTATTTTGGAGTTTTGTCCTTTCGTTTCTTCTTCTTGCGATTAAGCAACGTTTGTAATGGTCCAGTATTCGCAGATATGAATTTCAGAATGAACATAGTTAATGTTCTAAGAAGGAAATGGTAATGGTACGATCTTGATTTGTTAATTTACCAGAATACCCTGAAAAGACCGAATCATCAAGAAAATATATTCTTGATATTTTTAGAGATTAAATAGAACACAAGAGTCGTGTAACATGGAACATGATGACGGCATGGTCTGTGAATCGTCATGTCCCATTAGAAACTCAGCATGACTTACTGTAATATAATCACGTTGATCAAGTGTCATTATATTATACTAACTCATGCTTCAGTTCCCAACACTACTTCAAAACATTCATAATTTAAACTCGAAAGTTTATAGAATATAGAAACTAATAGTTTCTTATATGATGTAACACTGATAGCGCAAAGAGATAAATGACTTCAGATAAGATTAGTTGTGAAAATATCTTCAAAAATATCGCGGATATTTATAATGAAAGATATGATAATATCTTAGAATTTCTTATATTGATGGATGATGATGAAGATTTGTCTGTAAAGGTTTAGAATAAAGAGTAAGGTATTCGTTAATGACTTTAGCAGGCACTGAATCATTTGGATTCTTTGAAGGCAGATTTAGTCTTTGTGATTTGTCCACAGCCTCCTTCATAGTCTGTTCAATCCGTTTTCCAGTTCCAAACCTTCTCTTTTTCTCAGCTTTTCCACCTTACTATTCTTTGTCATCAAACTTTTTACTGTTAAGATCGTTTACAGTTTTTGATGCTTCATCAGTATTTCGAGAACTAGTTCGCAGTTTAGGGTGTTTTTCAGAAACTTCACATTCAAAGTATATAAGTCCAGAAGATAGACACATATAATTGTTGACGTAGACATGCTGCGAGATTTCAAAATACTGATTGCTAATTTCTGATGATTCATATGTCAGTTCTCGTTACAAGATGCAGATGAGTAAATGATGGGATTTTGATAAATATAAAGATTTTTCGGAAAGTCAAAGATCAATGAAGTTGTTAATAAGTTTACTGCTAATGTGGCGAGATATGAAAGGTTCCCCGGTAATAATGATGAAGGGGTAATCATTATAATAAGGCTTATTCGAATGAACAATTGAAGTTGGTTTGCTGGAGCTGTGACAAAATCGTCTATTTTTAGAAGGGATTGAAAAGTTATTTTAGCTAGTAAATGCCAAAAGGTCTGACATGGATACATGTTAAATTATGACTTTGGTTTCAAGAGTTTTTCAGGTACGTAACTGTGGATAACATGTGGTTGGATCATCATCTCGATTGTTCATTATTTGAAGTGTCTTCAGGTATTTCGAAGGGCTTGAACACAGATTATAATCGTTAATATACATACGATGTTCTAACATAGTTTTGAAGTTAAAGTATAGCTTTGAAAGATGTAAGAATCTAAGAGTGATGATATCGTTTATAACTTGAATTGAATTCGGCGAATTCAAAATCAGAATATGTAATTAGATTTTTGAATGAGTATGGTTGTTTTGATTTCTATAAAAGAATGTATATTGTTGTGAAAGTAGGGAGTATAATGGATGATTTGCTGAATCAGATTCGAAGAATGTAACATATTAATTGTGAATTTATATATCTCTCGGGTATTACCTGCCCGTTAAAAAAATGTCACAATTAATATTTTATACAAAAGAATTTTATTATAGTCTTTATGGAAATATATATGTATATTTCTTCAGATGTAATATAGATTTAATGAGTTAATATTAAATTAAACTCACTTGATTTATGGTTAAGGCTAGGATAGATAATTTCTAAACTTTAGAAATTACATAGTCATCGTAGAATGTTTTCCCAATGAAGTTATGAATCAATACTTCATCGTTGTGGTATTCCTTAGTATCTACAGGGCGTATGACGTCGATGCTCATGGGACAGATTGTGAAGTTGAGGTTTGCGATGCGGTTGTTGTTGGTGGTGGTAATGGTACTGTTGGTGTTGCTGATGGTGGTACTGTTTATGCTGCTGGTGCTGCTGCTGGTGTTTGTAACCTTTGCACCATATTCTCCAAAGCCACTACTTGAGCGCGAAGCTCGTTGACTTCTTCTATTACACCGGGGTGATTGTCGGTTCGGACGAGAGGATAAATATAATCTAGAATTTGGTATAGTATGTAATCGTGACGAGATACTCTAGAAATAAGAGAGAAAATGGTGTTTCGGATAGGTTCGCCGGTAAGTGCTTCAGGTTCTTCGCCAAGAGGGCAATGTGGTGGATGGAAGGTATCACCTTCTTCTTGTCTCCAATGATTAAGGAGGCTACGAACCCATCCCCAATTCATCCAGAATAGATGATGACTAATTGGTTGATCCATTCCGGTCACACTGCTTTCGGAACTTGAGTGGGATTCCATTTCGGAATCCGAGGGACTTGAACTAATGACGAATTCCATTTCGTACGATTGAATAAAGAATTTTTGGATATGAAATGATTTTCCGGCTATCGGGTGGTATTCTAATTATATAGAGCAAAAGGTTTCGTAGTTTGCGGAGGAATTTATGGAATATGTCAGGCAAAGTTTACAGTAACAGATACGCTAAGATATGAATTAGCAGATACGCTAAGATATGAATTTTGGCTATACACTATTCATGCAATCAATGCAATAAGATGTGTCTAGACTAAGAATGATAAGCAGGTAATTTCCGACAAGAATGATGAGCAAAACTTTTGAAATGCAGACACGGTCGAAGTCCAGACTCACTAATGCATCCTAACGACTATCAGTTAGACACACTAATGCAGACCTGGTTCGCTAAGACCACCGCTCTGATACCAACTGAAAGGACCCGTTCATATACATTATAAACGATTCACAATAGTTGATTACATCTCGAGGTATTTGACCTCTATATGATACATTTTACAAACATTGCATTCGTTTTTAAAAGACAAACTTTCTTTACAACAAAAATTGACAGTATGCACACAATTTCATAATACATCTAACTATAATTGACTTAATAATAATCTTGATGAACTCAATGACTTGAATGCAACGTCTTTCAAAATATGTCATGAATGACTCCAAGTAATATCCTTAAAATGAGTTAATGCACAGCGGAAGATTTCTTTAATACCTGAGAATAAACATGCTTTAAAGTGTCAACCAAAAGGTTGGTGAGTTCATAGGTTTATCATAACAATCATTTCAATATATTAATAGACCACAAGATTTCCGTTTATAAATATATGTACACTCGCAAGTGTATAAAATTATTCTATAAGTTGTAGGCACCCGGTAACAAGCCTTAACGTTCATGTTTTACCCTCTGAAGTACACCAGATCAGGTGTGTTTAAAATAACCTCGAAGTACTAAAGCATCCCATAGTCAGGATGGGGTTTGTCAGGCCCAATAGATCTATCTTTAGGATTCGCGCCTACCGTACATAGACAAGTAGTTTAATGTTACCAAGCTAAGGGTATATTTCTGGTTTAAACCCACATAGAATTAGTTTTAGTACTTGTGCCTATTTCGTAAAACATTTATAAAAACAGCGCATGTATTCTCAGTCCCAAAAATATTTATAAAAGGGAGCAAATGAAACTCACCATACTGTATTTCGTAGTAAAAATACATATAACGTCATTTAACAAGTGCAAGGTTGGCCTCGGATTCACGAACCTATATTAATTATATATATTTATATGTTGGTCAATATTTGTCTAACAATTTTTGGTCAAGTCATAGTGTACCAGAATCCTAATGCTCGAGACTAATATGCAAAAGTCAACAAAAGTCAACTTAACCCAAAATGACTTCTAAAATTTATACGTGTTTATTATATAACTTAACTATAGTCGTTTTATATATTTAAATATATTTATTAGATTTTATAATAATAAAAGTCATTTATTAATAAAAATTTATATTAACGTTTATATATGATAAAATATACTTTTATATATATTAAGTAGTAAAATTTATAAAGTTCACTTAATATCTTAAAACTATAGTGGTAAGTATTATTAATGTAATTATATTACGCGTGGTGAAAAATATCTTTGTATCCCCTATTTATTTGATAAAATAATATTGATCATAATAATAATAAGTAAAAGTTGTATTATTTTGTAATAATAATTATTATTATTCTATAAAAAAATAACAATATTTATATTTACTAAAAATGTTATTATGATAAAATGATAATGCTAACATAATAGTAATAATGATATTTTATAATAACAATGATATTTCTATTAAAATAATAACCACGATAGTAATAATAATCATTTTAACAATAATACTAAAATTCAGTTGACTATAACTTCAAATCCGTTCATCGAAACTATTCGATATCTAAATGAAAAGTTCTTAATTTTTCGCTAGCTTTCCAATGACATGCATATCATATACCCTATCTCAGTAGCATATGTATCTAATTCAGGATTCAACAAACCTATCTAAGGACAATATCGAATGTACAAGCATGCATAATCCTATATACTCAAGCACTAGTCAGGGATACACTATTGATATATAAAAGTTAAGTTATGAGTGCTCACGTATCAATATTGAGATTCAATATTGCAGGAAAGTACGTAGACGCAACGGAGATGATAAACACTAGATTGACCTCACGAGCATACCCATGAACCATACCCATCACTTCCATAGCTATAACCCATAATTTCCTTAGCTTCGACTCATTCAAAAAACTATTTTGAAATCACTCGGACATCACTCCGTCGTAATATTTTATGTATACTAATAATATCTTGAAATAATACAGAGCAAATATATATATATATATATATATATATATATATATATATATATATATATATATATATATATATATATATATATATATATATATATATATATATATATATATATATATATATATATATATATATATGTGTGTAAATCGATTGAGAGAGTTTAGAGAAATATATTTTCAAATTTCTATGAAATAATGAAACCTATTGAATTCTATTTATAATAGATTTTTGAATTATTAAAGTGAATTATTAAAGTATGAATTATTAAAGTGAATTATTAAAGTATGAATTATTAAAGTGAATTATTAAAGTATGAATTATTAAAGTAAATTATTAAAGTATGAATTATTAAAGTGAATTATTAAAGTATGAATTATTAAAGTGAATTATTAAAGTATAAATTATTAAAGTGAATTATTAAAGTATGGATTATTAAAGTGAATTATTAAAGTATGAATTATTAAAGTGAATTATTAAAGTTAAAGTAAAGTAAAAGTAAAGTAAAGGTAAAGTTAAAGTATAGTAAAAGTATAAAAACTATGTATGTATAATACGCGTATAAATATATATAATATTAATTTAAATCGTTATATATATTTAATGAAATAAAATATAAATATCGTTATATTTATTATACTGGTTAAGTAATGAGTTGTCAAAAGTGATTCTAGATATTTATAAAAGTTTAATAATAAAGTTTTTTTTAAACTGAAAACGTTTTTGTACGTTTGAAAATAGATTAATAGAATATTATGGAAACCAATTCTCCACTAGCTTTTGTCTAACTTTCGTAAATGACACTTTTTATTTTTATTTATAAATAGCTTTACAAATTATTCCGAATATCGTTAAGAGGAATAGATTTCTCAAATCATAGTGGACCTCTCAACAGAGACTTGTAATCATAATTCAATGTTTCTAATAATTCAATCATTTAATATATTTTTTTTTAATTTCGTCGATAATCATATTGAAACAAATACGTTCATATAAAGCATTATACTTTTAAATACTTTGTTGACATTTTCAATTTATAACATATACACATATACATACATATTCATATATGTTCATTTAATGGTTCGTGAATCATTGGAATTTGGTCGAGGTTTAAATGAATGTATAAACATAGTTTAAAATCCTTGAGATTTAACTTAACAAACATTGCTTATCGTGTCAGAATAATATAAAGATAAAGTTTAAATTTAGTCGGAAATTTCCGGGTCATCACAGAGTCATTCATGACATATATCAAAAGACGTTGAATTTGAGTAGTCGAGTTCATCAAGATTATTATTAAGTCAATTATAGTTGGATATATTATGAAATGGTATGCATGCCGTCAACTTTCAATGAAATGGAAGTTTGTCTTTTAAAAACGAATGCAATGTTTGTAAAATGTATCATATAAAGGTTAAGTACCTCGCGATGTAATCAACTATTATGAATCGTTTATAATCGATATAAATGGGGCATTTCAGTTGGTATCAGAGCGGTGATCTTAGCGAACCAGGTCTTGCATTAGTGTGTCTAACTGATAGTCGTTAGGATGCATTAGTGAGTCTGGACTTCGACCGTGTCTGCATGTCAAAAGTTTTGCTTATCATTTTTGTCGGAAATCATCTGCTTATCATCCTTAGGAAATTACCTGCTCATTATTCTTAGTCTAGACACGTTTTACTGCATTGACTTCATGAATAGTGTATAGACAAAATTCATATCTTAGCGTATCTGACAATTCATATCTTAGCGTATCTGTTACTGTAGACCTTGCCTGATATCTCTCGTAAATTTCTCTGTAATTTAAGGGATCCTGGTACTATATATATCTATGCATATTATGCATTGAGAATACATCCAACTATCAATTGCTGTCACTAAACTCTTCATACCAAAAATCTTTTCTGTGATCGCGTAAGATGGCCTCTACGAATCTACCACGTTCCTCTGACTCTGAAGACAGCGTGACAGGAGCACACCAACCAGTCAACTACCATGATTACTGGATAAAATGGGGGTGTGTTCACGACATACTCACCCTATGGAGAAGGGAAGAAAGTACTCCATATCATGAACCGAATCTACCACCTAACCTTGGAGTACTCGACCCGCTCATCAGCGAACCTGTTCGCAACACGGTTTATACCCTTTTTGCAAGAATTTTTCATCTTGAGGCTACCGTAATGGAACTAGAGAAGATATCTGACCTCTACCTCACACTGATAACCAACCAGGGTTAGTAGAAGAAGTTAAAGAACTCAGAGCTCGAGTGTTAACTTTAGAGAGCACGGTACACAATTTGCAAGCACCAGCAGTATCACCAACACCAGTAACATCACCAGCCTCAGCACCAACAGCACTAGTACCACCAACAACAACGTCCACATCACCAGCTTCGACATCTCATTCTGTACCTCAAGTATAATCATCGTCCTACATGACATTTTACATCAATTACCTTCGTTCGACATGGCGATTATGTAATCTTTAATGTTTTAGAGATTATATATTCTCGTTCTAACGGTAAGTCAAATGAGTTTAATATCATATTAACTCATTAAATCCATGATTACATCTGAAGAAAATATATATTTAAGTATATTTTCATAAAGATTGTAACGACATTATGAGAAAGACTTCCTAAAGTCATGCTTCCTTTCAAAATAGTTTTGACGCCGAAAAAGTCGTTTTGCTATTTATAAAGGTGAATTTTGAACTTTCAATTTTTACGATAATTATTACCTTTGCATTTGAACTCTTATGCATATTAAATATTATTTTGATACTTGTTTTTTATGTAAAACTTTATTTAGGTACATTGAGAATATTTTTGGGGTTAATATATCCCCATTAGGCACAAATCGTTACATGTTTGGTGACATCTTGGTTTAATGTTCGATTATTTGTGACACCTTTTGATATCTCTCAATTCATAACTCTATAATTGTTTCTATTTTGAGATTTCATATTGAATGAAAATATATTTGACTATAGTTTCTTTTCGATAATAATTCATGGCCGCTAAACACGTTTTTGAGCACATTACGTTGGACACATAATTGGGACAAATTATGTGGCAAACATGCTAAACAAACTTCGGTTGAAAATTGCACCCATTTTCACACGATGAATAGATAATGACGTTTCGAGAAAGATGTCCCGAAGGCTTGCTTCCATTCGAAATAGTTTTAACGCCGAAAAAGTCTTTTTGTTATTTCTAAAGGTGAATTTTGAACTTTCAGATTTTACGATAATTATTACCTTTGCATTTGAACTCTTATGCATATTTAAATATTATTTTGATACTTTTTTTTATGTAACACTTTATTTAGGTACATTGAGCATATTTTTGGAGTTAATATAACCCCATTAGACACAAATCGTTACACGTTTAGTGACATCTTGGTTTAATAGTTCGATTATTTTGTAACACTTTTTGATATCTATCAATTCTTAACTCTATAATTGTTTTTAATTTAAAATTTCATATTGAATGAAAATATATTTGACTATAGTTTCGTTTCGATAATAATTTATGGCCGCAAAAACACATTTTGAGCACATTACGTTGGACACATAACTGGGCCAAATTATGTGGCAAGCATGCTAAAAAATCTTCGGTTGAAAATTAGACCCACTTTCACACGATGAATAGATAACGACGTTATAAGAAAGACTTCCTAAAGGCTTGCTTCCATTCAAAATAGTTTTGACGCCGAAAAAGTCGTTTTGCTATTTCTAAAGGTGAATTTTGAACTTTCAATTTTTACGATAATTATTACCTTTGCATTTGAACTCTTATGCATATTAAATATTATTTTGATACTTGTTTTTTAAGTAACACTTTATTTAGGTACGTTGAGGATATTTTTGGGGTTAATATATCCCCATTAGGCATAAACCGTTACACGTTTGGTGACATCTTGGTTTAACGGTTTAATTATTTTGTGACACTTTTTGATATCTCTCAATTCATAACTCTATAATTGTTTCTATTTTAAAATTTCATATTGAATGAAAATATATTTGACTATAGTTTCTTTTTGATAATAATTCATGGCCGCAAAACACATTTTTGAGCACATTACGTTGGACACATAATTGGGCCAAATTATGTGGCAAGCATGCTAAAAAAACTTCGGTTAAAAATTGGACCCACTTTCACATGATGAATAGATAACGACATTATGAAAAAGACTTCCTGAAGGCTTGCTTCAATTCGAAATAGTTTTGACGCTGAAAAAGTCGTTTTGCTATTTCTAAAGGTAAATTTTGAACTTTCAGATTTTACGATAATTATTACCTTTGCATTTGAACTCTTATGCATATTTAAATATTATTTTGATATTTGTTTTTTATGTAACACTTTATTTAGGTACATTGAGAATATTTTTGGGGTTAATATATCCCCATTAGGCACAAATCGTTACACGTTTAGTGACATCTTGGTTTAATGGTTCGATTATTTTGTAAAACTTTTTGATATCTCTCAATTCATAACTCTATAATTGTTTCTATTTTAAAATTTCATATTGAATGAAAATATATTTGACTATAGATTCGTTTCTATAATAATTCATGGTCGCGAAACATATTTTTGAGCACACTACGTTGGACACATAATTAGGCCAAATTATGTGGCAAGCATGCCAAAAAAACTTTCGTTGAAAATTGGACCCACTTTCACACGATGAATAGATAACGACGTTATGAGAAAGACATCCTGAAGGCTTGTTTCCATTCGAAATAGTTTTGACACCGAAAAAGTCATTTTGCTATTTCTAAAGGTGAATTTTCAACTTTCAAATTTTACGATAATTATTACCTTGGCATTTGAACTCTTATGCATATTTAAATATTATTTTGATACTTGTTTTTTTATGTAACACTTTATTTAGGTATATTGAGAATATTTTTGGGTTTAATATATCCCCACTAGCCACAAATTTTTACACGTTTAGTGACATCTTGGTTTAATCGTCCGATTATTTTGTGACACTTTTTGATATCTCTCAATTCATAACTCTATAATTATTTCTATTTTAAAAGTTCATATTGAATGAAAATATATTTGACTATAGTCTCATTTTGATAATAATTCATGGTCGCAAAACACATTTTTGAGCACATTACGTTGGCCACATAATTAGGCCAAATTATGTGGACAATGCTAAACAAACTTCGGTTAAAAATTGGACCCACTTTCGCACGATGAATAGATAACGACGTTAAGAGAAAGACTTCCTAAAGACTTACTTCCTTTGAGAATATTTTTGGGGTTAATATATCCCCGTTAGGCACAAATCCTTACACGTTTAGTGGCATCTTGGTTTAATGGTTCGATTATGTAATACCCCGTCAGAATCTACTAACAGTGTATTAACTTTGGTCCCACAGTTAACGGTCACGCACTCTATATAAGACGTTTTCCGAAAAGCATTCGCATTAAATTCAACTGACAAAGTCATTAAATGTAAAATAATTCTGAAAACAGTTGACATCAATGACCAACATAAATAATCTCAAAACATTATTAAAGTAAAAAGTTTTCAATGCGAATGTAGGTTCTTGAAATAGAAATGACAAAACATGCTGGACTTCACTCCAGTACTAGCAACAAGCAATCATGACAACTTCAACTAGCGAAAGCATTACATCTATGGACCTGAGATAAAAACATGCAAAAGGTCAACAAAAACTTTGAGTGAATCTACAGGTTTAGTAAAGCATTCATCGTAAGTTAGGCCACGAGATGTTTAAAAAACATCGTAAAAATTATACATTATCATGAGCATTTGATTATAAGACTCTAACCTACGGATAGCTAAGTCGCTATGCGTCTTCCTTTTACCCTTTCTAAGCATACACCGATCAAGTGTACAAGTTACAACCGAATAAGCACCCCGTTCGTTAGGGCGAGGTTTGTCAAACCTAACGGTACCGTGCCTATAAGTCGAGTGTGACGACCCGAAAATTTCCGATCAAATTTAAACTTTAATCTTAATATGTTTCTGACATGATAAGCAGAGTTGTTAAGTTAAATCTCAACGATTTTAAACTATGTTCATACATTCTATTACCCATTGACTATTTCTGACGATTCACGAACCTTTAATCGTAAATAGAAATGTTTATATATAAATAACTATACATGTAAATAACTATATTATAAATAGATTAATAAACTATTAGGTGATTAGATATTATAAAAGATTATTAGGTGATTAGATATTATAAAAGAAAAATTAAAACACAATTAAAATATGTAGTAGTTGAAATATATATGTATATATGATTGATATACATAATTAGTGATTGTATGCATAGTATAATATATAACATGTATAAATATTAAACATTCAATATGTGTAAATATTTAATATATATCATATAAGTATTTGATATGTATAGTTAATAATATTTAATATTTATATATACTTACAAAGTAAAATATAGTTGCAATATTATTAAAATAAATATTAATAATAATATTAATATCAGTATTATTATAATTAGTGATAAAAATTCTGATTTGAAATATTATTAAGATTATCATAATCATTATTTTTATAATTACCATTAAACATTATTATTAATATTATAAATACTATTATAAAGATAATACAAATTATTATTATTATCATTAATAATATTATATTTAAGAGTGTTATTAATAATTATTTTAATTACCAGTATTAATAAAATCATTATCACAAAAATAAAACAATTTATCTTTAATATTATATTCATAGTTATTAATATTAATATTATTATTATTATTATTATAATAATTATTATTATTAGTAATAATAATATTATTATTAACATATTTATTTATTTATTAATACAAAATCTATATATATCTGGATTCAGTTAGACATCTTAATCGACTGTATTAGTTTAGTACTATATGTCTCCAAATTACTTCATCACTTTATCAATTGTACAAACCATACGTAAGCAAATTCGATTTGGTCTTGTTATCTTTTATTCAAATTTTCTGTTCTTATTTTCGTCTGATTGAGAAATTGAAACCATGTCGATATCAAAAATCACAAAAAGGATTTGATTCAGTTACCCATCTATCTCAGAGTTTTTTTTTTTATTCTTATTATTTTCTATCCTGGGGAATAAACTCTGTCGATCACCAATTATATTTAACAAATGCATTTTTCAGTGATGTGATTCAGAATCATTCAGTTCTTTCACCATTCTTATCAAATATCAACTTCAAATAACCCAATTCATTGATTTTAAAACCCAAAAATAGTTAAACAGCTCGTTACACTCTGTTATTGACAAATTTTCCAAAAGCTCGATTTTTGCAATCAAATTCAAAATGTATAAATGCAGTTATATTAGAAAACCTTCGATTAAACTATCTGCAAATTCTCAAGGTCCAATTTTACCTATCGATTTCGATTTGTCGAGTCAAAGTTACGTTTAAAAAAAGTCAACATATATTCTTCAGTTAAATTCGAACTTTCTGTTTCGACTTAAATCAAATTAATGGTCCCTAAAGTTTCTAATGAATATTTAATACCTTTTTCATGTTGGGATCTTGAGCTAAAACTTTTTAAATTGTTGGATTAAGGATCGAGTTCATAACGGGTTACAACAACTTTTGTTTTTATTTTAATTTTTCTTTTCTGTGAAATTCATTCTCTTCAATTAAATCGTTTATAATCTGTTTGAAAGTCCTAAATTTAACAATAGACTAATATGTGGAAAGGATTTGATCCCTGGTCGACCGTGTTGATTAAAGAAGATGATGACAGAAAAGACGAATTAAATATAAACGGGTTATGTATTAAATCAGAAAAATGGGTGTAGTAGAATGGTTAAGGGAGGTAACTGGTTAGCGAGGGGTCGCGGGTTCGAGTCCTGTCCGGGGCATTTCTTTTTACAAAAAGCTTTAAAGGGTATACTTTGTTTACTTCTAATTCAATTATTATTATTATTATTATTATTATTATTATTATTATTATTATTATTATTATTATTATTATTATTATTATTATTGTTATTGTTATTGTTATTATTGCTATTATTATTATTACTATTAGTGTTAAAATTATTAATATTATTATCATATGAAAAAGTATTATAATCATTATCATTATTACTATTATAAGTATTAGTAATCTTGTTATTAGTAGTAACTTATCATTTTAGTATTATTATTATCACTATGATTATGAATATGATTATCATTATTATTATTATTATGAAAGTAATAAAAAAATATATTATTATTATCATTAATATTAGGATTGTTATCCTTTTATAAATATTAGTTTTATCAATATACTTATAATTATTAATATCATATTTATTATTATTATTATTGTTCTAAGTATCATCATTAATATTTACTATTATTACTATGATTATCATTATCTATACTATTATTATTAAAATTTACTATCAATGTTACTAAAGCTATCAATAAAACTATCTGTATTATTCTTATAACTATTATCAATAATATCATTATTACTATTAGTATTATTGTTATTAGTATTATCATTAAGTTAACAAACAAAAGATGTTTATATATATATATATATATATATATATATATATATATATATATATATATATATATATATATATACATACATACATATACATATACATATACATATATATTTAATACAAAACTTAACTAAATAAATATGGTTATTTACTTAATATATATATATATATATATATATATATATATATATATATATATATATATATATATATATATATATATATATATATATAAAATGACATATATAGGTTAATAACATAAAAATTATATCACTAATAATAAATACATATATATTTGTTCGGTCACAATTATGTATATTAATAAATATATAAATTATATAGGTTCGTGAATTCGAGGCCAACCCTACATTTGTTCAATGTCGTCATATGTATTTTTACTACAAAATACAGTATGGTGAGTTTCATTTGCTCCCTTTTTAAATGCTTTTGCAATATATATTTTTGGGACTGAGAATACATGCGCTGATTTTATAAATGTTTGACGAAATAGACACAAGTACTTAAAACTACATTCTATGGCTGGATTATTAAACCGAATATGCCCCTTTTTAGTCTGGTAATCTAAGAATTAGGGAACATCACTAATTTTGAGAATTAGTGCACCCCTAATTGACGCGAATCCTAAAGATAGATCTATCGGGCCCAACAAGCCCCCATTCTGAAATTTGGAATGCTTTAGTACTTCGAGTTTATCATGTCCGATGGGTGTCCCGGAATGATGGGGATATTCTATATGCTTCTTGTTAAGGTCGGTTACCAGGTGTTCACCATATGAATGATTTTTATCTCTATGCAGTTTGCGAAATGCCTGATATGAGAATGATGTTTATGAAAATATGAAATCTTGTGGTCTATTAAAATGATGAAAATGATCGTTTATGATAAACTAATGAACTCACCAACCTTTTAGTTGACACTTTAAAGCATGTTTATTCTCAGGTATTAAAGAAATTTTTTCTGCTGTGCATTAGCTCATTTTAGAGAGCTTACTTGGAGTCATTCATGACATATTTCAAAAGACGTTACATTCGAGTCGTTGAGTTTATCAAGATTATTATTAAGTCAATTATAGTTGGATATATTATGAAATGGTATGCATGCCGTCAACTTTCGATGAAATGAAAGTTTGTCTTTTAAAAACGAATGCAATGTTTGTAAAATGTATCATATAGAGGTCAAGTACCTCGCGATGTAACCAAATATAATGTATTCGTCCAGATGGATTAGGACGGGTCGTTATAGGTGGTATCAGAGCGGTGGTCTTAGCGAACCAGGTCTTGCATTAGTGTGTCTAACTGATAGTTGTTTAGATGCATTAGTGAGTCTGGACTTCGACCGTGTCTGCATGTCAAAAGTTTTGCTTATCATTTCGTGTCAAAAATCATCTACTTATCATCCTTAGGAAATTACCTGCTTATCATTCTTAGTTTAGACACTTCTTATTGCATTGATTGCATGAATAGTGTAGAGACAAAATTCATATCTTAGCGTGTCTGCTAATCCATATCTTAGCGTATCTTTTACTGTAGACTTTGTCTGACACGTTTCCTTAATTTCCTTCGTAATCTACGGGATCTTCTGTATTATACAATGATATTCTATGTAATTAGAATATCATCCAATATTCGAAAATCATTTCATAAAATCCTTTACCTAACCGTGCAAGATGAATTCCGCAACCAGTTCAAGTTCATCGGATTCCGACAGCTATTCCGACATGGATGCTCACCTAAACTCCGAAAGCAGTGCAACCGGAATGGATCAACCAATCAGCCATCCCCAATTCATCTGATGGGTTCGTAGTCTACTCAATCATTGAAGACAAGAAGAAGGTGATCCTTTTCATCCACCATATTTTCCTCTTGGCGAAGAACCTGACGCACTTACCGGCGAACCTGTCCGAAACACCATTTTCTCTCTCATTTCCAGAGTATCTTGTCATGATCATATATTAAGCCAAATTCTAGATTTTATTTATCCGCTCGTCCGAACCGACAATCACCCCGGTGTAATAGAAGAAGTCAACGAGCTTCGCGCCCGGGTTACGGCTTTGGAGAATATGGTGCAAAGATTTCAAACACCAGCGGCAACACCGGCAACAACAGTACCACCATTAGCAGCACCAGCAGCAGCATAACCAGTACCACCATCCACAACATCCATATCCCATGATTCAACATCACAATCTGTATCTCGAGCATCAACGTCATACACACCATAGATACCAAGGAGTACCAAAAACAATAACCGATGAAGTATTGATTCATAACTTCATTGGAGAAACATCCTACGGTGATTATGTAATCTCTAAAGTCTTAGAGATTATTTATTCTAGCTCAAACCGAAAATCCAATGAGTTAATATCAAATTGACTCATTAAATCCATAATTACATCTGAAGAAAATATATATGTACATATATTTTCATAAAGATTGTAATTGAAAATTCTTTCGTACAAACTGCTAACGATGAAAATATTTTAACGGGTAGGTAATACCCGAGGAATATTTAGATTTCACATTAATAAGTTACACTGTACATTCTTTGAATCTGATTCAACAGTCATTTACTATCCTACTTACATCCACAGATATACGTATCCGTTTACCGCAGAATAACCATTTTCACTCAATTTCATATTAGATTTTGACTTATCAGAATCCAACAAGTGGCATAATGAAGAAAACATTGGACAAAAATAAAAATTGTTAGAAACAAACAAATTAACTATGAGAAATTTTGTTAAGAAACCACGCTAACAAAATCCTAGATAACTGTTCCTAGCTAACTGTTAATTCCGTATTACATTTTATTTATCACAATTTAATTATCGCAATTTATTTATCGCAATTTATATTTTCGCAATTTTATTTATCGTTATTTAATTTCTGTTATTTATTTTACGCACTTTAAATATCGGGACACGTATACAAGTTTTTGACATATCATATCGACGCATCTATATATATTATTTGGAATAACCATAGACACTCTATATGCAGTAATGATCGAGTTAGCTATACAGGGTTGAGGTTGATTCTACAATAATATATATAATTTGAGTTGTGATCGAGTCTGAGACATGTACACGGGTCACGATATGTATTAATTAATTCGAATATTATATATTAAACTGTATATGAATTATTGAATTACTAACTGTGGACTACAAACTGTGGACAACCAACATTGGACAATTAAAATGAATTAAAATATTGATTTTAACATATGAAACTAAACAATTCTTCAAGTTTGACACTTGATTTCATCTTAAACCTCATTTGTATCTTCACAATTACAATCTGCGTTCAAACCTTTCATGATTCTTGAAAAAACACCTCAATCGAGAGGATGAACCAACCGCACTTCATCTACGGAAGGAAAGATTTATGCATATAAGTTATGCACCTGAAAAACTCTCAGAACTTGAGTAAACGTTTAACACGTATCTGTACTAGCTCCTTTGGCATTGTTATTACCAAAAATATCATTTCAATTCTTTTTCAAATTAGCCAATTTTGTCACAGCTTTAGCAAGTCAACTTCGACTTTTCATTCGAATTAACTTTATTATAACCTTGATATATAAGTTTACCTTTCGTCATCGTTACCGGAGAACCATTTATATTCCACCACATTAGCAGTAAACTTACCAGCAACTTTATTACTCATTGACTTAAATCTCTCCGAAAAACCATTATATTCGTTCATTAAAACCCTATTGTATACTCATCCGCATCTTATAACGAGAATTGCCATACCAATTACCGGGAATTATCAATCAGTATTTCGAATCTCGTAGTGTTCTACATCAACAGTTAAATGTATACATATAACATTTATCTCTTAGAATTCTGATCTTCCATTCTGAAATTCTTAGAAGCACCCAGTCTACAAATCAATACTTCAATTTCTGAAAAAGCTGAATACAGCAGCAAAACTATACACGACTTTAACAGTCGGAAGTTTGATGATAAAGAATAGTATGTTGGCAAAGCTCAGAAAAGTTGAAACTGGAAAACGGATTGAGCAAACCAAGAAGGAGGCTGTAGAAAAATCACAAAGAATAAATCTGCCTTTAAAGAATCCAAATAATTCAGTATCTACTGAAGTCATTAACGAATACCTTACTCCTGACTCTAAACTCTTGCGGACAAATTTTCTTCAACAACCTTCGATCTTAGAGATTCCAAAATATCGTCATAAATATCTTCGATATTTCTGAAGATATTTTCATAACTATACTTATCTGAAATCAGTTATCTTTTCACGTTATCTATATTACACCATAAAGGAAACTGTTCAGTTCCTATATTCTGTAAACTTTCAAGTTTAAATTAAGAATGATTTTGAAATAGTATTGGGAACTGAAGCATGAGTTAGTATAATATAATGACACTTGATCAATGTGATTATATTAGAGTAAGTCATGCTGAGTTTCTAATGGAACATGATGATTCACAGACCATAACGTCATCATGTGTCATGTTAGACCTATTTTTTTAACAGTTTACATGAAACCATTTGACCTTTGACTATTCCCGGTGATTCACGAACCATTGCTTGTAAATATGTAGATATATATAAATATGTGTATATATAAATATATGTATTATATATATAATAACATGAACATTAATAAACTATTATATAACATTTATTGTTATAAATTAATATGTACAATAAAATACATTGTAATAAAAACTATTATTTTATATATAATATATGTATATTACTTGTATATATATTGTTATATTTAAATTAACTAATTAATATATTTATTTGCATAGTAAATTTTGTTATTTAAAACTGTTTATATATATACATAGTGTATATTAAATATAATTAATTTTGAACTTAAATTGTAAATGTCTGTAACTTTCGGTTGACGTTTAATTATTTTTAAAATAGGTCTAATATATATATATATATATATATATATATATATATATATATATATATATATATATATATATATATATATATATATATATATATATATATATGAAGTTTTAAAATAAAAGTTGATATATAATTTGATTAAAAAGATAATAGTTTTGATAATTATTTTTTTTTACCTTTTCAACTTAAATTTTTGTACTCCGTACATATTAATTGGAACAGAAAAGAAATAATTATAGAACCTTTTTGATCAGGTTTCAAACAGTTAATGAGTGAAATAATTAAATATATAAAAGCTAAAAATTTGGGATTTTTAGGAACACTTTTACACTTCAACTGTTTAGCAATGGACATGATATAGTACCCGTAAAAATTGTCGGTGGATTAGTCCCCGACTGCTATACTATTTTTCTTAAATTAACATGTTTTAAATTCAATATTATTATAAACATTATTATATTACATAAATATAAAATATTTATATATATGTGTAAAGATCATAAGCATATAGATATATCAACGTATACATATCCTCCTCCACCTTGAATCTTCACCTCTCCATAAAACACCCACCATCGCCACTCCACACCCATCACCTTTCGAACTACTAAAACACCACCATGGTCTCCTCCATCAACCACGACAACCATTTAACCACCACCACGAGACTACCGTCGCCCACAATCACCACCTAGGAATATCACCACCTTGACCATCATTAGAACCATCACCACTCAGCCATCAACACAGTCGCCACTATAAACATTTCAACTCCACCACCGGCAAATACTTAAAACCACCATAGTTACCTATCTCCTCTCTCTTTTTCTGTAAATCTTGTGAATACTACGGCACATATTTTTTTTCTTTTCTTCTTTCTTGTCGTGATACTCGTGCTACTGTTTTATGTGGATACAAACACCTCAACCAACGAATTACAACTGATGTCGTACTCCTGTTGCGTTACAGCTATCTATATAATTTTTTTTTTACGAAACCCATTTGTGATTTGTTGCAATAAGTTTTTTTTTTCAATAACCAAACCAAACAACCCTTGCACTAATGCTGTTAACGAGGATGATGGTGATGTAACATGATAGTGAGGATACAAAAGCGATGGTTATAATGATGATGATCTTTACTGAATGATGAGTGATTGATGAATGATACATGAAAATGATGATGATAAGCATGATTTTAAGTTGATGAGGATATAAGATGTTACGTATAATAGATGATGATGGATGATGATATTAGTGAGATGATAATGATTAAGATGATGGTTATACTATATGATGATGACAGCGAAAATAGATTAAGAAGAGGAAGGTGAAGATAATAATGGAGATCGATGATGTTTTAGGAAGAAGAAGAAGATTTAATCAAAAAATAAGTTAAAAGAAAAGAAGATTCTTATAATAGCAGAAATGAAGTTGCAGATGAGTGGTAAGGAGTGTTTGTGATTTCCTAGAGTCCTAGGTTCAAACCTAGGCCATTACAATAATTTTTTTTATTATTAATTACAAGAGAAACTGCTATTGGGCCGAAGGGTTGTTGCGCAACCAAGTTTATAAATTGTCTTAAGGCTATGGAACTCGTTTAGGTATTTGGGCCGTGCACTGTTAAGTTATTGGGCCGAAACAAATGTGAGCCGAGTACTTACCTTCTTGTTGGGCCGAAATAAAGCTGGGCGGTTAAATAGAAATAAGCTGGGAGTAAATCAGAAAAGCAAAAGGTAGGGGAGTGGTCTGAGAGTGTGTTGGGTTTACAAGAGGTCGCGGGTTCGAGCCTAGGCGCATGTAGTTTAAATTTTTTTTTTTTTGAAGCTCTTCTCATTCCCATTAAGGTAGTTATCATTATTATTATTACTACTATTTTTATTTATATTATTATTATTATTATTATTATTATTATTATTATTATTATTATTATTATTATTATTATTATTATTATTATTATTATTATTATTATTATTATTATTATTATTATTATTTTTAAATTAACATTATTAACAAAAGTATTCTTATTAATATTATCATTTTCATTATTATTTAAGTATTATTATAATTAAAACTATTATTATTATTATTATTATTATTATTATTATTATTATTATTATTATTATTATTATTATTATTATTATTATTGTTATTATTATTATTATCAATATTACTACTAATATTATTATCATTACAAGTATTATTATTTTTAGAATCATAATTATTATTATTACCATTGTTAAGTATATTTACTAATATTATTATTAATAAAGCCACTTATTATTTATTATTAGTAATATAATTTTATCAAATGATTTTTAGTTATATAACACTATAGTTAATACATATAATATAACTATATTAACGTTTTATAATAAATGCTAATTATTTAGTTACAATACATAAAATAGAAATATTTGAATTTCTTATAGAGGAAACATATAATTTATTAAAATAAACAATTAAATCACTAATAATACATAAATTTGTTCGATTTCCATTACATATGTTAATATACATAATTGAATGTAGGTTCGTGAATCCAAGGTCAACCCTACACTTGTTAAATGACGTCATATGCATTTTTACTACAAAATACATTATGGTGACTTTATTTGATTCCCTTTTACTCTTTACATTTTTGGGACTGAGAATACATGCGCTAATTTTACAACTGCTTTATTAAATGCTTTTGAAATACATTTCGAACTACGAATACATGAAATTCTTTTATAATGTTTGACGATATAGACACAAGCAAAACATTCCTCGAATAAATTATGTGGACGTGATAATTGCCACCATTGAATTATGTGGACGTGATAATTGCCACAATTGATATGAATATTTTCCCCTGATTATTATTGCTTGGTAACCTAAGAATTAGGGAACATCACTAATTTTGAGAATTAGTGCACGCCTAATTGACGCGAATCCTAAAGGTAGCTACCGGGTTTAACACCCCCACCCAGAATGTTCACTAGACGGAAGGGCTAGTGGGCGTGGTGTTTAGTACTTCGAAGTTTATATGATTATTATACAGACGAGATGTTCTGTTTTGGGGATATTATTATGCGCATTATATGTTAAGGTCGGTTACCAAGCCAAGCTATGAAAGCAATGAAAAGTGAATGTTATGTATCGAGAGAATGATTTTATACACAGGTTATGTGTATGTTATTTTTGTGCACAAGATATGTGTATGGTTACTAAGATATGAAAGATGATTTCGTACACGAGAAAGGTGTACTGTATTTAAAAGATATCGCATGTACATTACAGGTGGGTATAGGATTCGGGCCCATTTGTACCATGCAACATTTAAATCTTGTGGTCTATCAAAATGATGAATTTTATTATTTAATGATAAACCTATGAACTCACCAACCCTTTTGGTTGACACTTGAAAGCATGTTTATTCTCAGGTATTAAAGAAATTTTCTGCTGTGCATTTGCTCATATTAGAGATATTACTTGGAGTCATTCATGACATATATCAAAAGACGTTGAATTTGAGTAGTCGAGTTCATCAAGATTATTATTAAGTCAATTATAGTTGGATATATTATGAAATGGTATGCATGCCGTCAACTTTCAATGAAATGGAAGTTTGTCTTTTAAAAACGAATGCAATGTTTGTAAAATGTATCATATAAAGGTTAAGTACCTCGCGATGTAATCAACTATTATGAATCGTTTATAATCGATATAAATAGGGCATTTCAGTTCGTATCAGAGCGGTGATCTTAGCGAACCAGGTCTTGCATTAGTGTGTCTAACTGATAGTCGTTAGGATGCATTAGTGAGTCTGGACTTCGACCGTGTCTGCATGTCAAAAGTTTTGCTTATCATTTTTGTCGGAAATCATCTGCTTATCATCCTTAGGAAATTACCTGCTCATTATTCTTAGTCTAGACACGTTTTACTGCATTGACTTCATGAATAGTGTATAGACAAAATTCATATCTTAGCGTATCTGACAATTCATATCTTAGCGTATCTGTTACTGTAGACCTTGCCTGATATCTCTCGTAAATTTCTCCGTAATTTAAGGGATCCTGGTACTATATATATCTATGCATATTATGCATTGAGAATACATCCAACTATCAATTGCTGTCACTAAACTCTTCATACCAAAAATCTTTTCTGTGATCGCGTAAGATGGCCTCTACGAATCTACCACGTTCCTCTGACTCTGAAGACAGTGTGACAGGAGCACACCAACCAGTTAACTACCATGATTACTGGATAAAATGGGGGTGTGTTCACGACATACTCACCCTATGGAGAAGGGAAGAAAGTACTCCATATCATGAACCGAATCTACCACCTAACCTTGGAGTACTCGACCCGCTCATCGGCGAACCTGTTTGCAACACGGTTTATACCCTTTTTGCAAGAATTTTTCATCTTGAGGCTACCGTAGTGGAACTAGAGAAGATATCTGACCTCTACCTCACACTGATAACCAACCAGGGTTAGTAGAAGAAGTTAAAGAACTCAGAGCTCGAGTGTTAACTTTAGAGAGCACGGTACACAATTTGCAAGCACCAGCAGTATCACCAACACCAGTAACATCACCAGCCTCAGCACCAACAGCACTAGTACCACCAATAACAACATCCACATCACCAGCTTCGACATCTCATTCTGTACCTCAAGTATAATCATCATCCTACATGACATTTTACATCAATTACCTTCGTTCGACATGGCGATTATGTAATCTTTAATGTTTTAGAGATTATATATTCTCGTTCTAACGGTAAGTCAAATGAGTTTAATATCATATTAACTCATTAAATCCATGATTACATCTGAAGAAAATATATATTTAAGTATATTTTCATAAAGATTGTAATTAAAAATTCTTTCATACAAACTGTTAATGGTGAAAATATTTTATCAGGTAGGTAATACCCGAGGAATATTTAAGATTTCACATTAATATGTTACACTGTATCTTTTTTCAATCAGATTCAACAGATATTTACTATCCTACTTATATCCACAGATATACGAATTCGTTCACCACAGAATAACCATTTTCATTCAATTTCATATTTAGATTTTGACTTATCAGAATCCAACAAGTGGCATAATGAAGAAAACATTGGACAAAATAATATTTGTTAGAAACAAACAAATTAACTATGAAAAATTCTATTAAGAATCCACGCTAACTGTTCCTAGCTAACTGATTACATTTTATTTATCGCAATTTATATTCTTGCAATTTTATTTATCGTCATTTAATTTCTGTTATTTATTTTACGCACTTTAAATATCGGGACACGTACACAAGGTTTTGACATATCATATCGACGCATCTATATATATTATTTGGAATAACCATAGACACTCTATATGCAGTAATGCTGGAGTTAGCTATACAGGGTTGAGGTTGATTCTATAATAATATATAGTTTGAGTTGTGATCAAGTCTGAGAAATGTACACGGGTCATGATACGTATTAATTAAATCGAATATTATATATTAAACTATATATGAATTATTGGACTGTTAACTGTGGACTATCGACTGTGGACTAATAATATTGGACAATTAAAATGACTTAAAATACTGATTATAACATATGAAACTAAATAATTCTTCAAGTTTGCCACTTAATTTCATCTTAAACCTCATTTGTATCTTGATGATTCAATCTGCGTTCAAACATTTCATGATTCTTGAAAACACCTCAATCGAGAGGATGAACCAACCGCACTTCAGCTACGGAAGAAAATATTGATGCATATAGTTATGCACCCGAAAACACTCGGAACCTGAGTGAACGTTTAAAACATATTTGTGCTAGCTCCTTTGGCGTTGTTATTTCCGAAAATCACTTTACAATACCTTTCCAAAGTAGTCAATTTAGTCACAGCTTCAGCAAATCATATTCGACTTTTCATTCAAATAAACTCTATTATAACCTTGTTATATAAGTTCGCCTTTCATCGTCGTTACCAGGGAACCGTTTATATCCCACCACATTAGCAGTAAACTTGCTAGCAACTTCATTACTCATTAGCTTAAGTCTCTCCGAAGAACCATTATATCTGTTCATTAAAACCCTATCATGTACTCATCAGTATATGTGACGGTGATTGCCCTATCAAATACCGGGAAGCATCAATCAGCATCTTTAATCTCGCAGCATTGCTACATCAAAAGTTAAATGTATACATATAACATTTATCTCTTAGAATCATGATATTCCATTCTGAAATTCTGAAAAGCACCCAGTCTGCGAATTAATACTCTGAATTTTGAATAGTTGAATGACGCGACAAAAACTGTAAACGACCTCAACAGCCAAAAGTTGATGATAAAGAATTGTATGTTGGCAAAGCTCAGAAAAAGTTTGAAACTGAAAAACTGATTGAGCAAACTACGAAGGAGTCTCTGAACAAATCACAAGGACTAAACTTGTACATTAAGAATCCTGATGATTCTGTTTCTGATGAAATCTTTAGCGAATACCTTGCTTCTGACTCGAAACTCTTGCAGACAAATTTTCTTCACCATCCTTCGATATTAGAAATTCCAATATATCATTGTATCTTTCATTATAAATATCCTCCATATTTCTGAAGATATTTTCATAACTATTCTTATCTAAAATCATTAATCTCTTAGTGCTATCAGTGTTACATCATATAGAAACTGTTAGTTTCTATATTCTGTATACTTTCGAACTTAAAATATGAATGTTATTGAAGTAATGTTGGGAACTGATGCATGAGTAGTATAATATAATGACACTTGATCAACGTGATTATATTACAATAAGTCATGCTGAGTTTCCAATGGGACGTAATGATTCACAGATCATAACGTCATCATGTGCCATGTTACATAACTCTTTCATTCTGTTTAACTTCTGAACATATCAAGAAAGTATATTCTTGATAGTTCTATTCGCAGTGATTTTGGTAATTTGACAAATCAAATCGTGCTAATACATTTTTTTTCCTTATTTAGAACATGATGTTTATCCGAAATTCCATATTTACGAATTCTAGACCGTTACTCACTTTACTAGAGGTCGGGAGGATAATAATGTAATGACCCGCACTTTTTCGATCATTCTATATTTATAAGATTAATATTTACATAAATTAAACCTTACCAACATGATAAGCAATCCAAATTGTTGAGACTTATGTCTTCGAAAAGAGTTTTACACAACGTTTGACCGTTCAATTTGACCGATGATATCACGAACTATATAACATACGATAATTATACGTTTATGTATATATATGTATTTATATATATTTAACATGACCTAAGGATGTTTAACATCTCATTGGGTACTAATAACAATGAGTTATAAGTATATTTTGAAACTACTAACTCAAGTTTTCAAAACGATAACTATACGTAACGTTCTTCGACATAAATACTTATAACCTATAATACTTATACATGCATCGTATAGATATGTATTTTATCACTTTTAAAGGGCTTACATACATAAAAAAATATAAGTATATTTACAAAAGATAGCTATATTTGAATCCTCATTCCGTTTTCTCAAAGATTTCTACACGTATATCTAGGGTATATGTACCCGTATCATACGCAGCTTCTAGATGTATTTACTATTAGTATATACCAATAAAAATCTGCTCCTTAATAGCCTTAAATGATTAAGAAACATGTGGAACCAACCATTTGTCAAGTAGCATGAATTATTTAGCAAGAAAACAAAGTTAGGTATCTTTTTTTTCCTTTATAACCTAAAAACGTTTTTATGCATGCACACCATTTCTTCACCCCATTTTCTCATACTTACACTCCCATTTCTCTCTCAAAATACTCTTAACTTCATACTTGATCATCTCCAAGCATTTTCCCCATCATTTAGCTTCAAAAACATCACTTAATCACCATAAGAAAACCCTTACAAAAACACTTCAAGAATCCTTCCAAGAACACAAACTTACTTCCAATCTTTCATCCAATTCCATCACCCTTTTAGTTCTAGGTTCTTACTCCTCTTTTACAGCAACCTTGTCTAAGGAACTTGAGGTAGTAACTATGTTCATAACCTTATTCGATTCATATATATATAGCTATCTTATTTTGTGGTATAAAATTTTAACAACAAGAACATAGTTTGAAAGTTTTCAAACTTGTTTGCAAACTAAATAGATCCTTCTAACTTAACTTTTAAAATACTTCAAGACCTGTAATATAACTTAATTACATGCTAATTTAACAAGGTATAACTTGGTTTTTCAAAGAACACCTTAAAAACTATTTTTACGACGTCGGAGTGCAACCGGGGACTGTTTTGGGTTGGATAATTAAAAACCATCTTAAACTTTGAATTGGAAGTTTATCTTCTGGAAAAATGATTTTTAATATGAATATGATAACACATAAAAATTTCATGATTTAATTCAAAGTATAAGTATTTTTAGAAAAATAATCATTTAAGGTTGTTTACATAAAGGAAAATGTTTAACTTCATAAGTTTCACTAAAGTTTCACCTATGCCGTGTGATTTTGAATACAAACCAAGGTATCTTCAGTTCATAGTCTTAAAGAGGAACTCGATCCAAGGAGATGGCAAGTTGAATCAACGAAAACGGATTTGTAACGAAGAAACTATGACCGAAACAAAATTGGTTATCCAAGACTTGTTTAACTTCGGGATTAATTGGGAAAAATTAAATAAAATCACATCTTTCTAAGATAACATGATATTTTATATATATGTACTTATAATTCAATTTTATATGGTTCAGGATCACCCATAAACAATACGAGAAGATTAATCATAAGATCCCATGTTTGTACGCAACACGTCATTTGACAACACCGGTACTTTATGTACGCAACACGTCATTTGACAACACCGGTACCGTGGGTCAAGATTAATCTCGACCAATACATATACGATGGGGTTTTATTTATTTCGTTGAGGGTTTTATTTATTTCATTGCGGGTATATTAAACATCTACAAATGAACCATTAAAATTGAATTACTAACAACGAAATGCTAACTACGGACTAAGGAATTATTCAAAGTATAAAAAGTATAACAAGTATATATATGAGACGTTTGTTTAAAAAGAAAAGGTATTGATATATTATATATGGATAGGTTCGTGATATCAACCGGAAGACCAAGTCAAAAATATATATATCTTCAAGACGAACGTGAGTATATAGTCCCACTTTTAAACTCTAAATATTTCGGGATGAGAATACATGTATTTTACGTTTTACGTTATGGACGCAAGTAACTGAAAAATATATTCTACGTTGAGTTGTACCACTGGCATACTTCCCTGTTGCTTGGTAACTAATATTTACAGCGGTATTGTAAACGCGAATCCTGTTGATAGATCTATCGGGCCTGACAACCCCAACCGGACTGGACGACCAGTATTCAACGGTTGCACAGTACTTCGTTTTGTGACTACACTTGGTACGGTGTAGTAAGATTTCATATTAAAGGGAATATGCGACGTGATTAAATGTTAAGTATGGTTACCATGTGCTCAACCACTTAGAATATTTTTATTAAACTGTTTATATACGAAATCTTGTGGTCTATATATATATATTGCTGCCGGCACTAAACCTATATCTCACCAACTTTATGTTGACCTTTTAAAACATGTCTATTCTCAGGAGATTACTAAAGCTTCCGCTGCATAATGTTGAATTTGAGCAGGATCTTGCGTACGCATATTTGTGTCAAAAATAAAACTGCATACCCGAGGATCTGTGTTGTAAAATATGCCAGAAACCATGTTGTTATCATTATATGTAAAGTTTGTAAGTCAAAGATTATCGCTAAACGATAATCATTTTTATGTTGTCCAAAGCTTGTAACAAAAATAAGAATCATGGTTTGTAATGTATAATAAATGCAGTTTTTCTTTTAAAAATGTCGCATATAGAGGTCAATACCTCGCAATGAAATCATACGTTATTTAACACGTTCTTATGGTTAAGGACGGGTTATGACATGTGGTATCAGAGCGGTGGTCTTAGCGAACCAGGTTTGCATTAGTGTGTCTAACCGATAAGTCGTTAGGATACATTAGTAAGTCTGGACTTTGACCGGGTCTGATTTAAAAACCATTGCTTATCATTGTTGGTTAAAATTTATATGTAAATATTATGTAGTACTAATGGGTTAGTTGTTGTATGATAGATGTCGGGCTCAAAACTTGTTATCACATTCAGCGACTCCGAACCAGAATCTTCAGATGGTGTTCCAGTCATTAACCTATCCGATGACGAAAATGATATCTTTGGGGAAGACTCACAAATTCCGGATGAACCAACTATAGAGAACCCGGAAAGTGAACCCGAGGAGGAAAGTGAACCCGAGGAGGAAAGTGAACCCGAGGAGGAAAGTGAACCCGAGGAAGAAATACAGGAAATTACAAAAGACGAGTTCGAACTAGGAAAGAAACGAAAGGCTAATGAATTAGAAAATTCAAATCCTGAGTTTAATAAGGATGATGTGGAACCAACTCCACTAGACACTACCACCCCTATTCTCGCTATTCCTATTCGTTCTATCCCGGCATCCAGTTCTTCAGTCCCACAGCCAAAATATAGGCAGACAGCCAGGATAAGCGTTAAGCGATTCTTTGAACCTAAACGTCCTAGAAAATAGACCAAACGATGCGTTGCCATATTAAACCATGGGATCATATAATGTTTTGTATAATATTATTAGTGTGGTTTGCTTAATGTTCGATGTAAGATAAGCATATGTAAAATAGTGAAGTGTGAAATGCAATAATTTTCCATGGTTAAGTATTATTTAGATGGTAGTAATTGATTCTGTACTAAGCTATTAAGTATGGACATTAACGGGTAGGTACTACCCTAGATATAATTATAAAACGCTAATAAGAAGAAAAGGCTTTTATAATAATACCTGGTTCATATTATTAATAAGCTATAATGTACTGTAAATATACACTACATCTATAATATTCCATGTGAATAATTATTTTCTTTTCATTCTTATAGAAGAATATGGCGCGATTGAACCGAATGACGGAACAAGAAATCCAGGAACTCATCAATCAACGAGTGAACGACAGAATGTTATGGGTCGAGGCTGCAAGAGGTGCTGCAGTTAACCCAAATCCTCGTGTGGGGTGCACTTACAAAACTTTTCAAGCTTGCAAGCCCTCATCATTCAGTGGAACAGAAGGACCGATCGGTTTAACCCGATGGATAGAAAAGATGGAGACTGTGTTTAAAATCAGTGGTTGTGTTGAAAAGGACATGACCAAGTATGCATCATGCACTTTACAAGATAGTGCACTTACGTGGTGGAAAAATTATGTGAAGGCTGTAGGAGGAGATGTAGCTTATGATACTCCATGGGAAGAATTCAAAAAAATGTTAATCAACGAATATTGTCCAAGGAACGAGGTTAGGAAGTTGGAAGATGAATTACGAAGTCTGAAGGTTGTTGGTACTGAAATCACCAACTACAATCAGCGATTCATGGAATTAGTTTTGCTATGTCCTGAATTGGTTCCAACCGAAGAACGGAAGATTGAAATGTACAAAGATGGTTTGCCCAAAAAGGTCAAGGCAAACGTTACAGCATCGAAACCTAAGACAATTCATGAAGCTATAACCATGGCAAACGAGCTAATGGATCAGGTCATCATGGATAAGAAAGTATCCAATACTGATGTGAAGGTATCAGGTAACAAAAGAAAGTGGAATGGAAATTATGATCGAGGTAACCAACAACAATCTTTTAAGAAACAAGAAATCACGTAAGGTGCGGGTAGTGGTTTAAGCTTTGGTTATAAAGGACAAAATCCTTTATGCAACCGATGCCACAAACATCACTCTGGTTACTGTAATGTGGTATGCAACAAATGTAATCGAAAGGGTCATCTTGCTGAAGATTGTAGGGCTCTCGTTATAAATACAAATGGTACCAAGACTCCTGCCACCAATGCAAATAGAACTGCTTTGGCTACCATTACTTGTTATGGGTGTGGAAAACAAGGTCACTATAAGAGCCAGTGCCCGAATCCAGAGAAAAATATCGGACCTGCACGAGGGAGAGCATTTGTTATTAATGCTAGAGAGGCGTGTGAAGACCCGGAGCTTGTTATGGGTACGTTTACCATTAATAACTTATCCGCATCTATTATATTTGATACTGGTGCTGATAGAAGTTACGTGTGTAGAGACTTTCACGCTAAATTGAATTGTTCATCATTACCTCTAGATGCTAAGTACATGATTGAGTTAGCTAATGGTAAACTAATTAAAGCCGATAAAATTTGCCGTGATTGTAAAATAAATTTAGCCGGAGAAACATTTAAGATTGATTTGATACCCGTAGAATTAAGAAGTTTTGATGTAATAGTCGGCATGGACTGGATGTCCAAAATAGGAGCCAAAGTTGTGTGCGCCAAGAAGGCAATTCGCATTCCTCGTAAGAATAAAATGCCAGTAATGATTTATGGAGAGAAGGGTAACTCAAAGCTAAAACTCATTAGTTATTTGAAAGCTCAAAAGTTCTTGAAGAAAGGGTGCTATGCTATCTTAGCACATGTTAATAAAGTCAAAAAGAAAGAAAAAGAGAAGTGCATCAATGACGTGCCTGTGGCAAGAGATTTTCCTGAAGTATTTCCGGAAGAGTTGCCAGGATTACCTCCATTTAGATCTGTAGAATTTCAAATAGATCTTGTACCAGGAGCTGCACCGGTTGCCCGTGCTCCATATAGACTTGCACCGTCCGAGTTAAAAGAACTTCAGAGTCAGTTAAAAGAATTACTGGATCGTGGATTCATACGACCAAGTACTTCACCGTGGGGAGCTCCAATTTTATTCGTCAAGAAGAAAGACAGATCTTTCCGAATGTGTATAGATTATCGTGAATTAAATAAGTTAACTATCAAGAATCGGTATCCACTACCGAGAATTGACGACTTATTTGATCAACTCCAAGGATCATGTGTGTACTCGAAAATTGACCTAAGATCGGGCTATCATCAATTATGTGTCAAAGAAGAAGATATACCGAAAACTGCTTTTCGGACACGCTACGGTCATTACGAATTTTTGGTTATGCCGTTTGGATTGACGAATGCGCCAGCTGTATTCATGGACCTCATGAATCGAGTTTGTAGTCCATATTTAGATAAGTTTGTTATCGTTTTCATTGATGATATTCTTATCTATTCCAAGAGTGAGCAAGAGCATGAGCAGCATGTAAGGTTGATATTAGAGTTGTTAAGAAAAGAACAGCTATATGCTAAATTTTCTAAATGTGCTTTCTGGTTGAAAGAAGTGCAATTTCTTGGCCACGTTGTTAGTAGCAAAGGAATTCAGGTTGATCCAGCAAAAATTGAAGCCATTGAAAAATGGGAGACTCCTAAGACACCAACGCAGATACGCCAATTTTTGGGTTTAGCCGGTTATTATAGAAGGTTTATTCAAGATTTTTCCCGAATAGCTAAGCCGTTGACAGCATTAACGCAAAAAGGGAAGAAATACGAATGGACCTCGGAGCAGGAGAACGCATTTCAATTACTGAAGAAGAAGTTAACTACGGCGCCTATTTTATCGTTACCTGAAGGGAACGATGATTTTGAAATATATTGTGACGCTTCGCGACAAGGTTTTGGTTGTGTTCTTATGCAACGAAAGAAAGTTATTGCATACGCATCTCGACAATTGAAGATTCACGAGCGGAATTATACGACGCATGATCTAGAACTGGGAGCAGTCGTGTTTGCGTTAAAGATATGGAGACACTACTTATATGGGGTTAGATGCACTGTGTTTACTGATCATAAAAGTCTTCAACATATTTTCGATCAGAAACAGCTGAACATGAGGCAACGTAGGTGGGTCGAGCTGATAAACGACTACGATTGTGAGATTCGCTATCATCCCGGGAAAGCGAATGTAGTGGCTGACGCATTAAGCAGAAAGGAACGAGAACCAATTCGAGTACGAGCGATGAACATAAAAATTCGCATGAATCTCAACTCACAAATCAAAGAAGTTCAACGAGAAGCACTTACTAAAGAAAATATAGGAAACGAAATAATGAAGAAGTATGAGAAGCAACTCGTTATGCGGGAAGATGGAATTCGATATTTTGCAAATCGTATTTGGGTACCGAAGTTGGGTGGATTAAGGAAGTTGATATTGAACGAGGCACATAAGACAAGATATTCGATACATCCTGGAGTTGGAAAGATGTACCAAGATCTTAAGACGCATTATTGGTGGCCTAATTTGAAGACAGACGTTGCAACATATGTTGGGGAATGTTTAACTTGTTCCAAAGTCAAAGCAGAACACCAGAAGCCGTCAGGGTTACTTCAACAACCAGAAATTCCAGAATGGAAATGGGACGGTATTACCATGGATTTCATCACGAAGTTACCAAAGACTGCCTGGGGATACGACACCATTTGGGTAATTGTTGATCGTCTTACCAAATCTGCACATTTCTTGCCTATAAAGGAAACAGATAGAATGGAGAAATTATTACGATTATATATAAAGGAAATAGTTTCAAGGCATGGAATACCTATTTCCATTATATCTGATCGTGATAGTAGATTTACCTCAAAGTTCTGGCAATCACTACAGGAGGCACTAGGAACTCGTTTGGATATGAGTACCGCATATCATCCGTAAACGGACGGGCAGAGTGAAAGAACAATTCAGACTCTTGAAGACATGCTCAGGGCATGTGTGATCGATTTTGGAAACGGATGGGATAAGTATCTACCATTAGCAGAATTCTCGTATAATAATAGTTATCATGCGAGCATTAAAGCTGCACCATTCGAAGCATTGTACGGAAGGAAGTGTAGATCTCCTATCTGTTGGAATGAAGTAGGAGATCGACAATTAACTGGTCCCGAGATCATACATGAAACTACTGAAAAGATAGTACAAATCAAAGAGAGATTGAAAACAGCCCGTAGTCGCCAAAAGAGCTACGCCGATGTCCGAAGGAAACCCTTAGAGTTTCAGATCGGTGACATGGTTATGCTAAAGGTGTCACCTTGGAAAGGTGTAATACGTTTCGGTAAAAGAGGTAAACTGAACCCAAGATATGTAGGCCCGTTCAAGATCATCGAACGCATTGGACCGGTAGCTTATCGACTCGAGTTACCGCAACAACTCGCCGGAGTACATAATACCTTTCACGTCTCGAACCTTAAGAAGTGTCTTGCAAAGGAAGACCTCACCATTCCTCTTGAAGAAATCCATGTCGACGAGAAACTACAATTCATCGAAGAACCAATCGAAATCATGGATCGTGAAGTTAAACGGCTCAAGCAGAGCAACATACCGATCGTTAAGGTTCGTTGGAATGCTCGAAGGGGTCCCGAGTTTACTTGGGAACGAGAGGATCAAATGAAACAAAAGTATCCACACTTGTTTCCCGATGACGCAAAATAGGTACAATTTTAAAATTTCTGGACGAAATTTATTTAACGGGTAGGTACTGTAATGACCCGCACTTTTTCGATCATTCTATATTTATAAGATTAATATTTACATAAATTAAACCTTACCAACATGACAAGCAATCCAAATTGTTGAGACTTATGTCTTCGAAAAGAGTTTTACACAACGTTTGACCGTTCAATTTGACCGATGATATCACGAACTATATAACATACGATAATTATACGTTTATGTATATATATGTATTTATATATATTTAACATGATCTAAGGATGTTTAACATCTCATTGGGTACTAATAACAATGAGTTATAAGTATATTTTGAAACTACTAACTTAAGTTTTCAAAACGATAACTATACGTAACGTTCTTCGACATAAATACTTATAACCTATAATACTTATACATGCATCGTATAGATATGTATTTTATCACTTTTAAAGGGCTTACATACATAAAACAATATAAGTATATTTACAAAAGATAGCTATATTTGAATCCTCGTTCCGTTTTCTCAAAGATTTCTACACGTATATCTAGGGTATATGTACCCGTATCATATGCAGCTTCTAGATGTATTTACTATTGGTATATACCAATAAAAATCTGCTCCTTAGCAGCCTTAAATGATTAAGAAACATGTGGAACCAACCATTTGTCAAGTAGCATGAATTATTTAGCAAGAAAACAAAGTTAGGTATCTTTTTTTTTCCTTTATAACCTAAAAACGTTTTTATGCATGCACACCATTTCTTCACCCCATTTTCTCATACTTACACTCCCATTTCTCTCTCAAAATACTCTTAACTTCATACTTGATCATCTCCAAGCATTTTCCCCATCATTTAGCTTCAAAAACATCACTTAATCACCATAAGAAAACCCTTACAAAAACACTTCAAGAATCCTTCCAAGAACACAAACTTACTTCCAATCTTTCATCCAATTCCATCACCCTTTTAGTTCTAGGTTCTTACTCCTCTTTTACAGCAACCTTGTCCAAGGAACTTGAGGTAGTAACTATGTTCATAACCTTATTCGATTCATATATATATATAGCTATCTTATTTTGTGGTATAAAATTTTAACAACAAGAACATAGTTTGAAAGTTTTCAAACTTGTTTGCAAACTAAATAGATCCTTCTAACTTAACTTTTAAAATACTTCAAGACCTGTAATATAACTTAATTACATGCTAATTTAACAAGGTATAACTTGGTTTTTCAAAGAACACCTTAAAAACTGTTTTTACGACGTCGGAGTGCAACCGGGGACTGTTTTGGGTTGGATAATTAAAAACCATCTTAAACTTTGAATTGGAAGTTTATCTTCTGGAAAAATGATTTTTAATATGAATATGATAACACATAAAAATTTCATGATTTAATTCAAAGTATAAGTATTTTTAGAAAAATAATCATTTAAGGTTGTTTACATAAAGGAAAATGTTTAACTTCATAAGTTTCACTAAAGTTTCACCTATGCCGTGTGATTTTGAATACAAACCAAGGTATCTTCAGTTCATAGTCTTAAAGAGGAACTCGATCCAAGGAGATGGCAAGTTGAATCAATGAAAACGGATTTGTAACGAAGAAACTATGACCGAAACAAAATTGGTTATCCAAGACTTGTTTAACTTCGGGATTAATTGGGAAAAATTAAATAAAATCACATCTTTCTAAGATAACATGATATTTTATATATATGTACTTATAATTCAATTTTATATGGTTCAGGATCACCCATAAACAATACGAGAAGATTAATCATAAGATCCCATGTTTGTACGCAACACGTCATTTGACAACACCGGTACTTTATGTACGCAACACGTCATTTGACAACACCGGTACCGTGGGTCAAGATTAATCTCGACCAATACATATACGATGGGGTTTTATTTATTTTGTTGAGGGTTTTATTTATTTCATTGCGGGTATATTAAACATCTACAAATGAACCATTAAAATTGAATTACTAACAACGAAATGCTAACTACGGACTAAGGAATTATTCAAAGTATTAAAAGTATAACAAGTATATATATGAGACGTTTGTTTAAAAAGAAAAGGTATTGATATATTATATATGGATAGGTTCGTGATATCAACCGGAAGACCAAGTCAAAAATATATATATCTTCAAGACGAACGTGAGTATATAGTCCCACTTTTAAACTCTAAATATTTCGGGATGAGAATACATGTATTTTATGTTTTACGTTATGGACGCAAGTAACTGAAAAATATATTCTACGTTGAGTTGTACCACTGGCATACTTCCCTGTAGCTTGGTAACTAATATTTACAGCGGTATTGTAAACGCGAATCCTGTTGATAGATCTATCGGGCCTGACAACCCCAACCGGACTGGACGACCAGTATTCAACGGTTGCACAGTACTTCGTTTTGTGACTACACTTGGTACGGTGTAGTAAGATTTCATATTAAAGGGAGTATGCGACGTGATTAAATGTTAAGTATGGTTACCAAGTGCTCAACCACTTAGAATATTTTTATTAAACTGTTTATATACGAAATCTTGTGGTCTATATATATATATATTGCTGCCGGCACTAAACCTATATCTCACCAACTTTATGTTGACCTTTTAAAATATGTCTATTCTCAGGAGATTACTAAAGCTTCCGCTGCATAATGTTGAATTTGAGCAGGATCTTGCGTACGCATATTTGTGTCAAAAATAAAACTGCATACCCGAGGATCTGTGTTGTAAAATATGCCAGAAACCGTGTTGTTATCATTATATGTAAAGTTTGTAAGTCAAAGATTATCGCTAAACGATAATCATTTTTATGTTGTCCAAAGCTTGTAACAAAAATAAGAATCATGGTTTGTAATGTATAATAAATGCAGTTTTTCTTTTAAAAATGTCGCATATAGAGGTCAATACCTCGCAATGAAATCATACGTTATTTAACACGTTCTTATGGTTAAGGACGGGTTATGACAAATAAAAAGGCAAAGAGCTCCAAAATATAAGAGAAAATATAAAGCTCAATAACAACACGGAAGTTACAAACCGTAGGTATTAATAGGAATAGCAATATAAAGACACGGCATAATTAAGAAAGTATCACCCCAAGATTATATTAAAAGTAAACAGATTTTTCTGGTGAAAGATTGAAAAGAGGGATGACAGAAATGATAATTAGGAAAATATTAGGGATTAGAACTGGACTAAGCATTTTCACAATCTTTTGGATGTATGAACTAAGAAAGAAAGTATATGAATGGTGAGAATAATGGAACGGGGGAGTTTAATTTATAATGGAAATATCAGACAGAATAATCAAGGCAGATCCCTGTATTTAATTATAGAGATCTTAATTTCTTTATTCGCCGAAGAATCAAATCTTTTAGATTTCAAAAATTTTCTTAAAATCCCTTGAATTCCGGAATTCAACAAAGACAACGTCAAAAGTTAAGACGCACCTTATTTTCTGAATTCAACCATGACTAGTCAAAAGTTATGATGAAACTTGTCTTTCTCATTTCACTATTTAGTGATAGCTTCATTCGTACTCTTCGAGTAATCGAATTGTCTTATTCATATTACTATATAGTAATAAAACTCTATTTATCGACTCATATTCGTCATGAAAACATTTTTATTGTTAGTCATGACGACCTCACTTAAATTTCGGGACGAAATTTCTTTAACGGGTAGGTACTGTGATGACCCGGGAATTTCCGACCAAATTTAAACTTGATCTTTATATGTTTTCGATACGATAAGCAAAGTCTGTAAAGTTGAATCTCTAAAAAAAAAAATTTAACAGTTTACATGAAACCATTTGACCTTTGACTATTCCCGGTAATTCACGAGCCATTGCTTGTAAATATGTACACATATATAAATATATGTATTATATATATAATAACATGAACATTAACAAACTATTATATAACATTTATTGTTATAAATAAATATCTACAATAAAATACATTGTAATAAAAACTATTATTTTATATATAATATATGTATATTACTTGTATATATATTGTTATATTTAAATTAATTAATTAATATATTTATTTGCATAGTAAATTTTGTTATTTAAAACTGTTTATATATATACATAGTGTATATTAAATATAATTAATTTTGAACTTAAATTGTAAATGTCTGTAACTTTCGATTGACGTTTAATTATTTTTAAAATAGGTCAAATATATATATATATATATATATATGAAGTTTAAAAAAAAAGTTGATACATAATTTGATTAAAAAGATAATAGTTTTGATAAATATTTTTTTTACCTTTTCAACTTAAGTTTTTGTACTCCGTACATATTAATTGGAACAGAAAAGAAATAATTATAGAACCTTTTTGATCAGATTTCAAACAGTTAATGAGTGAAATAATTAAATATATATAAGCTAAAAATTTGGGATTTTTAGGAACACTTTTACACTTCAACTGTTTAGCAATGGACATGATATAGTACCCGTAAAAACTGTCGGTGGATTAGTCCCCGGCTGCTATACTTTTTTTCTTAAATTAACATGTTTTAAATTCAATATTATTATAAACATTATTATATTACATAAATATAAAATCTTTATATATATGTGTAAAGATCATAAGCATATAGATATATCAACGTATACATATCCTCCTCCACCTTGAATCTTCACCTCTCCATAAAACACCCACCATCGCCACTCCACACCCATCACCTTTCGAACCACTAAAACACCACCATGGTCTCCTCCATCAACCACGACAACCATTTAACAACCACCACGAGACCATCGTCACCCACAATCACCACCGAGGAATCTCACCACCTTGACCATCATTAGAACCATCACCTCTAGGCCATCAAGACAGTCGCCACTTTAAACACTTCAACTCTACCACCGGCAAATACTTAAAACCACCATAGTCACCTATCTCCTCTCTTTTTTCTGTAAATCTTGTGAATACTACGGCACATATTTTTTTTTCTTTTCTTCTTTCTTGTCGTGATACTCGTGCTACTGTTTTCTGTGGATACCAACACCTCAACCAATGAATTACAACTGATGTCGTACTCCTGTTGTGTTACAGCTATCTATATAATTTTTTTTTTACAAAACCCACTTGTGATTTGTTGCAATAAGTTTCTCTTTCAATAACCAAACCAAACAACCCTTGCACTAATGCTGTTAACGAGGACAATGGTGATGTAACATGATAGTGAGGATACAAAAGCGATGGTTATAATGATGATGATCTTCGCTGAATGATGAGTGATTGATGAATGATACATGAAAATGATGACGATAAGCATGATTTTATGTTGATGAGGATATAAGATATTACGTATAATAGATGATGACAGATGATGATATTAGCGAGATGATAATGATTAAGATGATGGTGATACTATATGATGATGACAGCGAAAATAGATTAAGAAGAGGAAGGTAAAGATAATAATGGAGATCGATGATGTTTTAGGAAGAAGAAGAAGATTTAATCAGAAAATAAGTTAAAAGAAAAGAAGATTCTTATAATAGCATAAATGAAGTTGCAGATGAGTGGTAAGGAGTGTTTGTGATTTCCTAGAGTCCTAGGTTCAAACCTAGGCCATTACAATAATTTTTTTTTATTATTAATTACAAGAGAAACTGCTGTTGGGCCGAAGGGTTGTTGGGCCACCATGTTTATAAATTGTCTTAAGGCTATGGAACTCGTTTAGGTATTTGGGCCGTGAACTGTTAAGTTGTTGGGCCGAAACAAATGTGAGCCGAGTACTTGCCTTCTTGTTGGGCCGAAATAAAGCTGGGCGGTTAAATAGAAATAAGCTGGGAGTAAATCAGAAAAGCAGAAGGTAGGGGAGTGGTCTGAGAGTGTGTTGGGTTTACAAGAGGTCGCAGGTTCGAGCCCAGGCGCATGTAGTTTATTTATTATTTTTTTTTTTTTGAAGCTCTTCTCATTCCCATTAAGGTAGTTATCATTATTATTATTACTACTATTTTTATTTATATTATTATTATTATTATTATTATTATTATTATTATTATTATTATTATTATTATTATTATTTTTAAATTAACATTATTAACAAAAGTATTCTTATTAAAATTATCATTTTCATTATTATTTTAAGTATTATTATAATTAAAACTGTTATTATTATAATTATTATTATCAATATTACTACTAATATTATTATCATTACAAGTATTATTATTTTTAGAATCATAATTATTATTATTATCATTGTTAAGTATATTTACTAATATTATTATTATTAAATAAAGCCACTTATTATTTATTATTAGTAATATTATTTTATCAAACGATTTTTAGTTATATAACACTATAGTTAATACATATAATATATCTATATTAACGTTTTATAATAAATGCTAATTATTTAGTTACAATACATAAAATAGAAATATTTGAATTTCTTATAGAGGAAACATATAATTTATTAAAATAAATAATTAAATCACTAATAATACATAAATTTGTTCGATTTCCATTACATATGTTAATATACATAATTGAATGTAGGTTCGTGAATCCAAGGTCAACCCTACACTTGTTAAATGACGTCATATGCATTTTTACTACAAAATACATTATGGTGAGTTATTTGATTCCCTTTTACTCTTACATTTTTGGGACTGAGAATACATGCGCTACTTTTACAACTGCTTTATTAAATGCTTTTAAAATACATTTTGAACTGCGAATACATGAAATTCTTTTATAATGTTTGACGAGATAGACACAAGCAAAATATTCCTCGAATAAATTATGTGGACGTGATAATTGCCACCATTGAATTATGTGGACGTGATAATTGCCACAATTGATAAGAATATTTTCCCCTGATTATTATTGCTTGGTAACCTAAGAATTAGGGAACATCACTAATTTTGAGAATTAGTGCACGCCTAATTGACGCGAATCCTAAAGGTAGCTACCGGGTTTAACACCCCCACCCAGAATGTTCACTAGACGGAAGGGCTAGTTGGCGTGGTGTTTAGTACTTCGAAGTTTATATGATTATTATACAGACGAGATGTTCTATTTTGGGGATATTATTATACGCGTTATATGTTAAGGTCGGTTACCAAGCCAAGCTATGAAAGCAATGAAAAGTGAATGTTGTGTATCGAGAGAATGATTTTATACACAGGTTATGTGTATGTTATTTTTGTGCACAAGATATGTGTACGGTTACTAAGATATGAAAGATGATTTTGTACACGAGAATGGTGTACTGTATTTAAAAGATATCGCATGTACATTACAGGTGGGTATAGGATTCGTACCCATTTGTACCATGCAGCATTTAAATCTTATGGTCTATCAAAATGATGAATTTTATTATTTAATGATAAACCTATGAACTCACTTACCCTTTTGGTTGACACTTGAAAGCATGTTAATTCTCAGGTATTAAAGAAATCTTCCGCTGTGCATTTGCTCATATTAGAGATATTACTTGGAGTCATTCATGACATATATCAAAAGACGTTGCATTCGAGTCGTCAAGCTCATCAAGATTATTATTAAGTCAATTATAGTTGGATATATTATAAATGGTATGCATGCCGTCAACTTTCGATGAAATGGAAGTTTGTCTTTTAAAAACGAATGCAATGTTTGTAAAATGTATCATATAGAGGTCAAGTACCTCGAGATGTAATCAACTATTATGAATCATTTATAATCGATATGAACGCGGCATTTCAGAAGTAAACAGATTTTTCTGGTTTTCTGGTGGAAGATTGAAAAGAAGGATGACAGAAATGATAATTAGAAAAATATCGAGGATTAGAACGGAATTAAGCATTTTCACAATCTTTTGGATGTATGAACTAAGAAAGAAAGTATAGGAATTGTGAGAATAATGGAACGGAAGAGTTTAGTTTATAATGGAAATATCAGACAGAGTAATCGAGGCAGATCACCGTATTTAATTATAGAGATCTTAATTTCCTTGTTCGCTCAAGAATCAAATCTTTTAGATTTCGAAGATTTCCTCTAAATCCCTTAAAATCCGGAAATCAGCCTCATCTACGTCAAAAGATATGACGAAACTTTTTTTCTCTCATTTAACTCTTTTGTGATAGCTTTACTCATATGCTTCAAGTAATCGAATTATCTTATCCGTATTACTCAACAGTAACAAAATTCTATTTATCAGCTCAAATTCGTCATGAAAACATTTTTAATGATAGCTATGACGACCACACTCAAATTTCGAGACGAAATTTCTTTAACGGGTAGGTACTGTGACGACCCGGAAATTTCCGATCAAATTTAAACTTTAATCTTAATATTTTTCCGACATGATAAGCAGAGTTGTTAAGTTAAATCTCAGCGATTTTAAACTATGTTCATACATTCTATTACCCATTGACTATTTTCGACGATTCACGAACCTTTAATCGTAAATAGAAATGTTTATATATAAATAACTATACATGTAAATAACTATATTATAAATAGATTAATAAACTATTAGGTGATTAGATATTATAAAAGATTATTAGGTGATTAGATATTATAAAAGAAAACTTAAAACACAATTAAAATATGTAGTAGTTGAAATATATATGTATATATGATTGATATACATAATTAGTGATTGTATGCATAGTATAATATATAACATGTATAAATATTAAACATTCAATATGTGTAAATATTTAATATATATCATATAAGTATTTGATATGTATAGTTAATAATATTTAATATTTATATATACTTACAAAGTAAAATATAGTTGCAATATTATTAAAATAAATATTAATAATAATATTAATATCAGTATTATTATAATTAGTGATAAAAATTCTGATTTTAATTATTATTAAGATTATCATAATCATTATTTTTATAATCACCATTAAAAATTATTATTAATATTATAAATACTATTATAAAGATAATACAATTTATTATTATTATCATTAATAATATAATATTTAAGAGTGTTATTAATAATTATTTTAATTACCAGTATTAATAAAATCATTATCAAAAAAATAATACAATTTATCTTTAATATTATAAATTCAGTCATTCTTAATACTGATTATTATTATATTCATAGTTGTTATTATTATTATTATTATTATTATTATTATTATTATTATTATTATTATTATTATTATTATTATTGTTTATATAATAATAATAATTATTATTATTATTAGTAATAATATTATTATTAACATATTTATTTATTAATATAAAATCTATATATATCTGGATTCAGTTAGACATCTTAATCGACTGTATTAGATTAGTACTATATGTCTCCAAATTACTTCATCACTTTATCAATTGTACAAACCATACGTAAGCAAATTTGATTTGTTCTTGTTGTCTTTTATTCAAATTCTCTGTTCTTATTTTCGTCTGAATGAGAAATTGAAACCATGTCGATATCAAAAATCACAAAAAGGATTTGATTCAATTACCCATCTATCTCAGAGTTTTATTTTATTTTTTTATTCTTATTATTTTTTGTCCTAGGGAATAAACTCTGTCGATCACCAATTGTATTTAACAAACGCATTGTTCAGTGATGTGATTCAGAATCATTCAGTTCTTTCACCATTCTTATCAAATATCAACTTCAAATAACCCAATTCATTGATTTTAAAACCCAAAAATAGTTAAACGGCTCGTTACACTCTGTTATTGACAAATTTTCCAAAAGCTCGATTTTTGCAATCAAATTCAAAATGTATAAATGCAGTTATATTAGAAAACCTTCGTTTAAACTATCTGCAAATTCTCATGATCCAATTTTACCTATCAATTTTGATTTGTCGAGTCAAAGTTACGTTTCAAAAAAAAGTCAACATATGTTCTTCAGTTAAATTCGAACTTTCTGTTTCGATTTAAATCAAATTAATGGTCCCTAAAGTTTCTAATGAATATTTAACACCTTTTTCATGTTGGGATCTCGAGCTAAAACTTTCTAAATTGTTGGATTAAAGATCGAGTTCATAACGGGTTACAACAACTTTTGATTTTATTTTAATTTTTCTTTTCTGTGAAATTCATTCTCTTCAATTAAATCGTTTATAATCTGTTTGAAAATCCTAAATTTAACAATAGACTAATATGTGGAAAGGATTTGATCCCTGGTCAATTGTGTTAATTAAAGAAGATGATAACAGAAAAGCCGGATTAAATATAAACGAGTTAAGTATTAAATCAGAAAAACGGGTGTAGCAGAATGGTTAAGGGAGGTGACGGGTTAGCGAGGGGTCGCGGGTTTGAGTCCTGTCCGGGGCATTTCTTTTTACAAAAAGCTTTAAAGGGTATATTTTGTTTACTTCTAATTCAATTATTATTATTATTATTATTATTATTATTATTATTATTATTATTATTATTATTATTATTATTATTATTATTATTATTATTATTATTATGATGATGATTGTTATTGTTATTATTATTACTATTAGTGTTAAAATTATTAATATTATTATCATATGAAAAAGTATTATAATCATTATCATTATTACTATTATAAGTATTAGTAATCTTGTTATTAGTAGTAACTTATCATTTTAGTATTATTATTATCACTATGATTATGAATATGATTATCATTATTATTATTATTATGGAAGTAATAAAAAATATATTATTATTATAATTAATATTAGGATTGTTATCCTTTTATAAATATTAGTTTTATCAATATACTTATAATTATTAATATCATATTTATTATTATTATTATTGTTATAAGTATCATCATTAATATTTACTATTATTACTATGATTATCATTATCTATACTGTTATTATTAAAATTTAATATCAATGTTACTAAAGCTATCAATAAAACTATCTGTATTATTCTTATAACTATTATCAATAATATCATTATTACTATTAGTATTATTGTTATTAGTATTATCATTAAGTTAACAAACAAAAGATGTTTATAAATAGATATATATATATATATATATATATATATATATATATATATATATACATATACATATATATTTAATACAAAACTTAACTAAATAAATATGGTTATTTACTTAATATATATATATATATATATATATATATATATATATATATATATATATATATATATATATATATATATATATATATATATATATATATATATATATATATATATATATATATATATATATATATATATATATATATATATATATATATAATGACATATATAGGTTAATAACATAAAAATTATATCACTAATAATAAATGCATATATATTTGTTCGGTCACAATTATGTATATTAATAAATATATAAATTATATAGGTTCGTGAATTCGAGGCCAACCCTACATTTGTTCAATGTCGTCATATGTATTTTTTACTATAAAATCCAGTATGGTGAGTTTCATTTGCTCCCCTTTTAAATGCTTTTGCAATATATATTTTTGGGACTGAGAATACATGCGCTGATTTTATAAATGTTTGACGAAATAGACACATGTACTTAAAACTACATTCTATGGCTGGATTATTAAACCGAATATGCCTCTTTTTAGTCTGGTAATCTAAGAATTAGGGAACATCACTAATTTTGAGAATTAGTACACCCCTAATTGACGCGAATCCTAAAGATAGATCTATCGGGCCCAACAAGCCCCATTCTGGAATTTGGAATGCTTTAGTACTTCGAGTTTATCATGTCCGATGGGTGTCCCGGAATGATGGGGATATTGTATATGCATCTTGTTAAGGTCGGTTACCAGGTGTTCACCATATGAATGATTTTTATCTCTATGCAGTTTGCGAAATGTCTGATATGAGAATGATGTTTATGAAAATATGAAATCTTGTGGTCTATTAAAATGATGAAAATGATCGTTTATGATAAACTAATGAACTCACCAACCTTTTGGTTGACACTTTAAAGCATGTTTATTCTCAGGTATTAAAGAAATCTTCCGCTGTGCATTAGCTCATTTTAGAGAGCTTACTTGGAGTCATTCATGACATATTTCAAAAGACATTGCATTCGAGTCATTGAGTTCATCAAGATTATTATTAAGTCAATTATAGTTGGATATATTATGAAATGGTATGCATGCCGTCAACTTTCGATGAAATGAAAGTTTGTCTTTTAAAAATGAATGCAATGATTATAAAATGTATCATATAGAGGTCAAGTACCTCGCGATGTAACCAAATGTAATGTATTCGTCCAGATGGATTAGGACGGGTCGTTATATCGAGCTTACGTAAAGTAATTAATATAATCAAGCTAAGGGATTTTTGATCTGAACTTATATGTATATCATTTAGTTACTCGTGCCGAATATGTAAAACATTTGAAATAGCATGTTATCTCATCCCATGTAAAAAGTAGTAGGGACTGTAGACTAACCTTAGCAAATGCACGGTAAGACTCCTTAGTAAAGTGGTACGGTGGTCGGACAATCACGACCGTAAAACACAACCGAGTCAATTAGGTCATCTTATGTAAATACATAGGTCACACAATGTCAACCCACAGTGTGCGTATAGTCCTAGTGCTCAGATTGACTCAACAAGTAAGCAAAAGTCAACAAGTCGAAGCAAGTGAACCAAAGTCAACCAAAGTCAAACCAAAAGTCAACTCAATCAAAGTGGTCAACTAAAGTTAATCATTTCAGTAGGTCATGCAATCTTGGTCAGCCTGTCAATCCTAAGTCAACTAACATGTTTTAGCTCACAGTTTGTCAAGTACGCGTTTACAGTTTATCGTTTAGCATCAAATTCATGCACAAGTTGCAAACAACGCACATAATTCATAGCACATAAATCATGGTAATATAGAAAACTCCAGATCAAAACTAGACTCATAAACATTTCCAAAAAGCCTACCAGGGTCTCATACGATGTCTACAAGTCGGGTTTCAGAAAGGGTCTAGTTAAGGTTTACCAAAATCAGTTACAGCATGCGCAGCAGTTTTATAAAAATTCTCATTTAATATTGAAAATAGATTTTAACAAACGGCCAATTGGAGATGACTCTAAACACTCCGTATTTTTAGTGATAAAATAACCAAAGACTTTCAGATAGCCATTTTGTAAAGTTTATTCACTAAAATTAGACCTCCTATTTTGGGACAACAATCCGACATGTCATTTGGTGATGCATATAACACATAGCAAAACCACGTTTTCAGAAGCAATCATGCAAATAAAATATGCTTAGGAATATCTAATTAACAACATACCAAAAGATCAAAGTTTCAAACAATTTCTAGTTCATGTGAGATCATTTAGCGTGCATACGAAAACAGTTTCAGCTCAATACGAGTCATCAATATTCGTTTTATCATATCGAGAGAAATACAAAACCTTTTGACATGATTCTAAAGTCCAAATTGCGTGATTTTTCACAAGTAATTTAGTTGATAGCATTTCAATGACTCATTCATAAAGTAACAAAACCAGAAAGTTCGTATTACATGCAAAACCCTAATAAAAACTTCGATTGATCATAACTTACGCATACGGTAACGAAAATACGCAAATCCAAAGTCCAAATTTATTAATTTTTCGAGATATATCCATATAGATACATTAAGTGATCAGTAAATAAACTCATTTAATCATATTCATAACATACAAATTCGTGATTCAAGCAACAACAATAATCGGGCAAAATAACGACTAACAACGACTTTAATTGCAATCAATTGAGCACTAGAAACTAATACACTATGTAATTGAAAAAAAATCAGATCTAAAAGGATTAAGGTTACTGATTATACCTTTAAAAACAAAATTAATTGATACTAGCGTGTAGAGAACGATGAAAGGAACAATCTTTATGCACGAGACTTGCTTTAATTTTGAAGTTTGAATGTGTGTGGAAGTCTACGGCCAAAGGAGGAGAGGGAAGAATAAGAAGTCGACTAGCTTGTATGATTGTGAGGGATTACTGTACAATTTTCCCTTTTATATCTAAGTTTAGGGCCTTAATTAGATAACTAGTTACCCAATAATCTAACTTAAGTCCAATTAAGGTGGGGGTGGGGTGGTTCGGCCTTGGGTCCTACTAGGAGGGTTCCTGGGCTCATTTTGTTTAATTCTTTGTACGCGCGTGACCCGTTTCGAGTGTCGTTAACCGTACCGGGTCTCCGGAACGTTAACCGGTCGTTGAAACGCAATCCACCGGTTTAACTTATTAACTAAATAATAAATTAAATACATTTTTCATAAGGTTAATAATTATTAAAAATAATTATTTTATCATTTTTCCGAGTTTCGTAAACTGAAAGGCTTTCTATGCGATTATCGTAATCATGTCGTTTTCTAAGTATTTCGTTATCCGAAACAAGTTCATCAATTAATATAAACATATTAATTCAAGTAATCCACTAGGATCATGCATGTATTTAATTCATTTAAACATATAAGGTTCTATTTAATCACCGTTAAATATTTAACGGACAAGTAACGATAGTAACTGAAAAAGTAGGGTTGTTACATTACCCTCCTGTTATTGAAAATTTCGTCCCGAAATTTTAGTGCACGTCCGCCGTAATCGTCTCCTCAGGAAACAGTTGCGGATACTTTTGTCTCATTTGATCTTCACGCTCCCACGTTAATTCTGGTCCTCTACGGGCATTCCATCAAACTTTAACTATCAGGATTGTTCTTTGTTTTAACCGCTTGATCTCATGGTCCATGATCTCAACAGGTTCCTCAACAAAATGAAGCTTGTGATCAACTTGTATCTCTTCTAAAGGAATAACTAAACTTTTGTCCGATAAGCATTTCTTCACGTTAGAAACATGGAAAGTGTCCTGAATTTCGCCGAGTTCTTGCGGTAGTTTCAGCATGTACGCTACTGGACCAATTCTTTCGGTAATATCAAATGGTCCAATATATCTTGGACTTAGCTTGCCTCGCTTACAAAAACACACTACATCCTTCCAGGGTGATACTTTGAGCATAACTTTGTCTCCAACCTGAAATTCCAAATCTCATCTTCTAACGTCGGTATAACACTTTTGACGACTTCAATTCGTTTTCAGTCTTTCTTGTATCTGCACGATCTTCTCAGTTGTTTCGTTTATGATCTCGGGACCAGTCAGTTGACTATCCCCTATCTCAGTCCAGCATACATGTGATCTGCACTTTCTGCCATAAAGTGCTTCAAAAGTTGCGGCCTTTATGCTAGTGTGATAACTATTGTTGTACGAGAATTCTGCCAGCGGTAGGTGTTTATCCCATCCATTTCCAAAATCGATAACACATGCCCTCATCATGTCTTCTAATGTTTGGATGGTTCTCTCGCTTTGGCCATCAATTTGTGGGTGATACGAAGTGCTCATGTCTAAACGAGTTTGCATTGCCTCTTGTAATGTCTGCCAGAATCTAGATGTGAATCTGCTGTCTCTATCAGAAATAATGGATATCAGCACTCCATGTCGGGAAACCACTTCTTTGATGTAATTCTGTGCCAACTTCTCCATCTTATCTGTTTCCTTAATTGGTCAAAAGTGAGCTGACTTAGTGAGATGATTAACAATAACCCAAATCGTATCGTAACCTTCCACAGTCCTGGGTAACTTAGTAATGAAATCCATAGCAATACATTCCCATTTCCACCGGGGAATCTCTAGCTGTGTCAGCAGTTCTGATAGTTTCTGATGTTCTGCCTTAACTTTAGCACATGTCGAGCACTTACCAACATAAGTAGCAATATCAGCCTTCATATTAGGCCACCAGTACAGTTCCTTAAGATCTTGATACATCTTGTCAGATCCAGGGTGAATAGAATATCTTGTCTTGTGTGCCTCATCTAGCACTAGTTTCCTTAATCCGCCAAATTTTGGTACCCAGATTCTGTCCATGAAATATCGGGTTCCATCTTCTCGAATGGCAAATTTCTTATCCAGTCCTCTAAGTGACTCAATATCAATGTTCCCTTCTTTCGATGCCTCAAGTTGTGCATTGCGTATCTATGAAGTAAGGTTCGTTCGGACAGTCATATTCAGCGCTCTAACTCGGAGAGGTTTAGCCTTCTCTTTCCTACTCAAGGCATCTGCAACCACATTAGCCTTGCCAGGATGACAGCGAATCTCACAGTCGTAGTCATTCAATAGTTCTACCCAACTTCTCTGCCTCATGTTGAGCTATTTCTGGTCGAAGATATGTTGCAAGCTCTTGTGATCGGTGAAAACAGTAAACTTAGTACCATACAAGTAGTGTATCCACATCTTCAGTGCAAAGACCATAGCACCAAATTCCATATCGTGCGTAGTGTAATTCAGTTCATGTACCTTCAGTTTTCGTGATCCATAGGCAATCACTTTCTTCCGTTGCATCAACACGCAACCAAAACCCTGTCGTGAAGCATCACAGTAAATCATGAAGTCCTCATTCCCTCCGGGTAAAGACAAAATTAGAGCAGTAGTCAATTTCTGTTTTAATAACTGAAATGCAGACTCGTGTTACTCAGTCCACTCGTACTTTTTACCCTTGTGAGTCAATGCTGTTATTGGTCGCGCAATAGTAGAAAATTCCTCAATGAATCTTCTATAATAACTGGCAAGACTTAAGAATTATCGAATTTGCTTTGGCGACTTAGGCATCTCCCATTTCATGATCATTTCTATCTTTGCAGGATCAACTTGAATACCATTGACACCTACGATATAACCCAAAAATTGAACTTCTTGTAGCCAGAAGTCACACTTCGAAAATTTTGCGTACAACTGCTCTTTCCTGAGCATCTCAAGTAGCAAACGGAGATGTTGTTCGTGTTCCTTCTCGTCCTTAGAATATACCAGAATATCATCAATAAACACTATAACAAACTTGTCTAGATATGACTTACACACACGGTTCATGAGATCCATGAACACTGCCGGCGCGTTCATCAATCCAAACGGCATTACTGTAAATTCATGATGTCCATAGCGTGTTCTAAACGCTCTCTTCGGTATATCTGTCTCCTTTACTCTCATCTGATGGTAACCTGACCTCAGATCAATCTTAGAGTAACATCCTGATCCTTGAAGCTGATCAAACAAATCATCGATCCTCGGTAATGTATCTCTATTCTTGATAGTCAGCTTATTCAGTTCCATGTAATCAATACAAAGTCTCATAGATCCGTCCTTCTTCTTTACAAAAAGAAATGGAGATCCCCATGGTGAAGAACTTGGTCGAATGAATCCCTTGTCTAAAAGCTCTTGTAACTGACTAGACAGCTCTTGCAACTTTGAAGGTGCAAGTCTATATGGTGCGCGTGCTACAGGTGCCGCTCCAGGCATTAAGTTAATCTGAAATTCTATGTCTCTACGTGGTGGCAATCTGGGTAGCTCGTCTGGAAAAACATTGGGAAAGTCTCTAACAATCGACACATCTTCGAGTTTCTTGACTTCAGGTTCAGTTTTGCTCACTTGAACCAACATAGCAAGACAACCCTTTCTTATGTGTTTCTGTGCCTTCAAACAATTTATGAAATGCATCGGTGTATTACTTCTCTCTCCATACACCATCAAAGGCTCATCTTCGGTAACAGGAATGTGAATCGCTTTCTAGTGACAAACGATATCGGCTCTATTCTCAGCTAACTAGTCCATTCCAACTACAAGGTTAAAACTTCCCAGCTTAATCAGTATCACATCTATTCTAAAAAAAGTTTCAGCCAAAATCAAAGTACAATCACGATAGACCTTATCAGCTCTCATTAGATTACCATTCCATTGTTCTATAGAGTACGAGTTTTCTAATGATGATACAGGATTCTTAAGATTATGGCAAAAATCTCTAGACACGAAACTCCTATTAGCGCCAGAGTCAAAAAGTACATAAGCATGATGATTGTCGAGTAAAAACGTACCCGTGACTAACTTAGGATCATCACGAGCTTCACTGGAGTTGATGTTGAAAGGTCTGCCTCTAGCAGGTTCGGGAACTTATTCGCAGTCGGACAATCCTTCCTAAAATGACCAGTTTTTCCGCATCCATAACAAACATTTGTACCAGCTTTACACTCCGAGGCCACGTGTCCATTCTTCTTTCACTTATCACAAACCTTGTTGCAATATCCCAGGTGATGCCTGTTGCATTTAGCACATAACGGATACTTTCCCTTATACCCAGAGTTGGTATTCGGGGTACTAGTGTTACCCTTAGCTGTATCATGTGTGACAACCCGGAAATTTCCAACCAAATTTAAACTTTAATCTTTATATGTTTCCGACACGATAAGCAATATTTGTTAAGTTAAATTGCAAGAATTTTAAACTACGTTCATACATTCATTCAACCTCGACCAAGTTCCAACGATTCACGAACCATTGAACGAATATGATTAGATATGTATATGTGTATATATATTATATCTTGAAACGTAAACAAAATATTAGATTAAATACCTTATATGATTGTATCAGTTTCAAAATGTTTATCAATGGAATTAGAAGATAAGATCAAATGATTGAATTATCAGATATATTGAGTTATGATTACAAGTCTCTGTTGAAAGGCCCACGTTGATTTGAGAAATCTTTCCATTTTAACAATATTCGGAAAATGGTAAAGTGATTTATAAATAAGAACAAATTGTCAATCATTGAGAACTAGACAAAGGATAGTGGAAGGTTGAATCTCATAAAGACTCGATTGATCTATTTAGTTTCAAACGTAAAAAAAAAAACGTTTTCAGTTTAAAAGGAACTTTATTATTAAAACGTATATAACTTTTATAAATATCTAGAATCACTTTTGACAACTCATTACTTAACTAGTATGATAAAGATAACGATATTTATATTTTATTTTATTAAATATATAAAACGATTTAAATTAATATTATATATATTTATACGCGTATTATACGTACATAGTTTTATACTTTTACTATACTTAAACTTTACCTTTACTTTATTTTTACTTTACTTTAACTTTAATAATTCACTTTAATAATTCATACTTTAATAATTCACTTTAATAATTCATACTTTAATAATTCATACTTTAATAATTCACTTTAATAATTCATACTTTAATAATTCATACTTTAATAATTCACTTTAATAATTCAAAAATCTATTATAAATAGAATTCCATAGATTTCATTATTTCATAGAAACTTGAAAATATTTTTCTCTAAACTCTCTCAATCGATTTACATATATATATTTACTCCGTATTATTTCAAGATATTATTAGTATACATAAAATATTACGACGGAGTGCTGTCCGAGTGATTTCGAAATTGTTTTTCGAGTAGGATAGGATTAAGGAAATTATGGGTTATAGCTATGGAGGTGATTGAGTATGGTTCATAGGTATGCTCGTGAGGTCAATATAGTGTTTATCATTTCCGTTGCCTCTACGTACCTTTCCTGCAATATTGAATCTCAATATTGATACGTGAGTACTCATAATTTAACTTTTACATACTAATAGTGTATCCCTGACTAGTGCTCGAGTATTTAGGATTATGTATGCTTGTACTTTTGATATTTCCCTTAGACAGGTTAGGTTAAATATTGAATTAGTTACACTTGCGGTTGAGATAAGGTATAAGATATGCATGTCCTTGGAAAGCTAGCGAAAAATTAAGAACTTTTCCTTTAGATATCGAATGGTTTCGATGAATGGATTAGAAGTTATAATCAATTGAATTTTCGATATTTTTATTAAAAATGATTATTATTATCATCGTTTTTATCGTCGTTCTAGTTTTATCTTATTATTATCATTATTATTATCTTTATCAATAAAAGGGATTTATCATTAAAAATTGTTATTTTTTTTATTATTACTATCGTTATTATCGTTAAAGTTATAATTAGTATGATTATTATCCAATTATTATTATTATTATTACTATTACTATTATTATTATTATTATTATTATTATTATTATTATTATTATTATCATTATTAATATATATATCATTATTTAAAAATGGTTATTGTTAGTGTTATTATTATTATTACTATATCATCATTAACATAATTATTAGTATTATCGTTAATAATGTTATAGTAACTATCATTATTAATATTAGTGTAATTAAAACAAATATTTGTAACACCTAATTATTTTGATTACTATAATTATCATTATTATGAACACGATATAAAAGACAATTAAAAGCTATTAAACGAAACGATTAGAAAATAATGAGTAAGAGTATCATGATGAAATTAAAATATTATAAGATATTGATTTAGATAAAATTATCGTTCTTATTATTTTTATCATTACTATTATTATTAAAAGTATCGTTAGTATTAAAACTATCATTTTAACAAAAATTATCATTTTAATAGAAATGTCATTGTTACTATAAAATATCATTATTATTATTATTTTAAATAGAATTATTATTTTAAAGATAATATTAAAAATTATCGTAAATATTAAAGTTATCATAATTAGAATTATCGTTTTATCATAATGTCATCTTAGTAATTATAAATATTGATATTTTTATAATAATAATTATTATTACAAAATAATACAACTTTTACTTACTATCATTATAGATATTATTTTATCAAATAAATATGTGATACAAACATATTTTACTATGTGTAATAACTTACTTTAATAATACCTATCATATTATCTTTATGATATTAAATGAACCCTATAAATTTTATTACTTAATATATATAAAAGTATATTTTATTATATAAATTTAATATAAAAATTTTATTTATTAATAAATAAATTATATTATTTACTCTAATAAATCTTTTAAAAATATTTAAAAAAATAAAATGACGATATTTAAACTATATATTAATTATGTATAGATTTTTGGAAATTTTTTTGAGTCAAATTTACTTTTGTTGAATTTTGCATATTAGTCTCGAGCATTAAGATTGTGGTACACTATGACTTGACCTAATTTGTTAGACAAATATTGACCAACACATAATTATATATAATTAATTTAGGTTCGTGAATCCGAGGCCAACCTTACACTTGTTCAATGACGTTATATGTATTTTTACTACGAAATACAGTATGGTGAGTTTCATTTGCCTTTTTACCCTTTATATTTTTGGGACTGAGAATACATGCGCTTTTATAAATGTTTGACGAAATAGACACAAGTAATTGAAACTACATTCTATGGTTGAATTATCGAAATCGAATATGCCCCTTTTTATTAAAGTCTGGTAATCTAAGAATTAGGGAACAGACACCCTAATTGACGCGAATCCTAAAGATAGATCTATTGGGCCTAACAAACCCCATCCAAAGTACCGGATGCTTTAGTACTTCGAAATTTATATCATGTCCGCAGGAGGATCCCGGAATGATAGGGGATATTCTTATATGTATCTAGTTAATGTCGGTTACCAGGTGTTCACCATATGAATGATTATTTTTGTCTCTAAGCATGGGACGTATATTTATGAGAACTGGAAATGAAATTCGTGTGGTCTATTAAAATGATGGAAATAAATGATTATGATAAACTAATGAACTCACCAACCTTTTGGTTGACACTTTAAAGCATGTTTATTCTCAGGTGTTAAAGAAATCTTCCGTTGTGCATTTCCTCATTTTAAAGATATTACTTGGAGTCTTTCATAGCATATTTCGAAGAACGTTGCATTCGAGTCATTGAATTCATCAAAGATTATTATTAAATCAATTTATAGTTGGATAGTGGATATTATGAAATGGTATGCATGCCTGTCAATTTTTGATGTAAAGAAAGTTTGTCTTTTAAAAACAAATGCAATGTTTGAAAATGTATAATATAGAGGTCAAATACCTCGCAATGTAATCAACTATTGTGAATCGTTTATAATGTATATGAACGGGTCCTTTCAGTTGGTATCAGAGCGGTGGTCTTAGCGAACCAGGCCTGCATTAGTGTGTCTAACTGATAAGTCGATAGGATGCATTAGTGAGTCTGGACTTCGACCGTGTCTGCATGTCAAAAGTTTTGCTTATCATTTTGTGTCAAAAATTAACTACTTATCATCCTCAGGAAATTACCTGCTTATCATTTTTAGTCTAAGACACGTCTTGCTGCATTGATTGCAAGAATAGTGTATAGACAAAAAAAAATTCATATCTTAGCATCTCTGCTAAATCATATCTTATCGTATCTGTTACTCTAAACTTTGCCTGACATATCCCGCAAAGTCCTCCGTAATCTACGAAATCTTTTGATATATATATATATATATATATATATATATATATATATATATATATATATATATATATATATATATTCTATGTAATTAGAATACCATCCGTTAGCCAAAATCATTTCATAAAAAAAAACAAAATCCTTTATCCAATCGTACGAAATGGAATTCGTCATCAGTTCAAGTCACTCAGATTCCGAAATGGAATCCCATTCAAGCTCCGAAAGGAGTGTGACCGGAATAGATCAACCAATCAGTCATCACCTATTCTGGATGAATTGGGGATGGGTTCGTAGCCTCCTCAATCATTGGAGACAAGAAGAAGGTGATCCCTTCCATCCACCACATTGCCCTCTTGACGAAGAACCTGAAGCACTTACCGGCGAACCTGTCCGAAACACCTTTTTCTAGCTCATTTCCAGAGTATCTCGTCACGATTATATATTACATCAAATTTTAGATTTTATTTATCCGCTCGTCCGAATCGACAATCACCCCGGTGTAATAGAAGAAGTCAACGAGCTTCGCGCTCGGGTAGTAGCTTCGGAGAATATGGTGCAGAGATTACAAACACCAGCAGCAACATCAGCAGCATAACCAGTACCACCATCATCAACGCCAACAATACCATTACCACCTCCAACCACAACCGTGTCGTAATCCTCAACTTCACAATCTGTCCCACGAGCATCAACGTCATACGCACCATAGATACCAAGGAGTACCAACAACAATAACTGACGAAGTATTAATTCATAACTTCATTGGAGAAACATTCCGCGGCGATTATGTAATCTCTAAAGTCTTAGAGATTATCTAATCTAGCCCTAACCATAAATCAGTTAAACGAACCAAAATGATAGAAGGAAGAGTAGAAACCCTGACAAAAATGGTGTATGATTAACAAGCTAAACTTGCATTACCAACAGCATCAACAGTACCGTCAGCGTTACCAGCATCGTCAGTACAGTCAACATCCGAATCAATAACACCGATAACATCACAAACTCTGTCAGTTCAAGAATCACTGTGGACATCATTACGAATCAATAACATGTATATTGTATCAACGAGTTATGAAGAATTAACTCATTCCCTCTGAAGAAATTATATGTATATTATATATATATATATATATATATATATATATATATATATATATATATATATATATATATATATATATATATATATATATATATATATATATATATATATATATATATATATATATATATATATATATATATATATATATATATATATATTTTGAAATAAATCTTTCCGTGCTAAGCTATTGTGTGTGAATCTTAACTACTCGGTTAATTCATATTACAAATATGCAATAATGTACGTCCTTCGGCCGCAACTTAACCAGCATTAACTACAATCTCTGTCGCAATTCAACAAATTCCAATTCATAATAAATCAAGTATATATTTGATTTTACACTTTCATCATCGATGTACCCGAAACTTTTCAGATAACATCATTCGTACTTTGCGAAAATCACAAGAATTCCACGAACCAAACATCATACATCAACAAATAATGAAGTATTGATTCATAATTTCAATGTCATTAAAGAAATACTGCGTTAAAGTTATGTACTTTTTAAAGCCTTTAGGGATTATTCAATTCTAGTTTCAACCGTAAATCAAATGAGTTTAATTTAACATTAACTCATTAAATCTATGTTACATCTGAAGAAAATATACATATATATATTTTCATAAAGACTGTAATAAAATTCTTTTGTACAAAATATTAATTGTGAAATTTTTTTTAACGGGTAGGTAATACCCGAGAGATATATAAATTCACAATTAATATGTTACATTCTTCAAATCTGATTCAGCAAATCATCCATTATACTCCCTACTTTCACAACAATATACATTCTTTTATAGAAATCAAAACAACCATACTCATTCAAAATTTAATTACATATTCTGATTTTGAAATCTCAAAATTCAACTTGAGATATGACCAAAATCATCACTCTTAGATCCTTACATCTTTCACAAGCTATATTTTGACTTCAAAACTGTGTTAGAACATCAAATGTATGTTAACGATTACTATCTGTGTTCAAACCCTTCGAAAATTTCTGAAGACACTTCGAATGATGAGCAATCGAGATAATGATCCAACCACATGTTACCCACAGTTATGTACCCGAAAAACTCTTGAAACCAAAGTAAAAGTTTAAACAACGTATCCGCGTCAGATTCTTTGGCATTTATTAGCAAAAATAACTTTGCGACCCCTATTCAAAGTAGCCAGTTTTGTCACAGCTCCAGCAAGTCAACTTCGACTTTTCAGTCAGACTAACCTTATTATAACCTTGAGATATACACTATCGTTACCAGGGAACCTTTTACATTCCACCACATTATTAGCAGATGTACCAACAACTTCATTACCCTTTGACTTTAGTCTCTCCAAAAAGTCATTATAATTATTCATTGAAACCCCATCATTTACTCATTCGCATCTTGTAATGAGAATTGCCATACGAATCATTGGGAATTAGTAATCAGTATTTTGAAATCTCGCAGGATGTCTACGCCAATAGTTATATGTGTATATATAACGTCTATCTTTTGGACTTAATTTGAATGTGAAGTTTCTGAAAAACACTCCGAACTACGAATTGGTTCTCCGAAAATGGAAAAAAATGCTGATGAAGCAGCAAAAACTATAAACGACTTTAAACGGTAAAAGCTGGATGATAATGATGAAATGTGCTGGCAAAGCGCAGAAAAAGAGAAGTTTTGGAACTGGAAAACGGATTGAGCAAAGTAGGAAGGAGGCCGTGGACAAATTACAAAGACTGAACCTAACTTCAAATGATCCAAATGATTCAGTACCTGCTGAAGTCATTAACGAATACCTTGCTCCTGACTCTAAACCCCTGCGGACAATATTATTCATCATCCTCTGATATTATAAATTCTAAATTATCATCATATCTTTCATTATAAATATCCTCCATATTTCTGAAGATATTTTCTTAATTTTTCTTATTTGAAATCATTTACCTCTTCGCGCTATTTGTATTACATCATAAAAGAAACTATTTTAGTTTCTAAATTCTGAAACATTCAAGTTTAAAATAGGAATATTTTGAAGTAATGTTGGGAACTAAAGCATGAATTAGTATAATATAATGACACTTGATCAATGTGATTATATTACAGTAAGTCATGCTGAGTTTCTAAATAGAACGTGATGATTCACAGATCATAACATCATCATATGCCATGTTATACGACTCTTGTATTCTATTTAACCTCTAAAATATCAAGAAAATATTTCTTGATGATTCGGCCTTTTCCAAGGTATTCTAGTAATTTGACAAGTCAAGATCGTGCCATCACAATTTCCTTCCTAGAACATTAACAATGTTCATTCCAAAATTCATATCTGTGAATTCTGGACCATTACAAGCGGTGTTTAATCGCAAGAAGAAGAAATGAAAGGACAAAACTTCGAAATAAAAATTGGGGTATAAATTGCAGCAAATAAAAGAGAGCATTAACTGTGAATGATAATGATTATAGAAGACAGAAGCAGAGACTTTGAAATATAAGGGAACATATAAATCCCAACGACAAACCAGAAATTATAAACCATATATACCGATGCATATAGCAATATAAAGATACGGGAGAACTAGAAACACTATAAACCCAAGAGTATATTAGAAGTAAATAGATTCTTCCGGCGGTAGATGAAAAAGAAGAATGACTGATATGAAAGTTAGAAGTATATCGAGAATCAGAACTGGATGGAGCATATTGATGAATACTTTAAAATATGAGTTGAGGGGGAAAGAATAGAAGGTGATGAAACATGACTAGGAACTTAGAAATTAACAGATTTAACTCACACAATGGCGGAATAAGTGAATCAAACCCTCTAGTGAATAGGTTAAGTTTTTTTTGATTAATTTAGTCAAACCACAACTAAATCAAGTGTGATTAGATCAACACCTTGAGCTATTATTCACCACCTGGGTGATTTGGACTGAGAGAGAATCGGAGGAGCTCACTAGATCTGAGTGTGTGTAACAAATGAGAGGCTTAACCTAAAATGAAAAACATAAGACTTTATATACCCCTGCTGTTGACTCACCCATACGATTCATTCATCACACGTACGAGTTGGCTTCATCAGCCGTACGGGTGATCACTCACTCGTGTCTTCTCATTTAGGTTGTAATTGTGACTTAGCTCAGCATCAACCGTGCGTATGAGCCTGTCAGCCGTACTAGTGAGGCTTCACTCGTACTTCTGACTAAGTCTAACATAGTTAAACATCTAAATCTCATTCCTGCAGTTCCTGTAACCACATACAAATACGGATAGGATAATAACGAGCAATCATGGTGGCCTGTAAACTATTGTACCTACAATGGACGTGGGTAGATGACTAGGGACTTGCATAAAATGCATCAACAGAAGGTGTGAGTTGTAAAGAAACGAAGGAGGTGAATTTATAAGAAAATCTCTGACAGAACAATTAAAATGGACGATCGCATTTAAAGCGGATCCCAATTCCCTTGATTACCGGAGAGTTAAATCTTATTAAGAAGATTTTCTTCAAATCCCTTGAAATCTGGGAATCAATCATATCTACGTCAAATGATAAGATGAATCTACACTTACTCATTTTACTCTTCTATGTTAGCTTCATTCGTACTCTTCATATAAATGGATTGTTTATCCAAATTATTCGCTGATGATAAAACTCTAATTTTCAGCCCGTATGCATCATGAAAACATACTTATTAGCATTCACGACCTTTCCACTCAAATTTCGGGACAAAATTTCTTTAACGGGTAGGTACTGTGACAACCCGAAAATTTCCAACCAAATTTAAACTTTAATCTTTATATGTTTCCGACACGATAAGCAATATTTGTTAAGTTAAATTGCAAGAATTTTAAACTACGTTCATACATTCATTCAACCTCGATCAAGTTCTAACGATTCACGAACCATTGAACGAATATGATTATATATGTATATGTGTATATATATTATATCTTGAAACGTAAACAAAATATTAGATTAAATACCTTATATGATTGTATCTGTTTCAAAATGTTTATCAATGGAATTAGAAGATAAGATCAAATGATTGAATTATCAGATATATTGAATTATGATTACAAGTCTCTGTTGAAAGGCCCACGTTGATTTGAGAAATCTTTCCATTTTAACAATATTCGGAAAATAGTAAAGTGATTTATAAATAAGAACAAATTGTCAATCATTGAGAACTAGACAAAGGATAGTGGAAGGTTGAATCTCATAAAGACTCGATTGATCTATTTAGTTTCAAACGTAAAAAAAAAAAACGTTTTCAGTTTAAAAGGAACTTTATTATTAAAACGTATATAACTTTTATAAATATCTAGCACCACTTTTGACAACTCATTACTTAACTAGTATGATAAAGATAACGATATTTATATTTTATTTTACAAAATATATAAAACGATTTAAATTAATATTACATATATTTATACGCGTATTATACGTACATAGTTTTATACTTTTACTATACTTAAACTTTACCTTTACTTTATTTTTACTTTACTTTAACTTTAATAATTCACTTTAATAATTCATACTTTAATCATTCACTTTAATAATTCATACTTTAATAATTCACTTTAATAATTCATACTTTAATAATTCACTTTAATAATTCATACTTTAATAATTTAATTTAATAATTCAAAAATCTATTATAAATAGAATTCAATAGGTTTCATTATTTCATAGAAACTTGAAAATATTTTTCTCTAAACTCTCTCAATCGATTTACATATATATATTTACTCCGTATTATTTCAAGATATTATTAGTATACATAAAATATTACGACGCAGTGCTGTCCGACTGATTTCAAAATTGTTTTTCGAGTAGGATAGGATTAAGGAAATTATGGGTTATAGCTATGGAGGTTATTGAGTATGGTTCATGGGTATGCTCGTGAGGTCAATATAGTGTTTATCATTTCCGTTGCGTCTACGTACCTTTCCTGCAATATTGAATCTCAATATTGATACGTGAGTACTCATAATTTAACTTTTACATACTAATAGTGTATCCCTGACTAGTGCTCGAGTATTTAGGATTATGCATGCTTGTACTTTTGATATTGCCCTTAGACAAGTTAGGTTGAATATTGAATTAGTTACACTTGCGGTTGAGATAAGGTATAAGATATGCATGTCCTTGGAAAGCTAGTGAAAAATTAAGAACTTTTCCTTTAGATATCGAATGGTTTTGATGAACGGATTAGAAGTTATAATCAATTGAATTTTTGATATTTTTATTAAAAATGATTATTATTATCGTCATTTTTATCGTCGTTCTAGTTTTATCTTATTATTATCATTATTATTATCTTTATCAATAAAAGGGATTTATCTTTAAAAATTGTTATTTTTTATTATTATTACTATCGTTATTATCGTTAAAGTTATAATTAGTATTATTATTATTATTATCCAATTATTATTATTATTATTATTATTATTATTATTATTATTATTATTATTATTATTATTATTATTATTATTATTATTATTATCATTATTAATATATATATCATTATTTAAAAATGGTTATTGTTATTGTTATTATTATTATTACTATATCATCATTAAGATAATTATTAGTATTATCGTTAATAATGTTATAGTAACTATCATTATTAATATTAGTGTAATTAAAACAAATATTTGTAACACCTAATTATTTTGATTACTATAATTATCATTATTATGAACACGATATAAAAGACAATTAAAAGCTATTAAACGAAACGATTAGAAAATAATGAGTAAGAGTATCATGATGAAATTAAAATATTATAAGATATTGATTTAGATAAAATTATCGTTCTTATTATTTTTATCATTACTATTATTATTAAAAGTATCGTTAGTATTAAAACTATCATTTTAACAAAAATTATCATTTTAATAGAAATGTCATTGTTACTATAAAATATCATTATTATTATTATTATTTTAAATAGAATTATTATTTTAAAGAAAATATTAAAAATTATCGTAAATATTAAAGTTATCATAATTAGAATTATCGTTTTATCATAATGTCATCTTAGTAATTATAAATATTGATATTTTTATAATAATAATTATTATTACAAAATAATACAACTTTTACTTACTATCATTATAGATATTATTTTACTAAATAAATATGTGATACAAACATATTTTACTATGTGTAATAACTTACTTTAATAATACCTATCATATTATCTTTATGATATTAAATGAACCCTATAAATTTTATTACTTAATATATATAAAAGTATATTTTATTATATAAATTTAATATAAAAATTTTATTTATTAATAAATAAATTATATTATTTACTCTAATAAATCTTTTAAAAATATTTAAAAATATAAAACGACGATATTTAAACTATATATTAATTATGTATAGATTTTTGGAAATTATTTTGAGTCAAATTTACTTTTGTTGAATTTTGCATATTAGTCTCGAGTATTAGGATTGTGGTACACTATGACTTGACCTAATTTGTTAGATAAATATTGACCAACACATAATTATATATAATTAATTTAGGTTCGTGAATTCGAGGCCAACCTTGCACTTGTTCAATGACGTTATATGTATTTTTACTACGAAATACAGTATGGTGAGTTTCATTTGCCTTTTTACCCTTTATATTTTTGGGACTGAGAATACATGCGCTTTTATAAATGTTTGACGAAATAGACACAAGTTATTGAAACTACATTCTATGGTTGAATTATCAAAATCGAATATGCCCCTTTTTATTAAAGTATGGTAATCTAAGAATTAGGGAACAGACACCTTAATTGACGCGAATCCTAAAGATAGATCTATTGGGCCTAACAAACCCCATCCAAAGTATCGGATGCTTTAGTACTTCGAAATTTATATCATGTCCGAAGGAGGATCCCGGAATGATAGGGGATATTCTTATATGTATCTAGTTAATGTCGGTTACCAGGTGTTCACCATATGAATGATTATTTTTGTCTCTATGCATGGGACGTATATTTATGAGAACTGGAAATGAAATTCTTGTGGTCTATTAAAATGATGGAAATAAATGATTATGATAAACTAATGAACTCACCAACCTTTTGGTTGACACTTTAAAGCATGTTTATTCTCAGGTGTTAAAGAAATCTTCCGCTGTGCATTTGCTCATTTTAAAGATATTACTTGGAGTCTTTCATAGCGTATTTCGAAGAACGTTGCATTCGAGTCATTGAGTTCAACAAAGATTATTATTAAATCAATTTATAGTTGGATAGTGGATATTATGAAATGGTATGCATGCCTGTCAATTTTTGATGTAAAGAAAGTTTGTCTTTTAAAAACGAATGCAATGTTTGAAAATGTATCATATAGAGGTCAAATACCTCGCAATGTAATCAACTATTGTGAATCGTTTATAATGTATATGAACGGGTCCTTTCATCATGTTTCTTGTAGGGCTGCTGGTTGTAGTTCTTTTCGGGATTATTGTTATTCCACTTTCTGTTGTTGTCAAAAGTTTTAGTCTCAGTTGATGCATGAGTCTTTCCGCGCTGTTCAATTTGATCCATTAGCTCACGTGCCATCTCAACGGCCTCTTGAACCGTCCTTGACTTTGAAGTAGTCACACTACCCTGGATGTTCTCAATTAACCCTTTCACGTACAAAGTGATATTTTGGCGCTCAGGAGTAACCATATTTGGACACATAAGAGCAAGCTCAAAGAATCTCTTATTATAGTTGGCTAAATCAATGCCAACCAGCTTCAGGTTCTGGAGTTCCTGCTTCATCTTAACAATCTCATTATAAGGGCAATACTCTTCGATCATTCTCTGTTTCAAGTCCTCCCAAGTAGTTTCAAAAGTCTGATCCATTCCTACATACTTCTCTTACGTATTCCACCACGTTAAAGCACCATCTGACAGCTTAAAGGATGCAAACTTCATCCTATCAGCATCCCTACAGTCGCTGATATGAAAAACAGACTTGAGCTTCTTGAACCAACGGGTTAGGCCGATCGGGCCTTCAATACCAGTGAACGAATGTGGTTCGCAGCTCAAGAAGGCTTATAAGTGCATCCTCCTTGATTTGTGTTGGTGTTGACATTGTTGGTGTTGATAGTGTTGGTTTGCTGGTTGCCGGTGTCGTTAGTAGTGTTGGTGGTATCCTGGTTGTTGTTGTTCTGAATGTTGGTGGTGTCCTGATTGTTCTGGTTCTGCTGGTTACTAATGTTAGTAGTGTTGTTCCTATTGGTTCCATTTCGGAGTTCAGCCACAACCTCAGTTAGAACTTCGGTGATCCACCGAAGGACATCCGCATGGGTAATCTTCTTCGGCAGCATTATCTTTCTGGTCAAGATAACACACCCGGTTAGCGTCAATGAAATCAGTACTTAAAAATATACTAGCAACGAGTAATGCATATTAAATAATATTAAATCGTAGAGATTCTAGTAGTGATAGTAGTAAGTAGTAGTGTTATGTAATGCTTAGTAGTGACAGTAGTGATGAAAGTGAATAGTAGCAATATCAACACTAAGTAGCAATGAAAAATGATAACAGTAGGGATAGTAAAAAATTCACAACAGTTATTAATAGGTCATCACACATCACAGGATAATAGTAAACCAACCACCTTAAGTAACAAAATTATTCATTTAGTATTCATGCATTGGTAAAGAAATAAAATATCCCAAAAGTTATAACGTAAAATCATGAATAGTAGAAAAACCACATCAAGCAATGTATGTGCGAACACCAAGTAATAAGTGATAATATGAAATAGTATCTAGAAAAGTGGAACAAGTTCAGTAGAGTATTTCTATTTAGCTTTCTGAAGTTCCTTCAACAGGTACTCCGCGATCCTTTCCAAATTCTCAACTCTCAGCTTAAGGTCGTCGGAACCATTGTCAGTTATAGCAGCAGTAGAGGTGCTAGGTTTGGAAGTAGAAGCATCAAAGGGATGGAAACGACGACATTCTTGAAGTGTTCGATTATCACGTGAAAAATTCTGCCAAAATGGGTTCATGTTTCGTGCGGCTCCCTTTGGAATCCTACCGTATTTGAGTTCGTTGGGGTTATCATAGTATGGGTGTTTGAAAGGTTATTTGGTACCAGTAGGTGAAATGGGTATCTCAGGATCGGATACGGATTCGGGTTCCTCCTCAGGGTCTTCCTCCGGTTCCTCCTCAGGATCCTCTTCGGGATCCTCCTCTGGTTCTTCTTCTGAATCTTCCTCTGGATCCTCTTTAGGTTCAGACTCCATCTCAGGCTCTGACATAAGGCCGTCCTCGATCTTAGGTATAGGACTTCCCTGTATCTGTACTGTCTCCTCAGATTCCGTGTCGGAGTCGGTAAGAATAATGGGATTAGAAGAAGTCATCTAACACTCAAAAGAAACACAAAGTTAGTACACTAGCTATTATATCATTTAAGTTAGACAAGAAATCAAGTAAAGCAGCAAGTAGTGTAACTATAGTCTATATAGCTCAAACTAGCATACGGTTACAGTTTAGACTCAAAAGGTGTCCTAAGGTCCGACACTCTAATGTAGCCTAATCCTAGGTAACCGTTATGCTTTGAAACCATATGTAATACCCTGTCAGAATCCACTAACGGTGTATTAACTCTGGTCCCACAGTTAACGGTCACGCCCTCTATATGAGACGTTTTCCGAAAAGCATTCGCATTAAATTCAACTGACAAAGTCATTAAATGTAAAATAATTCTAAAAACAGTTGACATCAATGACCAACGTAAATAATCTCAAAACATTATTAAAGTAAAAAGTTTTCAATGCGAATGTAGGTTCTTGAAATAGAAATGACAAAACATGCTGGACTTCACTCCGGTACTAGCAACAAGAAACCATGACAACTTCAAATAGCGGAAGCATTACCTCTATGGACCTGAGATAAAAACATGTAAAAGGTCAATAAAAACTTTGAGTGAATCTACAAGTTTAGTAAAGCATTCATCGTAAGTTAGGCCACGAGATGTCTAAAAAACATCGTAAAAATTATACATTATCATGAGCACTTGATTATAAGACTTTAACCAGCGGATAGCAAAGTCGCTACGCGTCTTCCTTTTACCCTTTCTAAGCATACACCGATCAAGTGTACAAGTTACAACCGAATAAGCACCCCGTACGTTAGGGCGAGGTTTGTCAAACCTAACGGTACCGTCCCTATAAGTCGAGCTTATGTAAAGTAATTAATATAATCATGCTAAGGGATTTTTAATCTAAAATCATATGTATATAATTTAGTTATTCATGCCTAATATGTAAAACATTTGAAATAGCAGGTTATTTCATCCCATGTAAAAAGTAGTAGGGACTATAGACTCACCTTAGCAAATGCACAGTAAAACTTCTTAGTAAAGTGGTACGGTAGTCAGACAATCACGACCGTAAAACGCAACCTAGTCAATTAGGTCATCTTATGTAAATACATAAGTCACACAATGTCAACTCACAGTGTACGCATAGTCCTAGTGCTCAAACTGACTCAACAAGCAAGCAAAAGTCAACAAGTCCAAGCAAGTCAACAAAAGTCAACCAAAGCAAACCAAAAGTCAACTCGGTCAAAGTGGTCAACTAAAGTCAATCATATCAGTAGGTCATGCAATATTGGTCAACATGTCAATCCTAAGTCAACTAACATGTTTTAGCTCACAGTTAGTCAAGTACGCGTTTACAGTTTATCGTTTAGCACAAATTCATCTACAAGTTGCAACCAACGTACATAATTCATAGCACATAAATCATGGTAATATGAAAAACTCCAGATCACAACTATACTCATAAACGTTTCTAAAAACCCTAGCCAGGGTCTCATACGATGTCTACAAGTCCAGTTTCAGAAAGGGACTAGTTAAGATTTACCAAATCAGTTTCAGCATGCGCAGCAGTTTTAGAAAAATTCTCATTTAATATTGAAAATAGTTTTTAACAAAAGGCGAATTGGAGATGAATCTAAACACTCCGAATTTTCAGTGATAAAATAACCAAAGACTTTCATATAGCCATTTTTTACAGTTTATTCATTAAATTTAGATCTCCGGTTTTGGGACAACAATCAGACATGTCATTTGGTGATGCATATAACATATAGCAAACCACATTTTCACAAGCTAGCATGTAAATGAAATATGCTTAGGAATATCTAAATAAAAACATACCAGAAGATCAAAGTCTCAAACAATTTCTAGTTCATGTGAGATCATTTAGCATGCATACGAAAACAGTTTAAGCTCAATACGAGTCATCAATATCCGTATTATCATATCGAGAGCAATACAAAACCTTTGACATGATTCTAAAGTCCAAATTGCGTGATTTTTAACAAGGAATTCAGTAGATATTATTTCAATGACTCATTCATAAAGTAACAAAACCAGAAAATTCGTATTACATGCAAAACCCTAACGAAAACTTCGATTGATCATAACTTACGCATACGGTAACGAAAATACGCAAATCCAAAGTCAAAAGTTATTAATTTTTTGAGATCTATCCATATAGATACATTATATGATCAGTACATAAACTCATTTAATCAGATTCATAACATACAAATTCGTGATTCAAGCAACAACAACAATCGCGCAAAATAACGACTAACAACGACTTTAATTGCAATCAATTAAGCACTAGACACTAATACACTATGTAATTGAACAAAAATCAGATCTAAAAAGATTAGGGTTAGTGATTATACCTTTAAAAACCATATTAATTGATATTAGCGTGTAGAGAACGATGAGCGGAACAATCTTTATGCACGAGACTTGCTTTAATTTTGAAGTTTGAATGTGTGTTGTGTGTGTGGAATTCGACTGCCAAAGGAGGAGAGGGAAGAAGAAGAAGAAGTCGACTAGCTTGTGTGATTGTGAGTGTTTACTGTACAATTTTTCCGTTTATATCTAAGTTTAGGGCCTAAATTTGATAACTAGTGACCCAATAATCTAACTTAAGTCCAATTAAGGTGGGAGGTGGGTTGGTTCGGCTGTGGGGCCCCTTAGGAGGGTTCTTGGGCTCGTTTTGCTTAATTCCTTGTACGCGCGTAGCCCATTTAGAGTGCCATTAACCGTACCGGGTCTTCGGAACGTTAACCGGTCATTGAAACGCAATCCACCAGGTTTAACTTATTAATTAAATAATAAATTAAATACATTTTTCATAAGGTTAATAATTATTAAAATAATTATTTTATCATTTTTCCGAGTTCCGTAAACTGAAAGACTTTCTATGCGATTATCGTAATCATGTGGTTTTTAAAGTATTTCGTTATCCGAAACCAGTTCATCAATTAATAGAAACATATTAATTCAAGTAATCCACTAGGATCATGTATGCATTTAATTCAATTAAACACATAAGGTTCTATGTAATCACCGTTAAATATTTTACGGACAAGTAACGATAGTAACGAAAAAAGTAGGGTTGTTACAGATTATTTTGTGACACTTTTTGATATCTCTCAATTCATAACTGTATAATTGTTTCTATTTTAAAATTTCATATTGAATGAAAATATATTTAACTATAGTTTTGTTTCGATAATAATTCATGGCCGCAAAACACATTTTTGAGCACATTACGTTGGCCACATAATTGGGCCAAATTATGTGGCAAGCATGCTAAAAAAATTTCGGTTGAAATTTAGACCCACTTTCGCACGATGAATAGATAACGACGTTAAGAGAAAGACTTCCTGAAGGCTTGCTTCCATTCGAAATAGTTTTGACGCCGAAAAAGTCGTTTTGCTATTTCTAAAGGTGAATTTAGAACTTTCAGATTTTACGATAATTATTACCTTTTTATTTGAACTCTTATGCATATTTAAATACTATTTTGATACGTGTTTTTTACGTAACATTTAATTTACATGCATTGAGAATAATTTTGTGGTTAATATATCCCCACAAGCCGCAAATCCTTACACGTTTAGTGAAATCTTGGTTTTATGGTTCGATTATTATGTGACACTTTTTGATATCTCTCAATTCATAACTCTATATTTGTTTCTATTTTAAAATTTCATATTGAATGAAAATACATTTGACTATAGTTTCATTTCGATAATAATTCATGGCCGCAAAACACATTTTTGAGCACATTACGTTGGCCACATAATTGGGCCAAATTATGTGCCCATCATGCTATACAAACTTCGGTTGAAAATAGGACACACTTTCGCACAATTAATATATAACGACGTTATGAGAAAGACTTCCTGAAGGCTTGCTTTCATTCGAAATAGTTTGGACGCCGAAAAAGTCGTTTTGCGATTTCTAAAGGTGAATTTTGAACTTTTAGATTTTACGATAATTATTACCTTTGCATTTGAACTCTTAAGCATATTTAAATATTATTTTGATACTTTTTTTATGTAACACTTTATTTAGGTACATTAAAAATATATTTGAGGTTAATATGTCCCCACTAGCCACAAATCCTTACACGGTTAGTGACATCTTAGTTTAATGGTTCGATTATTTTGTGACACGTTTTGATATATCTCAATTCATAACTCTATAACTGTTTCTATTTTAAAATTTCATATTGAATGAAAATATATTTGACTATAGTTTCGTTTCGATAATAATTTCATATTGAATCAAAACACATTTTTGATCACATTATGTTGGCCACATAATTGGGCCAAATTATGTGGCAAGCATGCTAAAAAAAACTTCGATTAAAAATTGGACACTCTTTCGTACGATGAATCGAAAACGACGTTATGAGAAAGACTTCTTGAAGGCTTGTTTCCATTCAAAATAGTTTTGACGCAGTAAAAGTCATTTTACTATTTCTAAAGGTGAATTTTGAACTTTCAGATTTTACGATAATTATTACCTTTGCATTTGAACTATTATGCATATTTCAATATTATTTTAATACTTGGTTTTTATGTAACACTTTATTTAGGTACATTGAGAATATTTTTGGGGTTAATATATCCCCACTAGCCACATATCCTTACACGTTTAGTGACATCTTTGTTTAATAGTTCGATTATTTTATGACACTTTTTGATCTCTCAATTTATAACTCTATAATTGTTTCTATTTTAAAATTTCATATTGGATGAAAATGTATATGACTATAGTTTCGTTTCGATAATAATTCATGACCGCAAAACACATTTTTGAGCACATTACGTTGGCCACATAATGTGGACAAATTATGTGGATATTATGCTAAACAAACTTTGGTTAAAAATTGGATCCACTTTCGCACGATGAATACATGACGACGTAATGAGAAAGACCTCCTGAAGGCTTACTTCCGTTCGAAAGAGTTTTGAAGCCGATAAAGTCGTTTTGCTATTTTTAAAGGTGAATTTTGAACTTTTAGATAATACGATAATTATTACGTTTGCATTTGAACTCTTATGCATATTTAAATACCATTTTGATACTTGTTTTTTATGTAACACTATATTTAGGTACATCTAGAATATTTTTAGATTTAATATATCCCCACTAGCCACAAATCCTTTCACGTTTAGTGACATCTTGGTTTAATGGTTCGATTATTTTGTGACACTTTTTGATATCTCTCAATTCTTTACTCTATAATTGTTTCTATTTTAAAATTTTGTATTGAATGAAAATATATTTGACTATAGTTTCGTTTCGATAATAATTCATGGCAGCAAAACACATTTTTGAGCATATTACGTTGACCACATAATTGGGACAAATTATGTAGCAAACATGCTAAAGAAAAGCGGTTGAAAATTGGACCCACTATTGCACGATGAATAGATAAAGACGTTATGAGAAAGACTTCCTGAAGGCTTGCTTCCATTCGAAATAGTTTTGACGCCAAAAAATTCGTCTTGCTATTTCTAAAGGTGAATTTTAAACTTTCAGACAATACGATAATTATTACCTTTGCATTTGAACTCATATGCATTTTTAATTATTATTTTCATACTTGATTTTTATGTAACACTTTATTTAGGTACATTGAGAATATTTTTGGGGTTAATATATCCCCACTAGGCACAAATCCTTACACGTTTAGTGACATCTTGGTTTAATGGTTCGATTATTTTGTGATACTTTTTGATATCTCTCAATTCATAACTCTATAACTGTTTTTATTTTAAAATTTCATATTGAATGAAAATATATTTGACTATAGTTTCGTTTCGATAATAATTCATGGCAGCAAAACACATTTTTGAGCACATTACGTTTGCCACATAATTGGGCCAAATTATGTGATAAGCATGCTAAAAAAACTTCAGTTGAAAGTTAGACCCACTTTCACACGATGAATAGATAACGACATTATGAGAAAGACTTCATGAAGGCTTGCTTCCATTCGAAATATATTTTTAATCCCGAAAAGACATTTTGCTATTTCTAAAGGGGAATTTTGAATTTTTAGATTTTACGATAATTATTACCTTTGCATAAGAACTCTTATGCATATTTAATATTATTTTGATAATTGTTTTATATGTAACACTTTATTTAGGTACATTGAGAATATTTTTGGGGTTAATATATCCCCACTAGCCACAAATCCTTACAAGTTTAGTGGCCTCTTGGTTTAATGGTTCGATTATTTTGTGACACTTTTTGATATCTCTCAAATCATAACTTATAATTATTTCAATTTTAAAATTCATATTGAATGAAAATATATTTAACTATAGTATCATTTTGATAATAATTTATGACCGCAAAACACATTACGTTGGCCACATAATTGGGCCAAATTATGTGTCAAGCATGCTAAAAAAACTTTGGTTGAAAATTGGACCCACTTTCAAATGATGAATAGATCATGACGTTATAAGAAAGACTTCCTGAAGGCTTGCTTCCATTCGAAATAGTTTTAACGCCTAAAAAGGAGATTTGCTATTTCTAAAGGTGAATTTTGAACTTTTAGATTTTACGATAATAATTACCTTTGCATTTGAACTCTTATGCATATTTAAATATTATTTTGATTCTTATTTTTTATGTAACGCTTTATTAGGTACATTAGAATACTTGTGTGGTTAATATATCCCCACTAACCAAAAATCCTAACACGTTTAGTAACATCTTGGTTTAATGGTTCGATTATTTTGTGATACCTTTTGATTTCTCTGAATTCTTTACTCTATAATTGTTTCTATTTTAAAATTTCATATTAAATGAAAATATGTTTGACTATAGTTTCATTTCGATAAAATTCATGGCTGCAAAACACATTTTTGAGCACATTACGTTGGCCACATAATTGGGTCAAATTATGCGGCAAGCATGCTAAAAAAACTTCAGTTGAAATATGGACCAACTTTCGCACGATAAATAGATAACGACATTATGAGAAAGACTTCCTGAAGGCTTGCTTCCATTCGAAATAGTTTTGACGCCGAAAAAGTCGTTTTGCTATTTCTAAAGGTGATTTTGAACTTTCAGAATTTACGATAATTTTTACCTTTGCATTTGAACTCTTATGCATATTTAAATATTATTTTGATACTTGTTTTTATGTAACACTTTATTTAGGTACATTGAGAATACTTTTGGGGTTAATATATCACCACTAGACAAAAATCCTTGCACGTTTAGTGGCATCTTGGTTAAATGGTTCGATTATTTTTTGACACTTTTTTGATATCTCTCAATTCATAACTCTATAATTGTTTCAATTTTAAAATTTCATATTGAATGAAAATATATTTGACTATAGGATCATTTTGATAATAATTCATGGCCGCAAAACACATTTTTGAGCATATTACGTTGGCCACATAATTGGGCCAAATTATGTGGCAAACATGCTAAAGAAAATCGGTTGAAAATTGGACCCACTTTCGCACGATGAATAGATAAAGACTTTATGAGAAAGACTTCCTAAGGCTTGATTCCATTCGAAATAGTTTTGATGCCGAAAAAGTCGTTTTACTATTTCTAAAGGTTTATTTTAAACTTTCAGAATTTACGATAATTATTACCTTTGCATTTGACTCATAGGCATTTTTAATTATTATTTTCATACTTGTTTTTTATGTAACACTTTATTTAGGTACATTGTGAATATTTTGGGGGTTAATATATCCCCACTAGGCACAAATCCTTACATGTTTAGTGAAATCTTGGTTTAATAGTTCAATTATTTTGTGATACTTTTTGATATGTCTCAATTCATAACTCTATAATTGTTTCAATTTTAAAATTTCATATTTAATGAAAATATATTTGACTATAGTTTTGTTTCGATAATAATTTATGGCAGCAAAATACATTTTTAAGCACATTACGTTGGCCACATAATTGGGCCAAATTATATGGCAACCACGCTAAAAGAAACTTCAGTTGAAAATTGAGCCCACTTTCGCACGATGAATAGATAACGTCATTATGAGAAAGATTTCTTGAAGGCTTGCTTCTATTCGAAATAGTTTTGACGCCGAAAAAGTCGTTTTGCTATTTCTAAAGGTGAATTTTGAAATTTCAGATTTCACGATAATTATTACCTTTGCATTTGAACTCTCATGCATATTTAATATTATTTTGATACTTGTTTTTTATGTAACACTTTATTTAGGTACGTTGAGAATATTTTTGAGGTTAATAAATCCCCACTAGCCACAAATCCTTACACGTTTAGTGGCATCTTGATTTAATGGTTTGATTATTTTGAGACACTTTTTGATATCTCTCAATTCATAACTCTATAATGGTTGCTATTTTAAAATTTCATATTGAATAAAAATTAATTTGACTATAGTATTGTTTCGATAATAATTCATAGCCTCAAAACATATTTTTGAGCACATTACGTTAGCCACATAATTGGGCCAAATCATGTGGCAAACATGCTAAAGAAAATCGGTTGAAAATTGGACCCACTTTTGCACGTTGAATAGATAAAAACGTTATGAGAAAGACTTCCTGAAGGCTTGCTTCCATTCGAAATAGTTTTGACGCCAAAAAGTCGTTTTGCTATTTCTAAAGGTTAATTTTAAACTTTCAAAATTTACAATAATTATTACATTTGCATTTGACTCATATGCATTTTTAATTATTATTTTCATACTTGTTTTTTATGTAACACTTTATTTAGGTACATTAAGAATATTTTTGGAGTTAATATATCCCCACTAGGCACAAATTCTAACACATTTAATGACATCTTGGTTTAATGGTTCGATTATTTTGTGATACTTTTTGATATCTCTCAATTCATAACTCTATAATTGTTTTTATTTTAAAATTTCATATTAAATGAAAATATATTTAACTATAGTTTCGTTCCGATAATAATTCATGGCAGCAAAACACATTTTTGAGCACATTACGTTGACTACATAATTGGGCCAAATTATGTAGCAAGCATGCTAAAAAAACTTCAGTTGAAAATTGAGCCCACTTTTGCACGATGAATAGATAACGACAATATGAGAAAGACTTCCTGAAGGCTTGCTTCCATTCGAAATAGTTTTGACATCGAAAAAGTCGTTTTGCTATTTCTAAAGGTGAATTTTGAACTTTCAGATTTTACGATAATTATTACCTTTGCATTTGAACTCTTATTCATATTAAATATTATTTTGATACTTTTTTTTTATGTAACACTTTATTTAGGTACATTGAGAATATTTTTGGGGTTAATATATCCCCACTAGCCACAAATCCTTGCAAGTTTAGTGACATCTTGGTTTAATGGTTCGATTATTTTGTGACACTTTTTGATATCTCTCAATTCATAACTTATAATTGTTTCTATTTTAAAATTTCATATTAAATGAAAATATATTTTACTATAGTTACGTTTCGATAAAACTCATGGCCGCAAAACACATTTTTGAGCACATTACGTTGGTCACATAATTGGGCCAAATTATGTGGCAAGCATGCTAAAAAAACTTCGGTTGAAATATGGACCCACTTTCGCACAATGAATAGATAACGACATTATGAGAAAGACTTCCTGAAGGCTTCCATTCGAAATAGTTTTGACGCCAAAAAAGTTGTTTTGCTATTTCTAAAGGTGAATTTTGAACTTTCAGATATTGCGATAATTATTACCTTTGCATTTGAACTCTTATGCATATTTAAATATTATTTTGTTACTTGTTTTTTATGTAACTCTTTATTTAGGTACATTGAGAATATTTTTGGGGTTAATATATCCCCCTAGATACAAATCCTTATATGTTTTGTGGCATCTTGGTTTAATGGTTCGATTATTTGTGACACTTTTTGATATCTCTCTATTCATAACTCTATATTTGTTTCAATTTTAAAATTTCATATTGAATAAAAATATATTTGACTATAGGATCATTTTGATAATAATTCATGGCTGCAAAACACATTTTTGAGCACATTACGTTGGCCACATAATTGGGCCAAATTATGTGACAAAATGCTAAAGAAAATCGGTTGAAAATTGGACCCACTTATGTACGATGAATAGATAATGACGTTATGAGAAAGACACCCTGAAGGCTTGCTTCCATTCGAAATAGCTTTGACGCCGAAAAAGTCATTTTGCTATTTCTAAAGGTTAATTTTAAACTTTCAGAATTTACGATAATTATTACCTTTTCATTTGACTCATATGCATTTTTAATTATCATTTTCATACTTGTTTTTTATATAACACTTTATTTAGGTACATTGTGAATATATTTGGGTTTAATATATCCCCACTAGGCACAAATCCTAACACGTTTAGTGACATCTTGGTTTAATGGTTCGATTATTTTGTGATAATTTTTGATATGTCTCAATTCATAACTCTATAATTGTTTCTATTTTAAAATTTCATATTGAATAAAAATATATTTGTCTATAGTTTCATTTCGATAATAATTTATGGCAACAAAACACATTTTTGAGCACATTATGTTGGCCACATAATTGGGCCAAATTATGTTGCAAGCATGCTAAAAAAAACTTCAGTTGAAAATTGGGCTCACTTTCGCATGATGAATAGATAACGTCATTATGAGAAAGACTTCATGAAGGCTTACTTCTATTCGAAATACTTTTGACGCCAAAAAATTCATTTTGCTCTTTCTAAAGGTGAATTTTGAACTTTCAGATTTCACGATAATTATTAGCTTTTCATTTGAACTCTTATGCATATTTAATATTATTTTGATACTTGTGTTTTATGTAACACTTTATTTAGGTACATTGAGAATATTTTTGTTGTTAATAAATTCCCACTAGCCACAAATCCTTACACGTTTAGTGGCATCTTGGTATAATGATTTGATTATTTTGTGACACTTTTTGATATCTCTCAATTCATAACTCTATAATGGTTTTTATTTTAAAATTTCATATTGAATAAAAATTAATTTGACTATAGTATCGTTTTGATAATAATTCATGGCCTCAAAACATATTTTTGAGCACATTACGTTCGCCATATAATTGGGCCAAATTATGTGGCAAACATGCTAATGAAAATCGGTTGAAAATTGGACCCACTTTTGCACGATGAATAGATAAAGATGTTATGAGAAAGACTTCCTAAAGGGTTGCTTCCATTCGAAATAGTTTTGACGCCAAAAAGGTAGTTTTGCTATTTCTAAAGGTTAATTTTAAACATTCAGAATTTACAATAATTATTACATTTGCATTTGACTCATATGCATTTTTAATTATTATTTTCATACTTTTTTTTTATTTAACACTTTATTTAGGTACATTGAGAATATTTGTGTGGTTAATATATCCCTCACTAGGCACAAATCCTAACACGTTAGTGACATCTTGGTTTAATGGTTCGATTATTTTGTGATACGTTTTGATATCATTCAATTCATAACTCTATAATTGTTTTTATTTTAAAATTTCATATTGAATGAAAATATATTTGACTATAGTTTCTTTCTAATAATAATTCATGGCAGCAAAACACATTTTTGAGCACATTACGTTGGCCACATAATTGGGCCAAATTATGTGGCACGCATGCCAAAAAAAAACTTCAGTTGAAAATTGGGCCCACTTTAGCACAATGAATAGATAACGACATTATGAGAAAGACATCCTGAAGGCTTGCTTCCATTCGAAACAGTTTTGACGCCGAAAATGTCATTTTGCTATTTCTAAAGGTGAATTTTGAACTTTCAGATTTTACGATAATTATTACCTTTGCCTTTGAACTCTTATGCATATTTAATATTATTTTGATACTTGGTTTTTATGTAACACTTTATTTAGATACATTGAGAATATTTTTGGGGTTAATATATCCCCACTAGCCACAAATCCTTATACGTTTAGTGGCATCTTGGTTTAATGGTTCGATTATTTTGTGACACTTTTTGATATCTCTCAATTCATAACTTATAATTGTTTCAATTTTAAAATTTCATATTGGATGAAAGTAGACTATAGTATCGTTCTGATAATAAATCATGGTCGCAAAACACATTTTTGACCAATTATGTTGGCCACATAATTGGGCCAAATTATGTGGCAAACATGCTAAAAAAAATCGGTTGACAATTGGACCTATTTTCGCACGATGAATAGATAACGACATTATGAGAAAGACTTCCTGAAGGCTTGCTTCCCTTCGAAATAGTTTTGACTCGAAAAAGTCATTTGGCTAATTCTAAAGGTGAATTTTGAACTTTTAGACTTTACGATAATTATTACCTTTGCATTTGAACTCATATGCATATTTAATTATTATTTTCATACTTGTTTTTTATGTAACAATTTATTTAGGTACATTAAGAATATTTTTGGGGTTAATATATCCCCACTAGGCAGAAATCCTTACACGTTTAGTGACATCTTGGTTTAATGGCACGACTATTTTGTGACACTTTTTGATATCTTTCAAATCATAACTCTATAATTATATCTATATTAAAATTTCATATTGAGTCAAAATATATTTTACTATAGTTTCTCGTTAAGAATTTATGGCTGCAAAACACATTTTTGAGCACATTACGTTGGCCACATAATTGGGCCAAATTATTTGGCAAGCATACTAAAAAAACTTTGGTTGAAAATTGGACCCAATTTTGCACGATGAATGGATAACGACGTTATAAGAAAGACTTCCTGAAGGCTTGCTTCCATTCGAAATAGTTTTGACGCCAAAAAAGTATATTTGCTATTTCTAAAGGTGAATTTTGAACTTTCATATTATACGATAATTATTACCTTTGCATTTGAACTCTTATGCATATTTAAATAATATTTTGATTCTTATTTTTTATGTAACACTTTATTAGGTACTTTTAGAATATTTTTGGGGTTAATATATTCCCACTAGCCACAAATCCTTACACGTTTAGTAGCATCTTGGTTTAATGGTTCGATTATTTTGTGACACTTTTTGATATCTCTCAATTCTTTACTCTATAATTGTTTCGATTATAAAATTTCATATTGAATGAAAATATATTTGACTATAGTTTCGTTTCGATAATAATTCATGGCCGTAAAACACATTTTTGGGCACATTACGTTGGTCACATAATTGGGCCAAATTATGTGGCAAGCAAGCTAAAAAAAATTCGGTTAAAAATTGGTCCCACTTTCGCACGATGAATAGATAACGACATTATGAGAAAGACTTCTTGAAGGCTTGCTTTTATTCGAAATAGTTTTGACTCCGAAAAAGTCGTTTTACTATTTCTAAAGGTGAATTTTGAAATTTCAGATTTTACAATAATTATTACCTTTGCATTTGAACTCCTATGCATATTAAAATATTATATTGATACTTGTTTTTTATGTAACACTTTATTTCGGTACATTGAGAATATTTTTGGGGTTAATATATCCACACGAGCCAAGAAACCTTACACGTTTAGTGACATCTTGGTTTAATGGTTCGATAATTTTGTGATACTTTTTGATATCACTCAATTAATAACTCTTTAATGGTTTCTATTTTAAAATTTTATTTTGAATAAAAATATATTTGACTATAGTATCGTTTCGATAATAATTCATGGCCTCAAAACACATTTTTGAGCACATTACGTTGGCCACATAATTGGGCCAAATCATGTGGCAAACATGCTAAAAAAACATCGGTTGAAAGTTGGACCCATTTTCGCACGATGAATAGATAACGACGTTATGAGAATGATTTCCTGAAGGGTTTCTTCCATTCAATATAGTTATGATGCCGAAAAAGTCGTTTTGCTATTTCTAAAGGTGAATTTTGATCTTTTAGATTTTACGATAATTATAACCTTTGCATTTGAACTCTTATGGATATTTAAATATTATTTTGATACTTGTTTTTTATGTAACTCTTTATTTAGGTACATTGAGAATATTTTTGGGGTTAATATATCCCCACTACCACAAATCCTTACACGTTTAGTGACATCTTGGTTTAATGGTTCGATAATTTTGTGACACTCTTTGATATCTCTCAATTCATAACTCTACAATTGTTTCTATTTTAAAATTTTATATTGAATGAAAATATATTTGACTATATTTTCGTTTCTATAATAATTCATGGCCGCAAAACACATTTTTGAGCACATTACGTTGGCCACATAATTGGGACAAATTATGTGGCAAGTATACTAAAAAAACTTCGGTTGAAAATTGGACCCACTTTCGCACGATGAATAGATAACGACGGTATAAGAAAGACTTCCTGAAGGCTTGCTTCCATTCGAAATAGTTTTGACGCCGAAAAAGTCTATTTGCTATTTCTAAAGGTGAATTTTGAACTTTCATATTATACGATAATTATTACCTTTGCATTTGAACTCTTATGCATATTTAAATAATATTTCGATTCTTATTTTTTATGTAACACTTTATTAGGTACTTTTAGAATATTTTTGGGGTTAATATATCCCCACTAGGTACAAATCCTAACACGTTTAGTAACATCTTGGTTTAATGGTTCGATTATTTTGTGACACTTTTTGATATTTCTCAATTCTTTAATCTATAATTGTCTCTATTATATAATTTCATATTGAATGAAAATATATTTGAATATAGTTTCATTTCGATAATAATTCATGGCCGCAAAATACAATTTTGAGCACATTACGTTGGTCACATAATTGGGCCAAATTATGTGGCAAGCATGCTAAAAAAATTTCTGTTGAAAATTGAACCCACTTTTGCACGATGAATTGATAACGACATTATGAGAAAGACTTCCAGAAGGCTTGCTTTCATTCGAAGTAGTTTTGACTTCGAAAAGTCGTCTTGCTATTTCTAAAGGTGAATTTTGAAATTTCAGATTTTACGATAATTATTACCTTTGTATTTGAACTCTTATGCATATTTAAATATTATAGTGATACTTGTTTTTTATGTAACACTTTATTTTGGTACATTGAGAATATTTTTGGGGTTAATATATCCAAACTTGCCACGAAACCTTACACGTTTAGTGACATCTTGGTTTAATGGTTTGATGAAACATGACTAGAAACTTCGAAATCAACAGGTTTAATTCACACAAAGGCGGAATTAGTGAATCAAACCATAACTAGTGAATATGTGAAGCTTTTTGGGATTAATTTAGTCAAACCAAAAAATAATTGTGATTAGATTAACACCTAGAGCTGTTATTCACCTCTTGAGTGATTTGGGTTGAGAGAGAATCGGATTAGGCAAACCAGATCTGAGTGATGTGTGTGTAAAAAATGAGAGGCTTGACCTAAAATGAAGAACATAATACTTATATACCCCTGCTGTTGACTCATATACCCTTGCTATTGACTCACCCGTGAGAGTCATCCATCACTCGTACGAGTTGGCTTCCTCAGCCGTACGGGTGATCACTCACTCGTGTCATATCATTTAGGTTATATTTGTGACTTAGCTCAGCATCAACCGTGCGTATGAGCCTGTCAGCCATATGAGTGAGGCTTCACTCGTACGTCTGACTAAGTCTAACATAGTCAAACATCCTTATCGCGTTCCTGCAGTACCTGTAACCACATACAAACACATATAGGATAATAACGAGCGATCATGGTAGCCTGAAAACTATAGTACCTGCAATGGACGTGGGTTAGATGTCTAGGGACTTACATAAAATGCATCAACAACTCCCCCTAGGACCTAGACCATCGATTACAATAAAGTAAACGTCTGTGAAATACATATAAGTCCAAAAGTAACATCAGTTTAACATCAAATACATATCCAGATTCTCTCTCTCGCATAAATACATCATCAAAGACAGAAATACAAACTAGCAATACAGTATCTGACATAGATTAGCTGGCTTGAATTTGGTTTGAGCTTTGAGCATCATTTTCTCTGTTGAGGTATGCATAGTAGACATCGATCACACGTTGATATCTCATAGCTTCCTCTTTTCGATCATCTCTAAATGTAATGTGATGGCGGTGAAGTGTCTCCACATTAAATCTCGATAAGTTCCTTAGCCACATAGGATCTAAAATCCTCACATTATCGAACTGTATGCTTCCATCTTCCTTTTCAATTGCAGTCAAGATCACTGCTTCTTCCGACAACTCATCATAGAACCACCATCTGAAGTTTTTGCATATATCCTTGGGTAAGGGCATTAATGGAGATTGCTTCATGTACTTGGCTGGACGGAACTTAACAACGCGTACAGGTCTACCTTTAGAATTTCTCTTTGTTGGGTGCATGGAAAACCTGACGGCTGTTGATTTAAAGATGTCCCATTTCCCTGTCTTATACTCATATCTGAGTTTTCTCTAAAACCACCTGGAAAGGTCACAATCTTCAGCGTTCAACATTTTCAGCTTAGCAAGTTGCATGATCTCGAAGTACGATAGAGTTTTGAAGTTATAACGACCCTCATTTTTCCATTCTATGTTTCTCATTTTTCCATTCTATATTTTTCCATAATAAATACCCAACAATATAATTAAACTTAATAGTTAAACTTTAATCGATAATGATTAAGCGTTACGAATTATAAAATATACTAATTAACTTTGTACATTAATTGACAAGTTCATAAAAATAATAAGTTAATTAACTTTTGTGAACAAATAAATAACTTTAAAACTTGTGTACTTAAAATATTTAAACTTGGATAATTAAGGAACCATTTAAGCTAAATTAAAGTGCAAGATCTAAAGTGAAAAAGTTAAACCCGAGGGTAAAATTACCCTTCTACCCCTAAAATTTTCGGCCAAGACACCCCTTAATCACCTCCTCATTTGTTTAACTTGTTCCCTAAGTAATTTCTTATTAAACCCTAACTCTAGAATAATCATATCCTCCCTATAAATGGAGACCTAGGCTAACCCATTCTATGTACTAAATCACAATTACAACTCTCTCCCAAATCTCTCCCTCTCTCTCTCTTATTTTCGGCCCCAAAATCGAAAATACCACCACCCCCCCATCGAAAATCATCATCAATCTTCATGGTGATCTTCAAGTGTTCTTCGCGTTCTTCAAGAATCTTCAAGGTGTTCTTCAAGTTTTTCAAGGCTTTGATCTTCAATCTTCATTGTGTTCATCTTTTCTTTGTTAGACATCTTCGAATCTTCAAAGGTAAAACATAAACCCTAATCTATTTACATAAACTTTGATCTTTAATTCATGTTATAAACTTGTTTAATCATAAACACATACATAAACACACCTAGATCTAAATATACATGAAAAAAAAAGAATGTAATATATATGTATATGTATGTCGACCAAAAGAAAGAAAAAGGGAAAAGGAAAGTTTGATCTTTAAAACCTAGAAGATTAGATAAAGATTTGTTTGTGTTTAATTAAGGAAACAAAATAACTACATATATATACATATACATGTATATACATGCAAAAAATATTATTTTTTATATATATATACATATATACGAATTACTTATACATATATATATATATATATATATATATATATATATATATATATATATATATATATATATATATATATATATATATATATATATATAAAACCCTAATTACTTAAACCCTAATTCATTAAACCTAACCCTAATTATTTAATACCACTTTAGTTATTAAAACCCTAATTTACTAAACCCTAGGACATTAATTAAACCCTAGTCATTTATTACAAACCCTAATCATTAAAATACCACTTTAATTAACTAACCCTAATTAATGAAACCCTAATACTACTTATACTATTAATTAACAAGTATACACTATTACTATTACTAACACCTATAACCTACTACTTATATTATAACACATAAAAACATTTTGGGATATGTATTAGAGATGTATAGATCTTCGAACTTTCTTGACGAATGGTTTCTACGAAACTCTAGGCGGAAGGGTTTGGATTTTCTGATTTAAAGGATCCTATAGCTCAAGCCCCTAGACCTGAAATGGCCATTCGAAGGGAAAGGGGTGATTCGAAGCTTATCTAATACGGCAAGTATCCTAAAATGGAAAACACTCTTAAAGTAGAAACTTTCTAGTTATAGAAACTTACTAAAATAAGGAACCTACTAAAAGTGGAAACTTTCTAAAAATAGAAACTTACTAGGAAAGGAAACTTAGTAAAACGAACTATACTTAAAACACTATCATACCTAAACACTTACTTAAACTTGGGCAAAAACACTTACTACTCTTAAATGTCAATAGGTTGACTTTCTGTTCGTTCCAACTTTCTATTCCGAGGAATAATCATCATCTCTCTCTGCTTACTAAGGTGAATTCATAGCCCCACTTTACTTTGTGCACAACTTATTTACCTTATGGGGTGAGACATGCTACTTTTAATGTTTACAATTTAGACACAAGTACCAACTGCTAAACTATGCTATACCCGGATATATCCGACTAAGTCCCTACAGTGATATTTTTAATTGCTTGTTGATTGCATGCTTAATTATTGGGGGTAGGCCTATCGGGAGTAACATCCTCGATACATTTGACTAAGTCATTGTATTACTTAATAATGATATTAAACCGACAAGTATAAACTACAACTTGTCTTTGGGGCAAACTTGAACGTTTAGTCTAAATATCACGCACTGGCATAACTTTTTGATCTGCGAGATCAACTTTATAAACTAAATCTTGTGGTCTAAAACAACGGTCAAACTTATTTGTTAAACCTATGATTTTACTCAACCTTTTTGGTTGACACTTTAGCATGTTTTGTCTCAGGTGCTGTTTGATTCAAGCTTTCTTTCTTACTGCTTATGTGATGCTACTTGAACATAGGATCAAGAGATATCGCATTATTTACTTTTGCATTTGAACATTTACATTATTGTTATTTCTGACATTGTAACGACATTTCATTTTCCGCTGCGTACTCTCAATAGAGTTTGATTTTATCATGTAGTATTGTTCTCGTATATTATAATATGTTGTTTAGTTTGATATTAAGTCACATTTCACCCAGGCCCTAACTGGGGGTGTGATATATTGGTATCATAGCAAACCAGGCTGTTATAGAGAACCAGGATTGCATCTTTATGTGTGCCTTACTTGCTAGCTAGGGTGCCTTAGCAATCTAGGAAACTATAACATTTCCTGCCTTAGACTTTAAAGCACTTAGGATTGCCCTATAATCTTAACACTTATGCTTTACTGCACTTGACTTAAAGATTCTAATCAAAAGTTTCTTTCCTAATGATAGGATGTCAAGCTCAAGTGTTAACAAGCCCAACAAGGCAACTCACAACCCTACCACTTAAGTAGGTGTTGGACACTCTGCAACTTCGAGACCTGTTCGAAGTTCTTCCTACAGTCCTGCCTCACCGTCACCAAATTATAGCCCAAATACTATTCGACATGGGTCGCCTCAATACTATCCAACTTCGAGAATCGAAGATAAGGGAAAACGTCATGAAGAAGTCGGTCCATCAAGAAAGAGAGCCCGAACTCCTTGTTATGATGATGCTGCTAAGTATGAGATCATGAGCCTATGAAAGGGTACTGAGAGAAACTTGGAGGGTTTGCTTCACCACGTGGCGAGAGTGGAGGTCCGTATGGATGAGAAAGATCATGAAATTAAGAAGTTGGTGGAGGAAAATGTTGAACTAAGAAAAGAATTGAGGTTGCTAAGGTATGAGGAAGAACTTAACACCCATTGGGGGAAGCAATCACTTGCTCATCTCAAAGAGGAGGTTGATATCCGGGTGGATATAGAGAGAAGTCATGTTGATAAGCAGTTGGCACTAAAGGAGTATGACACCAAAACTGTCAACAGCCGTGTTACGAATCTCTATGACAACCTCGAGTACTTCTACGAAAAGAAAAAAGAAAAGAACGAGCGATATGAGAATTTTATGAAAGAATCCCTCGACTCTCAAACCGAAAGGCTAGAGAAACTTGTGAAGGATAACATGGAGAAAGTGATGATGCAGTTTGAGGATGAGAAGAAGAGATATGAAGACTACTTCAATCTTTACATTTCCTAGTTTATTTTCCTATTTTTCCATCTATGTAAAGGCTATGCCTTAAACTATTCCTATTCCCGAATCGTGTATTAAAAGGCTTATTTTAACGCCTCATTCCTTAATAATATAAAGTGTTTTATTTATATCATGTGATATCAATACTTTATCTTATTCCTACTTTTAATTGCTCAACCCTATAACTTGTTAACTTATCCAACTTATGTTCATTTATGTAGCAACATCTTGGTTCGTCCAGCTGCACCTACTGTTAACAATATCGTATTAACTACCGAGCAATTCCAACAACTACTCACTGCCGCACAAGGCAACAATCAAGCTAATAATGTTAATCCTCAACTGAAACCTTGTTCATACAAGGATTTCACAAACTGTAATCCTCCTGCATTTAAGGGAAATGAAGAAGCAGTTGAACTAGTTCGCTGGTTCGAGAATATGGAGTCCATCTTCCGCATTTGCAACTGTAGTGATAACGATCGAGTAAAGTATGCCACTAGCTCATTAGGTGGTAATGCTTTAACTTGGTGGTCTGCTCATGTCAAGTCCGTAGGAATTGATAATGCTAATGCAATTCCATGAGACGAACTCAAAAGCATGATGATCAACAAATTCTGCCCAAGGAGTCAAGTTCAGAAACTTGAAGCTGAGTTCTGGGAATTCAAGGTGAAGGGTACTGATATTGAGAACTACACCAACCAATTTCTTGAACACTCTACTCTGTGTCCTGAGATGTTTCCTACCGAAGCAAGGAAGATAGAACGATATATTGAAGGTCTCCCCGAAGATGTTCAGGGGAATGTTATTGCTGCCGAGAAGATTACTCTGGATGCTGTGATTCTCATGGCACAAAATCTAATCTTTGCCAAGAGAAGAAGAGTGTCGACCATTAAGCCTGTTGACACTAAGGGTAATGAAGGAAAAAGGAAGTTTGAGCCGTCTCAAGGTTCAACTCAGAATGACAGTAAGAAGCTTGCGGATAGTACGAGGATAAATTATAAGGGTACCTATCCTTTTTGTATTCGTTGTGAGAGACATCACCCAGGGCGGTGCACTGCTACATGTGTGTTGTGTAAGAAAGTGGGACACGTTGCTAAGACGTGTAAGACTCCTCCAAAGGATAAGGCTATTGTTCCAGCCAAAGCTTGTAGTGACCCGAACTTTTCCATGTTTATATATATTAATTGAGATTGATATTTACATGATTAAATGTTTCCAACATGTTAAGCAATCAAACTTGTTAAGACTTGATTAATTGAAATATGTTTCATATAGACAATTGACCACCCAAGTTGACCGGTGATTCACGAACGTTAAAACTTGTAAAAACTATATGATGACATATATATGGATATATATATAGTTAACATGATACTATGATAAGTAAACATATCATTAAGTATATTAACAATGAACTACATATGTAAAAACAAGACTACTAACTTAATGATTTTTAAACGAGACATATATGTAACGATTATCGTTGTAAAGACATTTAATGTATATATATCATATTAAGAGATATTCATACATGATAATATCATGATAATATAATAATTTAAAATCTCATTTGATATTATAAACATTGGGTTAACAACATTTAACAAGATCGTTAACCTAAAGGTTTCAAAACAACACTTACATGTAACGACTAACGATGACTTAACGACTCAGTTAAAATGTATATACTTGTAGTGTTTTAATATGTATTTATACAATTTTGAAAGACTTCAATACACTTATCAAAATACTTCTACTTAACAAAAATGCTTACAATTACATCCTCGTTCAGTTTCATCAACAATTCTACTCGTATGCACCCGTATTCGTACTCGTACAATACACAGCTTTTAGATGTATGTACTATTGGTATATACACTCCAATGATCAGCTCTTAGCAGCCCATGTGAGTTACCTAACACATGTGGGAACCATCATTTGGCAACTAGCATGAAATATCTCATAAAATTAGAAAAATATGAGTAATCATTCATGACTTATTTACATGAAAACAAAATTACATATCCTTTATATCTAATCCATACACCAACGACCAAAAATACCTACAAACACTTTCATTATTCAATTTTCTTCATCTAATTGATCTCTCTCAAGTTCTATCTTCAAGTTCTAAGTGTTCTTCATAAATTCTACAAGTTCTAGTTACATAAAATCAAGAATACTTTCAAGTTTGCTAGCTCACTTCCAATCTTGTAAGGTGATCATCCAACCTCAAGAAATATTTGTTTTTCTTACAGTAGGTTATCATTATAATACAAGGTAATAATCATATTCAAACTTTGGTTCAATTTCTATAACTATAACAATCTTATTTCAAGTGATGATCTTACTTGAACTTGTTTTTGTGTCATGATTCTGCTTCAAGAACTTCGAGCCATCCAAGGATCCGTTGAAGCTAGATCCATTTTTCTATTTTCCAGTAGGTTTATCCAAGGAACTTAAGGTAGTAATGATGTTCATAACATCATTCGATTCATACATATAAAGCTATCTTATTCGAAGGTTTAAACTTGTAATCACTAGAACATAGTTTAGTTAATCCTTCTAACTTGACTTTTAAAATCAACTAAACACATGTTCAATATCTATATGATATGCTTACTTAATGATTTAAAACCTGGAAACACAAAAAACACTGTAAAACCGAATTTACGCCGTCGTAGTAACACCGCGGGCTGTTTTGGGTTAGTTAATTAAAAACTATGATAAACTTTGATTTAAAAGTTGTTCTTCTGGGAAAATGATTTTTCTTATGAACATGAAACTATATCCAAAACTCATGGTTAAACTCAAAGTGTAAGTATGTTTTCTAAAATGGTCATCTAGACGTCGTTCTTTCGACTGAAATGACTACCTTTACAAAAACGACTTGTAACTTATTTTTCCGACTATAAACCTATACTTTTTCTGTTTAGATTCATAAAATAGAGTTCAATATGAAACCATAGCAATTTGATTCACTCAAAACGGATATAAAATGAAGAAGTTATGGGTAAAACAAGATTGGATAATTTTTCTCATTTTAGCTACGTGAAAATTGGTAACAAATCTATTCCAACCATAACTTAATCAACTTGTATTGTATATTATGTAATCTTGAGATACCATAGACACGTATACAATGTTTTGACCTATCATGTCGACACATCTACATATATTTCGGAACAACCATAGACACTCTATATGTGAATGTTGGAGTTAGCTATACAGGGTTGAGGTTGATTCCAAAATATATATAGTTTGAGTTGTGATAAATACTGAGATACGTATACACTGGGTCATGGATTGATTCAAGATAATATTTATCGATTTATTTCTGTACATCTAACTGTGGACAACTAGTTGTAGGTTACTAACGAGGACAGCTGACTTAATAAACTTAAAACATCAAAATATATTAAAAGTGTTGTAAATATATTTTGAACATACTTTGATATATATGTATATATTGTTATAGGTTCGTGAATCAACCAGTGGCCAAGTCTTACTTCCCGACGAAGTAAAAATCTGTGAAAGTGAGTTATAGTCCCACTTCTAAAATCTAATATTTTTGGGATGAGAATACATGCAGGTTTTATAAATGATTTACAAAATAGCCACAAGTACGTAAAACTACATTCTATGGTTGAATTATCGAAATCGAATATGACCCTTTTTATTAAGTCTGGTAATCTAAGAATTAGGGAACAGACACCCTAATTGACGCGAATCCTAAAGATAGATCTATTAGGCCTAACAAACCCCATCCAAAGTACCGGATGCTTTAGTACTTCGAAATTTATATCATATCCGAAGGGTGTCCCGGAATGATGGGGATATTCTTATATATGCATCTTGTTAATGTCGGTTACCAGGTGTTCACCATATGAATGATTTTTATCTCTATGTATGGAATGTGTATTGAAATATGAAATCTTGTGGTCTATTATTATGATTTGATATATATAGGTTAAACCTATAACTCACCAACATTTTTGTTGACGTTTTAAGCATGTTTATTCTCAGGTGATTATTAAGAGCTTCCGCTGTCGCATACTTAAATAAGGACGAGATTTGGAGTCCATGCTTGTATGATATTGTGTAAAAACTGCATTCAAGAAACTTATTTTGTTGTAACATATTTGTATTGTAAACCATTATGTAATGGTCGTGTGTAAACAGGATATTTTAGATTATCATTATTTGATAATCTACGTAAAGCTTTTTAAACCTTTATTGATGAAATAAAGGTTATGGTTTGTTTTAAAATGAATGCAGTCTTTGAAAAACGTCTCATATAGAGGTCAAAACCTCGCAACGAAATCAATTAATATGGAACGTTTTTAATCAATAAGAACGGGACATTTCAGTTGGTATCCGAGTGTTGGTCTTAGAGAACCAGAATTTTGCATTAGTGTGTCTTATCGAGTTTGTTAGGATGCATTAGTGAGTCTGGACTTCGACCGTGTTTACTTGAAAAATGATTGCTTAACAAATTTTGTTGGAAACTATATATTTTTAACATGTGAATATTATGTGATATATTAATCTCTTAACGCGTTTGATATTATGTGATAGATGTCTACCTCTAGAACAAGTCCCATTGACTCACCTTGAAAGGACCCGTTCATATACATTATAAACGATTCACAATAGTTGATTACATCGCGAAGTATTTGACCTCTATATGATACGTTTTACAAACATTGCATTCGTTTTTAAAAGACAAACTTTCTTTACATTAAAAATTGACGGCATGCATACCATTTCATATTACATCCAACTATAATTGACTTAATATTAATCTTGATGAACTCAACGACTCGAATGCAACGTCTTTCAAAGTATGTCTTGAATGACTCCAAGTAATATCCTTAAAATGAGCTAATGCACAGCGGAAGATTTCTTTAATACCTGAGAATAAACATGCTTTAAAGTGTCAACCAAAAGGTTGGTGAGTTCATTAGTTTATCATAATCCATCATTTCCGTAATAGTAATAGACCACAAGATTTCAGTTTCTATAAATATCCGTACACTCGCAAGTGTATAAAAGTATTCTATAAGTTGTAGGCACCCGGTAACAAGCCTTAACGTTCATGTTTTACCCTCTGAAGTACACCAGATCAGGTGTGTTTAAAATAACCTCAAAGTACTAAAGCATCCCATAGTCAGGATGGGGTTTGTCAGGCCCAATAGATCTATCTTTAGGATTCGCGCCTACCGTACATAGACAAGTAGTTTAATGTTACCAAGCTAAGGATATATTTCTGGTTTAAACCCACATAGAATTAGTTTTAGTACTTGTGCCTATTTCGTAAAACATTTATAAATCAGCGCATGTATTCTCAGCCCAAAAATATATATAAAAAGGGAGCAAATGAAACTCACAATACTGTATTTCGTAGCAATTATGTATATGATGACACTGAACAAGTGCAGGGTTTGTCTCGGATTCACGAACCTATATTAAATATATATTTATATGTTGGTCAATATCTGTCTAAGAATTTAGGTCAAGTCGTAGTGTACCACAATCCTAATGCTCGAGACTAATATGCAAAAGTCAACAAAAGCCAACTTAACCCAAAATGACTTCTAAAATTTATACGTGTTTATTATATAACTTAACTATAGTCATTTTATATTATTTAAATATATTTATTAGATTTTATAATAATAAAAGTCATTTATTAATAAAAATTTATATTAACGTTTATATATGATAAAATATACTTTTATATATCTTAAGTAGTAAAATTTATAAAGTTCACTTAATATCGTAAAACTATAGTGGTAAGTATTATTAATGTAATTATATTACGCGTGGTGAAAATATCTTTGTATCCCCTATTTATTTGATAAAATAATATTGATCATAATAATAATAAGTAAAAGTTGTATTATTTTGTAATAATAATAATTATTATTCTATAAAAAAATAACAATATTTATATTTACTAAAAATGTTATTATGATAAAATGATAATACTAACATAATAGTAATAATGATATTTTATAATAACAATGATATTTCTATTAAAATAATAACGACGATAGTAATAATAATCATTTTAACAATAATACTAAAATTCAGTTGACTATAACTTCTAATCCGTTCATCGAAACCATTCGATATCTAAATGAAAAGTTCTTAATTTTTCGCTAGCTTTCCAATGACATGCATATCATATACCCTATCTCAGTAGCATATGTATCTAATTCAGGATTCAATAAACCTATCTAAGGACAATATCGAATGTACAAGCATGCATAATCCTATATACTCGAGCACTAGTCAGGGATACACTATTGAAATATAAAAGTTAAGTTATGAGTGCTCACGTGTAGTGACCCGAACTTTTCCATGTTTATATATATTAATTGAGATTGATATTTACATGATTAAATGTTTCCAACATGTTAAGCAATCAAACTTGTTAAGACTTGATTAATTGAAATATGTTTCATATAGACAATTGACCACCCAAGTTGATCGGTGATTCACGAACGTTAAAACTTGTAAAAACTATATGATGACATATATATGAATATATATATATATATATAGTTAACATGATACTATGATAAGAAAACATATCATAAAGTATATTAACAATGAACTACATATGTAAAAACAAGACTACTAACTTAATGATTTTTAAACGAGACATATATGTAACGATTATCGTTGTAAAGACATTTAATGTATATATATCATATTAAGAGATATTCATACATGATAATATCATGATAATATAATAATTTAAAATCTCATTTGATATTATAAACATTGGGTTAACAACATTTAACAAGATCGTTAACCTAAAGGTTTCAAAACAACACTTACATGTAACGACTAACGATGACTTAACGACTCAGTTAAAATGTATATACATGTAGTGTTTTAATATGTATTTATACACTTTTGAAAGACTTCAATACACTTATCAAAATACTTCTACTTAACAAAAATGCTTACAATTACATCCTCGTTCAGTTTCATCAACAATTCTACTCGTATGCACCCGTATTCGTACTCGTACAATACACAGCTTTTAGATGTATGTACTATTGGTATATACACTCCAATGATCAGCTCTTAGCAGCCCATGTGAGTCACCTAACACATGTGGGAACCATCATTTGGCAACTAGCATGAAATATCTCATAAAATTACAAAAATATGAGTAATCATTCATGACTTATTTACATGAAAACAAAATTACATATCCTTTATATCTAATCCATACACCAACGACCAAAAACACCTACAAACACTTTCATTCTTCAATTTTCTTCATCTAATTGATCTCTCTCAAGTTCTATCTTCAAGTTCTAAGTGTTCTTCATAAATTCCAAAAGTTCTAGTTTCATAAAATCAAGAATACTTTCAAGTTTGCTAGCTCACTTCCAATCTTGTAAGGTGATCATCCAACCTCAAGAAATCTTTGTTTCTTACAGTAGGTTATCATTCTAATACAAGGTAATAATCATATTCAAACTTTGGTTCAATTTCTATAACTATAACAATCTTATTTCAAGTGATGATCTTACTTGAACTTGTTTTCGTGTCATGATTTTGCTTCAAGAACTTTGAGCCATCCAAGGATCCATTGAAGCTAGATCCATTTTTCTCTTTTCCAGTAGGTTCATCCAAGGAACTTAAGGTAGTAATGATGTTCATAACATCATTCGATTCATACATATAAAGCTATCTTATTCGAAGGTTTAAACTTGTAATCACTAGAACATAGTTTAGTTAATTCTAAACTTGTTCGCAAACAAAAGTTAATCCTTCTAACTTGACTTTTAAAATCAACTAAACACATGTTCTATATCTATATGATATGCTAACTTAATGATTTAAAACCTGGAAACACGAAAAACACCGTAAAACCGGATTTACGCCGTCGTAGTAACACCGCGGGCTGTTTTGGGTTAGTTAATTAAAAACTATGATAAACTTTGATTTAAAAGTTGTTATTCTGAGAAAATGATTTTTATTATGAACATGAAACTATATCCAAAAATTATGGTTAAACTCAAAGTGGAAGTATGTTTTCTAAAATGGTCATCTAGACGTCGTTCTTTCGACTGAAATGACTACCTTTACAAAAACGACTTGTAACTTATTTTTCCGACTAGAAACCTATACTTTTTTTGTTTAGATTCATAAAATAGAGTTCAATATGAAATCATAGCAATTTGATTCACTCAAAACGGATTTAAAATGAAGAAGTTATGGGTAAAACAAGATTGGATAATTTTTCTCATTTTAGCTACGTGAAAATTGGTAACAAATCTATTCCAACCATAACTTAATCAACTTGTATTGTATATTATGTAATCTTGAGATACCATAGACACGTATACAATGTTTCGACCTATCATGTCGACACATCTATATATATTTCGGAACAACCATAGACACTCTATATGTGAATGTTGGAGTTAGCTATACAGGGTTGAGGTTGATTCCAAAATATATATAGTTTGAGTTGTGATCAATACTGAGATACGTATACACTGGGTCGTGGATTGATTCAAGATAATATTTATCGATTTATTTCTGTACATCTAACTGTGGACAACTAGTTATAGGTTACTAACGAGGACAGCTGACTTAATAAACTTAAAACATCAAAATATATTAAAAGTGTTGTAAATATATTTTGAACATACTTTAATATATATGTATATATTGTTATAGGTTCGTGAATCAACAGTGGCCAAGTCTTACTTCCCGACGAAGTAAAAATCTGTGAAAGTGAGTTATAGTCCCACTTTTAAAATCTAATATTTTTGGGATGAGAATACATGCAGGTTTTATAAATGATTTACAAAATAGACACAAATATGTGAAACTACATTCTATGGTTGAATTATCGAAATCGAATATGCCCCTTTTTATTAAGTCTGGTAATCTAAGAATTAGGGAACAGACACCCTAATTGACGTGAATCCTAAAGATAGATCTATTGGGCCTAACAAACCCCATCCAAAGTACCGGATGCTTTAGTACTTCGAAATTTATATCATATCCAAAGGGTGTCCCGGAATGATGGGGATATTCTTATATATGCATCTTGTTATTGTCGGTTACCAGGTGTTCACCATATGAATGATTTTTATCTCTATGTATGGGATGTGTATTGAAATATGAAATCTTGTGGTCTATTGTTACGATTTGATATATATAGGTTAAACCTATAACTCACCAACATTTTTGTTGACGTTTAAAGCATGTTTATTCTCAGGTGAATATTAAGAGCTTCCGCTGTTGCATACTAAAATAAGGACAAGATTTGGAGTCCATGTTTGTATGATATTGTGTAAAAACTGCATTCAAGAAACTGATTTTGATGTAACATATTTGTATTGTAAACTATTATGTAATGGTCGTGTGTAAACAGGATATTTTAGATTATCATTATTTGATAATCTACGTAAAGCTTTTTAAACTTTATTTATGAAATAAAGGTTATGGTTTGTTTTAAAAATGAATGCAGTCTTTGAAAAACGTCTCATATAGAGGTCAAAACCTCGCAACGAAATCAATTAATATGGAACGTTTTTAATCAATAAGAACGGGATATTTCAGTTGGTATCCGAGCGTTGGTCTTAGAGAACCAGAATTTTTCATTAGTGTGTCTTATCGAGTTTGTTAGGATGCATTAGTGAGTCTGGACTTCGACCGTCTTAGAGAACCATTATGGTTTGTCTTATCAACGGCCATAACGGTTATGTTGCACAAGACCAAGGATGGGAAGTAGTCCTAGTAAAACCAGAATGCATGACTTGTTTCTGGACGTATGAATTACGTGTCTTTATTGCCTTTGCTGAACGACTTGTGTACTAGCTAGACTTATCTTCACAACTATCTTGTATCAAAGTTATTGTGTGCTATATTTCATGCTTTATGTAAAATAAGCGGTATTGTAAGTTTGTAAAATATTGTATAAAAGTTTGAACGCGAAATATTATTATAATCAGTTTTTCATATAGAATTGTAGTAGTTGAATTGTATATTAGCTACTAAGTATGAACTTAACGGGTAGGTACTACCCGAATTTAAACTTATAAAACGCTAATATGAAGAAAAAGCTTTTATAAATGAGTTCATATTATGCTACGAAATACTATTAACTACTCTTAATATTCTGTATGATTAACTTGTTCCATTTAACTATTTTGAAGGAAATGGCACCGACTACTCGACACACCGTGAATATGAATGAAGAGGAATTCCGTACTTTTCTAGCTTCAAACATAGCCGCAGTACAGGCTGCGCTACATACCAACAATAACCTTGGATCTAGCAGTACAGGAAATCGTGTAGGATGCACCTACAAAGAATTCACTGCCTGCAAACCTTTGGAATTTGATGGAACCGAAGGACCGATCGGATTGAAACGGTGGACCGAGAAGGTTGAATCGGTGTTTGCCATAAGTAAGTGTACTGAAGAGGACAAAGTGAAGTACGCTACGCATACCTTCACAGGTTCTGCGTTAACATGGTGGAATACCTATCTAGAGCAAGTGGGACAAGATGATGCGTACGCACTACCGTGGTCAGCATTCAAGCACTTGATGAACGAGAAGTACCGTCCCAGAACCGAGGTCAATAAGCTCAAGACAGAACTTAGAGGGTTACGAACCCAAGGATTTGATATTACCACGTACGAAAGACGATTCACAGAATTGTGCCTATTGTGTCCGGGAGCATTCGAAGATGAGGAAGAGAAGATCGACGCGTTTGTGAAAGGATTACCGGAAAGAATCCAAGAAGATATAAGTTCACACGAGCCCGCCTCCATACAACAGGCATGTAGAATGGCTCACAAACTAGTGAACCAGATTGAAGAAAGAATTAAAGAACAGACTGCTGAAGAGGCCAATGTGAAGCAAGTCAAAAGAAAGTGGGAGGAAAACGGTGATAAGAATCACCAATACAACAACAACAGCAATTACAACAATAATCGCAACAATTATCCCAACAATCGCAACATCAATCGCAACTACAACAAACGGCCCAACAACAACAACAACAACAACAACAGCAACTACAACAATCATCCCAACAACAATAATAACCGCAACAACAACAACAATCAGAAGCAGTTATGCCAAAGGTGTGAAAAGAATCACTCGGGGTTCTGCACCAAATTTTGCAACAAGTGTAAAAGAAATGGTCATAGCGCGGCGAAGTGTGAGGTCTACGGACCAGGGGCTAATAGAACGAAAGGAACAAATGGTGTCGGAACGAGTAATGGCGGAGCAAGTAGTGTCGGAGCAAGTTATGCCAATGTAGTTTGTTATAAATGTGGAAAACCAGGCCACATTATTAGAAATTGCCCGAACCAGGAGAACACGAATGGACAAGGCCGTGGAAGAGTTTTCAATATTAATGCGATAGAGGCACAGGAAGACCCGGAGCTTGTTACGGGTACGTTTCTTATTGACAATAAATCTGCTTACGTTTTATTTGATTCGGGTGCGGATAGAAGCTATATGAGTAGAGATTTTTGTGCTAAATTAAGTTGTCCATTGACGCCTTTGGATAGTAAATTTTTACTCGAATTAGCAAATGGTAAATTAATTTCAGCAGATAATATATGTCGGAATCGAGAAATTAAACTGGTTAGCGAAACATTTAAGATTGATTTGATACCAGTAGAGTTAGGGAGTTTTGATGTGATAATCGGTATGGACTGGTTGAAAGAAGTGAAAGCGGAGATCGTTTGTTACAAAAATGCAATTCGCATTATACGAGAAAAAGGAAAACCCTTAATGGTGTACGGAGAAAAGGGCAACACGAAGCTACATCTTATTAGTAATTTGAAGGCACAAAAACTAATAAGAAAAGGTTGTTATGCTGTTCTAGCACACGTCGAGAAAGTACAAACTGAAGAAAAGAGCATCAATGATGTTCCCATTGCAAAAGAATTTCCCGATGTATTTCCGAAAGAATTACCGGGATTACCCCCACATCGATCCGTTGAATTTCAAATAGATCTTGTACCAGGAGCTGCACCAATAGCTCGTGCTCCTTACAGACTCGCACCCAGCGAGATGAAAGAACTGCAAAGCCAATTACAAGAACTTTTAGAGCGTGGTTTCATTCGACCAAGCACATCACCGTGGGGAGCTCCTGTTTTGTTTGTCAAGAAGAAAGATGGTACATTCAGGTTGTGTATCGACTACCGAGAGTTGAACAAACTTACCATCAAGAACCGCTACCCACTACCGAGAATCGACGACTTATTTGATCAACTACAAGGCTCGTCTGTTTATTCAAAGATTGACTTACGTTCCGGGTATCATCAAATGCGGGTGAAAGAAGATGATATTCCAAAGACTGCTTTCAGAACACGTTACGGTCATTACGAGTTTATGGTCATGCCGTTTGGTTTAACTAATGCACCAGCTGTGTTCATGGACCTTATGAACCGAGTGTGTGGACCATACCTTGACAAGTTTGTCATTGTTTTCATTGATGACATACTTATTTACTCAAAGAATGACCAAGAACACGGTGAACATTTGAGAAAGGTGTTAGAAGTATTGAGGAAGGAAGAATTGTACGCTAAGTTTTCAAAGTGTGCATTTTGGTTGGAAGAAGTTCAATTCCTCGGTCACATAGTGAACAAAGAAGGTATTAAGGTGGATCCGGCAAAGATAGAAACTGTTGAAAAGTGGGAAACCCCGAAAACTCCGAAACACATACGCCAGTTTTTAGGACTAGCTGGTTACTACAGAAGGTTCATCCAAGACTTTTCCAGAATAGCAAAACCCTTGACTGCATTAACGCATAAAGGGAAGAAATTTGAATGGAATGATGAACAAGAGAAAGCGTTTCAGTTATTGAAGAAAAAGCTAACTACGGCACCTATATTGTCATTGCCTGAAGGGAATGATGATTTTGTGATTTATTGTGACGCATCAAAGCAAGGTCTCGGTTGTGTATTAATGCAACGAACGAAGGTGATTGCTTATGCGTCTAGACAATTGAAGATTCACGAACAAAATTATACGACGCATGATTTGGAATTAGGCGCGGTTGTTTTTGCATTAAAGACTTGGAGGCACTACTTATATGGGGTCTAAAGTATTATATATACTGACCACAAAAGTCTTCAACACATATTTAATCAGAAACAACTGAATATGAGGCAGCGTAGGTGGATTGAATTATTGAATGATTACGACTTTGAGATTCGTTACCACCCGGGGAAGGCAAATGTGGTAGCCGATGCCTTGAGCAGGAAGGACAGAGAACCCATTCGAGTAAAATCTATGAATATAATGATTCATAATAACATTACTACTCAAATAAAGGAGGCGCAACAAGGAGTTTTAAAAGAGGGAAATTTAAAGGATGAAATACCCAAAGGATCGGAGAAGCATCTTAATATTCGGGAAGACGGAACCCGGTATAGGGCTGAAAGGATTTGGGTACCAAAATTTGGAGATATGAGAGAAATGGTACTTAGAGAAGCTCATAAAACCAGATACTCAATACATCCTGGAACGGGGAAGATGTACAAGGATCTCAAGAAACATTTTTGGTGGCCGGGTATGAAAGCCGATGTTGCTAAATACGTAGGAGAATGTTTGACGTGTTCTGGGGTCAAAGCTGAGCATCAGAAACCATCAGGTCTACTTCAACAACCCGAAATCCCGGAATGGAAATGGGAAAACATTACCATGGATTTCATCACTAAATTGCCAAGGACTGCAAGTGGTTTTGATACTATTTGGGTAATAGTTGATCGTCTCACCAAATCAGCACACTTCCTACCAATAAGAGAAGATGACAAGATGGAGAAGTTAGCACGACTGTATTTGAAGGAAGTCGTCTCCAGACATGGAATACCAATCTCTATTATCTCTGATAGGGATGGCAGATTTATTTCAAGATTCTGGCAGACATTACAGCAAGCATTAGGAACTCGTCTAGACATGAGTACTGCCTATCATCCACAAACTGATGGGCAGAGCGAAAGGACGATACAAACGCTTGAAGACATGCTACGAGCATGTGTTATTGATTTCGGAAACAGTTGGGATCGACATCTACCGTTAGCAGAATTTTCCTACAACAACAGCTACCATTCAAGCATTGAGATGGCGCCGTTTGAAGCACTTTATGGTAGAAAGTGCAGGTCTCCGATTTGTTGGAGTGAAGTGGGGGATAGACAGATTACGGGTCCGGAGATTATACAAGAAACTACCGAGAAGATCATCCAAATTCAACAACGGTTGAAAACCGCCCAAAGTCGACAAAAGAGCTACGCTGACATTAAAAGAAAAGATATAGAATTTGAAATTGGAGAGATGGTCATGCTTAAAGTTGCACCTTGGAAAGGCGTTGTTCGATTTGGTAAACGAGGGAAATTAAATCCAAGGTATATTGGACCATTCAAGATTATTGATCGTGTCGGACCAGTAGCTTACCGACTAGAATTACCTCAACAACTCGCGGCTGTACATAACACTTTCCACGTCTCGAATTTAAAGAAATGTTTTACTAAAGAAGATCTCACTATTCCGTTAGATGAAATCCAAATCAACGAAAAACTTCAATTCATCGAAGAACCCGTCGAAATAATGGATCGTGAGGTTAAAAGACTTAAGCAAAACAAGATACCAATTGTTAAGGTTCGATGGAATGCTCGTAGAGGACCCGAGTTCACCTGGGAGCGTGAAGATCAGATGAAGAAGAAATACCCGCATCTATTTCCAGAAGATTCGTCAACACCTTCAACAGCTTAAAATTTCGGGACGAAATTTATTTAACGGGTAGGTACTGTAGTGACCCGAACTTTTCCATGTTTATATATATTAATTGAGATTGATATTTACATGATTAAATGTTTCCAACATGTTAAGCAATCAAACTTGTTAAGACTTGATTAATTGAAATATGTTTCATATAGACAATTGACCACCCAAGTTGATCGGTGATTCACGAACGTTAAAACTTGTAAAAACTATATGATGACATATATATGAATATATATATATATATATAGTTAACATGATACTATGATAAGAAAACATATCATAAAGTATATTAACAATGAACTACATATGTAAAACAAGACTACTAACTTAATGATTTTTAAACGAGACATATATGTAACGATTATCGTTGTAAAGACATTTAATGTATATATATCATATTAAGAGATATTCATACATGATAATATCATGATAATATAATAATTTAAAATCTCATTTGATATTATAAACATTGGGTTAACAACATTTAACAAGATCGTTAACCTAAAGGTTTCAAAACAACACTTACATGTAACGACTAACGATGACTTAACGACTCAGTTAAAATGTATATACATGTAGTGTTTTAATATGTATTTATACACTTTTGAAAGACTTCAATACACTTATCAAAATACTTCTACTTAACAAAAATGCTTACAATTACATCCTCGTTCAGTTTCATCAACAATTCTACTCGTATGCACCCGTATTCGTACTCGTACAATACACAGCTTTTAGATGTATGTACTATTGGTATATACACTCCAATGATCAGCTCTTAGCAGCCCATGTGAGTCACCTAACACATGTGGGAACCATCATTTGGCAACTAGCATGAAATATCTCATAAAATTACAAAAATATGAGTAATCATTCATGACTTATTTACATGAAAACAAAATTACATATCCTTTATATCTAATCCATACACCAACGACCAAAAACACCTACAAACACTTTCATTCTTCAATTTTCTTCATCTAATTGATCTCTCTCAAGTTCTATCTTCAAGTTCTAAGTGTTCTTCATAAATTCCAAAAGTTCTAGTTTCATAAAATCAAGAATACTTTCAAGTTTGCTAGCTCACTTCCAATCTTGTAAGGTGATCATCCAACCTCAAGAAATCTTTGTTTCTTACAGTAGGTTATCATTCTAATACAAGGTAATAATCATATTCAAACTTTGGTTCAATTTCTATAACTATAACAATCTTATTTCAAGTGATGATCTTACTTGAACTTGTTTTCGTGTCATGATTTTGCTTCAAGAACTTTGAGCCATCCAAGGATCCATTGAAGCTAGATCCATTTTTCTCTTTTCCAGTAGGTTCATCCAAGGAACTTAAGGTAGTAATGATGTTCATAACATCATTCGATTCATACATATAAAGCTATCTTATTCGAAGGTTTAAACTTGTAATCACTAGAACATAGTTTAGTTAATTCTAAACTTGTTCGCAAACAAAAGTTAATCCTTCTAACTTGACTTTTAAAATCAACTAAACACATGTTCTATATCTATATGATATGCTAACTTAATGATTTAAAACCTGGAAACACGAAAAACACCGTAAAACCGGATTTACGCCGTCGTAGTAACACCGCGGGCTGTTTTGGGTTAGTTAATTAAAAACTATGATAAACTTTGATTTAAAAGTTGTTATTCTGAGAAAATGATTTTTATTATGAACATGAAACTATATCCAAAAATTATGGTTAAACTCAAAGTGGAAGTATGTTTTCTAAAATGGTCATCTAGACGTCGTTCTTTCGACTGAAATGACTACCTTTACAAAAACGACTTGTAACTTATTTTTCCGACTAGAAACCTATACTTTTTTTGTTTAGATTCATAAAATAGAGTTCAATATGAAATCATAGCAATTTGATTCACTCAAAACGGATTTAAAATGAAGAAGTTATGGGTAAAACAAGATTGGATAATTTTTCTCATTTTAGCTACGTGAAAATTGGTAACAAATCTATTCCAACCATAACTTAATCAACTTGTATTGTATATTATGTAATCTTGAGATACCATAGACACGTATACAATGTTTCGACCTATCATGTCGACACATCTATATATATTTCGGAACAACCATAGACACTCTATATGTGAATGTTGGAGTTAGCTATACAGGGTTGAGGTTGATTCCAAAATATATATAGTTTGAGTTGTGATCAATACTGAGATACGTATACACTGGGTCGTGGATTGATTCAAGATAATATTTATCGATTTATTTCTGTACATCTAACTGTGGACAACTAGTTATAGGTTACTAACGAGGACAGCTGACTTAATAAACTTAAAACATCAAAATATATTAAAAGTGTTGTAAATATATTTTGAACATACTTTAATATATATGTATATATTGTTATAGGTTCGTGAATCAACAGTGGCCAAGTCTTACTTCCCGACGAAGTAAAAATCTGTGAAAGTGAGTTATAGTCCCACTTTTAAAATCTAATATTTTTGGGATGAGAATACATGCAGGTTTTATAAATGATTTACAAAATAGACACAAATATGTGAAACTACATTCTATGGTTGAATTATCGAAATCGAATATGCCCCTTTTTATTAAGTCTGGTAATCTAAGAATTAGGGAACAGACACCCTAATTGACGTGAATCCTAAAGATAGATCTATTGGGCCTAACAAACCCCATCCAAAGTACCGGATGCTTTAGTACTTCGAAATTTATATCATATCCAAAGGGTGTCCCGGAATGATGGGGATATTCTTATATATGCATCTTGTTATTGTCGGTTACCAGGTGTTCACCATATGAATGATTTTTATCTCTATGTATGGGATGTGTATTGAAATATGAAATCTTGTGGTCTATTGTTACGATTTGATATATATAGGTTAAACCTATAACTCACCAACATTTTTGTTGACGTTTAAAGCATGTTTATTCTCAGGTGAATATTAAGAGCTTCCGCTGTTGCATACTAAAATAAGGACAAGATTTGGAGTCCATGTTTGTATGATATTGTGTAAAAACTGCATTCAAGAAACTGATTTCGATGTAACATATTTGTATTGTAAACTATTATGTAATGGTCGTGTGTAAACAGGATATTTTAGATTATCATTATTTGATAATCTACGTAAAGCTTTTTAAACTTTATTTATGAAATAAAGGTTATGGTTTGTTTTAAAAATGAATGCAGTCTTTGAAAAACGTCTCATATAGAGGTCAAAACCTCGCAACGAAATCAATTAATATGGAACGTTTTTAATCAATAAGAACGGGATATTTCATCACGTATCAATATTGAGATTCAATATTGCAGGAAAGTACGTAGACGAAATGAAAATGATAAACGTTAGGTTGACCTCACGAGCAATACCCTCGATCAATACCCATAACCTCCATAGCTATAACCCATAATTTTCTTAGCTCTATCCCGTTTGAAAACTTATTTTAAAATCATCTGAATATAACTCCGTCGTAGTATTTTATGTATACTAATAATATCTTGAAATAATACAAAGAAAATATATATGTGTAATTCGATTGAGAGAGTTTAGAGAAATATATTTTCAAGTTTCTATGAAATAATAAAACCTATTGAATTCTATTTATAATAGATTTTTGAATTATTAAAGTGAATTATTAAAGTGAATTATTAAAGTATGAATTATTAAAGTGAATTATTAAAGTATGAATTATTAAAGTGAATTATTAAAGTATGAATTAATAAAGTGAATTATTAAAGTATGAATTATTAAAGTAAATTATTAAAGTATGAATTATTAAAGTGAATTATTAAAGTGAATTATTAAAGTATGAATTATTAAAGTGAATTATTAAAGTATGAATTATTAAAGTAAATTATTAAAGTATTAATTATTAAAGTTAAAGTAAAGTAAAAGTAAAGTAAAGGTAAAGTTAAAATATAGTAAAAGTATAAAACTATGTACCTATAATACGCGTATAAATATATATAATATTAATTTAAATCGTTATATATATTTGATAAAATAAAATATAAATATCATTGTTTTATCATACTAGTTAAGTAATGAGTGGTAAAAAAGAATAGATTTCTTAAATCACAGTGGACCTCATAACGTAGGCCCGTAATCATATCATAATGTATCTGATAATTCAATCATTTGATATTATCTCTTAATTCTGTCAATAAATATATCGAAACAAATACGTTCATGTAAAGTATCATATATCTAATACTTTGTTAATGTTTTCAGTTAATATTATATATTATATATACATATCTATATACACATAATTGTTCGTGAATCGTCGAACACGGTCAAAGGATAATTGATTACATGAATGTAGTTCCAAACTTTTTGAGATTCAACATTACAAATTCTGCTTATCGTGTCGGAAACATATAAAGGTTAAGTTTAAATTTGGTCAGAAATTTCCGGGTCATCACAGTACCTACCCGTTAAAGAAATTTCGTCCCGAAATTTGATCGAGGTCGTCATGGCTAACTATAAAAATGTTTTCATGACGAATATGAGTTGATAAATAGAGTTTTATCATCATTGAGTAATATATATAAAACAATTTGATTACGCGAAGAGTATAAGTGAAGCTATCGCAAGAGAGTGAAATGAGTAAACGTATATTTATTTTAACTGATGACGTAGTTATGATTGATTTTCGGAATTCATGGAATTTAAAGAAAATCTTTGCAATAAGATTTGGTTCTTCGGCGATTAAGAAAATCATGACCTTCTTTGATTAAATGCGATAATCTGTCTCAATTCCTCTGTCTGATATTTTACTATAAATCCACCCCCTTCATTTCTTTATTTCCACAGCTCACACCTTCTAGTCTTTCTCCCCAATTCATACTTTAAAGCATTCGTTAATATGCTTCATCCAGTATTGATTCTTGATATACTCTTAACTTTCATATCTGTCATTCTTCTTTTTCATCTACCACCGGAGGAAGTTATTTTCTTCTACCATTACCTTGGGGTTATTGTGTTTTTCATTCTCCCGTGTCTTTATATTGCTATACGCATTGATATACCCGGTTTGTAATTTCGAGGTTGTTATCGGGCTTTATATTCTCCATTATATTTCGGAGCTTCATGCTTTCATTTTCTCTTCCCAGCCTTAAGTCAAGCGGATAATGGTCCAGAATTCGTAGATATGAATTTTTGGATGAACATAGTTAATGTTCCAAGAAGAAAATCGTAATGGCACGATCTTAATTTGGCAACTTACCAGAATATCTGAAAATATAGAGCTATCAAGATGATATGTTCTTAATATGTTTGGAAATTGGGTAGAATGTAAGAGTCGTGTAAATAGTACATGATGACGGTATGTTCTATGAATCATCACGTTCCATTAGAAACTCAGCATGACTTACTGTAATATAATCACGTTGATCAAGTGTCATTATATTATACTAACTCATGTTTCAGTTCCCAACACTGCTTTAAAAATATTCCTATTTTAAATTCGAATTTTTTTTTCTTCAGAATTTAGAAACTAACACAGTTTCTTTTTATGTTGTAACGCAGATATTGTGAAGAGATAAAAGATTTCGGATAAGAATAGTTGTGAAAATATCTTCAGGAATATCGAAGATATTTATAATAAAAGATACGATAATATCTTAGAATTCTTAACATAGATTGATGATGAAGAAGATTTGTCTGTGAAGGTTTAGAATAAGAAGTAAGGTGTTTGCTAACGATTTCAGTAGACACTGAAACATTTGGATCCTTTGAAGGCAGGTTTAGTCTTTGTGATTTGTCCACAGCCTCCTTCATGGTCTGCTCAATCCATTTTCCAGTTTCAAACTTTCTCTTTTTCTCAGCTTTACCACCATACTATTCTTTATCATCAAACTTTTGACTGTTAAAGTCGTTTACAGTTTTTGCTGCTTCATCAGCATTTTTCCAATTTCGGAGAACTAGTTCATAGTTTGGGATGTTTTTCAGAAAATTCACATTCGAAGTATGTAAGTCTAGGAGATAGACGTTATATGTATACATATAACTTTTAACCTAAAATTGTCGCGAAATTCAAAATACTGATTGCTAATTCCCAGTAGTTGGTGTGACAATTATTGTTACAGGATGTAGGTGAGTACATGATGGGGTTTTAATGAATAAGTATAGTGGATTTTCGGAGAGGCTTAAGTCGAAGGTTAATGAAGTTGTTGATAAGTTTACTGCTAATGTGGCGAGATATGAAAGGTTTCCCGATAACAATGATGAAGGGTTTATTCGTATAAACAAATGAAGGTGATTTGCTGGAGCTGTGACAAAACTGTCTATTTTGGAAAGAGATTGAAAAATTATATTTGGTAATAAATATCAAAGAATCTGACATGGATACATGTTAAACTATAACTTTGATTTCGTGAGCTTTTCAGGTGCATGACAGTGGGTAATGTGTGGTTGGATAATCATCTCGCATGTCTTTAGGGATTTCGAAGTGTTTGAACACATATTGTAATTGTTAATATACATATGATGTTCTAAGATTTTGAATGATATAAATATTTTTGTGAGTTCCATGAATAGAAATGAGGTTCTAGGACAGTTTTGAAGTCAAAGTATAGTTTTGAAAGATGTAGGAATCTAAGAGTGATGATTTCGGTTATATCTTGAATCGAATTCTGAGATTTTAAAATCAGAATATGTAATTAGATTTTGAATGAGTATGGTTGTTTTGATTTCTATAAAAGAATGTATATTGTTGTGAAAGTAGGGAGTATAATGGATGACTTGCTGAATCAGATTCGAAGAATGTAACATATTAATTGTGAATTTATATATCTCTCGGGTATTACCTACCCGTTAAAAAAAAATTCACAATTAATATTTTGTACAAAAGAATTTTATTACAGTCTTTATGGAAATATATATGTGTATATTTCTTCAGATGTAATATAGATTTAATGAGTTAATATTAAATTAAACTCATTTGATTTATGGTTAAGGCTAGGATAGATAATTTCTAAACTTTAGAAATTACATAATCGCCGTAGAATGTTTCCCCAATGAAGTTATGAATCAATACTTAATCGTTGTGGTATTCCTTGGTATCTACATGGCGTATGACGTCGATGCTCGTGGGACAGATTGTGAAGTTGAGGTTTGCGATGCGGTTATTGTTGGTGGTGGTAATGGTACTGTTGATGTTGTTGATGGTGGTACTGGTTATGCTGCTGGTGCTGTTGCTGGTGTTTGTAACCTTTGCACCATATTCTCCAAAGCCACTACCCGAGCGCGAAGCTCGTTGGCTTCTTCTATTACACCGGGGTGATTGTCGGTTCGGACGAGCGGATAAATAAGATCTAGAATTTGGTGTAGTATATAATCATGACAAGATACTCTGGAAATGAGAGAGAAAATGGTGTTTCGGACAGGTTCGCCAGTAAGTGCTTCAGGTTCATTGCCAAGAGGGCAATGTGGTGGATGAAAGGGATCACCTTCTTCTTGTCTCCAATGGTTAAGTAGATTACGAACCCATCCCCAATTCATCCAGAATAGATGATGGCTAATTGGTTGATCCATTCCGGTCACGCTGCTTTCGGAGCTCATGTGGAAATCCATATCGGCATAGCTGTCGAAATCCGAGGAACTCAAACTAGTTGAGGGATCCATCTTGTATGATCAGGGAAAGAATTTTTTTGTATGAAATAGATTGTAGAATTTAGATTTGGTATTCTTCAATACATAATTTATATATGTATATATAATACCAAAATCCCATAAATTACGGAGGAATCTTTGAAAGATGTCAGTCAAAGTTTACAGTAACAGATATGCTAAGATAAGAATTCGTCTATACACTATTATGCAATAAATGTAGGAAAACGCGTCAAGACTTAAGAATGATAAGCAGGTAATTTCCTAAGGGTGGTAAGTAGATGATTTCAGACTAAAAATGATAAGCAAAACTTTTGACATGCAGACACTGTCGAAGTCCAGACTCACTGATGCATCTTAACAACTATCAGTTAGACACGCTAATGCAAGACCTGGTTCGCTAAGACCACCGCTCTGATACCAACTGAAAGGACCCGTTCATATACATTATAAACGATTCACAATAGTTGATTACATCGCGAGGTATTTGACCTCTATATGATACGTTTTACAAACATTGCATTCGTTTTTAAAAGACAAACTTTCTTTACATCAAAAATTGACGGCATGCATACCATTTCATATTACATCCAACTATAATTGACTTAATATTAATCTTGATGAACTCAACGACTCGAATGCAACGTCTTTCAAAGTATGTCTTGAATGACTCCAAGTAATATCCTTAAAATGAGCTAATGCACAGCGGAAGATTTCTTTAATACCTGAGAATAAACATGCTTTAAAGTGTCAACTAAAAGGTTGGTGAGTTCATTAGTTTATCATAATCCATCATTTCCGTAATAGTAATAGACCACAAGATTTCAGTTTCTATAAATATCCGTACACTCGCAAGTGTATAAAAGTATTCTATAAGTTGTAGGCACCCGGTAACAAGCCTTAACGTTCATGTTTTACCCTCTGAAGTACACCAGATCAGGTGTGTTTAAAATAACCTCGAAGTACTAAAGCATCCCATAGTCAGCATGGGGTTTGTCATGCCCAATAGATCTATCTTTAGGATTCGCGCCTACCGTACATAGACAAGTAGTTTAATGTTACCAAGCTAAGGGTATATTTCTGGTTTAAACCCACATAGAATTAGTTTTAGTACTTGTGCCTATTTCGTAAAACATTTATAAATCAGCGCATGTATTCTCAGCCCAAAAATATATATAAAAAGGGAGCAAATGAAACTCACAATACTGTATTTCGTAGCAATTATGTATATGACGGCACTGAACAAGTGCAGGGTTTGTCTCGGATTCACGAACCTATATTAAATATATATTTATATGTTGGTCAATATCTGTCTAAGAATTTAGGTCAAGTCGTAGTGTACCACAATCCTAATGCTCGAGACTAATATGCAAAAGTCAACAAAAGCCAACTTAACCCAAAATGACTTCTAAAATTTATACGTGTTTATTATATAACTTAACTATAGTCATTTTATATATTTAAATATATTTATTAGATTTTATAATAATAAAAGTCATTTATTAATAAAAATTTATATTAACGTTTATATATGATAAAATATACTTTTATATATCTTAAGTAGTAAAATTTATAAAGTTCACTTAATATCGTAAAACTATAGTGGTAAGTATTATTAATGTAATTATATTACGCGTGGTGAAAATATCTTTGTATCCCCTATTTATTTGATAAAATAATATTGATCATAATAATAATAAGTAAAAGTTGTATTATTTTGTAATAATAATAATTATTATTCTATAAAAAAATAACAATATTTATATTTACTAAAAATGTTATTATGATAAAATGATAATACTAACATAATAGTAATAATGATATTTTATAATAACAATGATATTTCTATTAAAATAATAACGACGATAGTAATAATAATCATTTTAACAATAATACTAAAATTCAGTTGACTATAACTTCTAATCCGTTCATCGAAACCATTCGATATCTAAATGAAAAGTTCTTAATTTTTCGCTAGCTTTCCAATGACATGCATATCATATACCCTATCTCAGTAGCATATGTATCTAATTCAGGATTCAATAAACCTATCTAAGGACAATATCGAATGTACAAGCATGCATAATCCTATATACTCGAGCACTAGTCAGGGATACACTATTGAAATATAAAAGTTAAGTTATGAGTGCTCACGTATCAATATTGAGATTCAATATTGCAGGAAAGTACGTAGATGAAACGAAAATGATAAACGTTAGGTTGACCTCACGAGCAATACCCTCGATCAATACCCATAACCTCCATTGCTTTAACCCATAATTTCCTTAGCTCTATCCCGTTTGAAAACTTATTTTAAAATCATCTGAATATAACTCCGTCGTAGTATTTTATGTATACTAATAATATCTTGAAATAATACAAAGAAAATATATATGTGTAATTCGATTGAGAGAGTTTAGAGAAATATATTTTCAAGTTTCTATGAAATAATAAAACCTATTGAATTCTATTTATAATAGATTTTTGAATTATTAAAGTGAATTATTAAAGTATGAATTATTAAAGTGAATTATTAAAGTATGAATTATTAAAGTGAATTATTAAAGTATGAATTATTAAAGTGAATTATTAAAGTATGAATTATTAAAGTGAATTATTAAAGTATGAATTATTAAAGTGAATTATTAAAGTATAAATTATTAAAGTGAATTATTAAAGTGAATTATTAAAGTATGAATTATTAAAGTGAATTATTAAAGTATGAATTATTAATGTAAATTGTTAAAGTATTAATTATTAAAGTTCAAGTTAAGTAAAAGTAAAGTAAATGTAAAGTTAAAGTATAGTAAAAGTATAAAACTATGTACGTATAATACGCGTATAAATATATATAATATTAATTTAAATCGTTATATATATTTGATAAAATAAAATATAAATATCATTATTTTATCATACTAGTTAAGTAATGAGTGGTCAAAAAGAATAGATTTCTTAAATCACAATGGACCTCATAACATAGGCCCGTAATCATATCATAATGTATCTGCTAATTCAATCATTTGATATTATCTCTTAATTCTGTCAATAAATATATCGAAACAAATACGTTCATGTAAAGTATCATATATCTAATACTTTGTTAATATTTTCAGTTAATATTATATATTATATATACATATCTATATACACATAATTGTTCGTGAATCGTCGAACACGGTCAAAGGATAATTGATTACATGAATGTAGTTTCAAACTTTTTGAGATTCAACATTACAAATTCTGCTTATCGTGTCGGAAACATATAAAGGTTAAGTTTAAATTTGTTCAGAAATTTTCGGGTCGTCACATACCTAATAATAATGAAGAGTCAAATGTAAATTGGAATGATTCGTGGACTGATTCACAAGTTCCCGAAGAGGAACCGGAAGAAGAGTCGGAACCGGAAGAAGAATCGGAACCGGAAGAAGAATCGGAACCGGATGAAGAAATAGAACCGGTGGGGGAAATAATAAAACGGTTAAGTAAAAGAAAATCCTCAACCAACCGACCAAGGTTAATTATGGTCAATGGTGTTTCCGCCAAGGAAGAAAAATATTGGGAGGATTACCAAATCTCCGATGAATCGGATTCCGACGAGAATTCCGATGATGTTATAGAAATTACCCCAGCTGAATTTAAAAAGGCAAAAGAAAATAATAAGGGAAAGTTCATAAAAATAGAGAAATCTAATTCCAACCCCGATGAACTTTATATGTATCGTCAACCCCCGAAGTCCTTAAGTTGTAACAATGACCCGGGAACCTCTAAACCACCAGGTTTTTCTAAACCAATGTGGAAAACGACGGCTCGTATTAGGGGAACATCATATATCCCTAGAAACTTGGCAAAACGAACCAAAACCGAAGAAGAAGAAACAAGCGAGTCGGAATAAGATAGTTGTATTCGCGTGATGTAATATATGTAATATAGTGTGGTTATCATTTATGATATATGTAAAAATTGCTTGTATTAATAAGTATTTTTTTTATGAATCTAACTCTTGTCTATTTTACAGTATAAAAACACAAAATGGATAGACAACCCAATATTTTAAGAGACCTACCCGGAGACATGATTGATGAAATCTTGTCTAGAGTCGGTCAGCATTCTTCGGCACAACTATTTAAGGCGAGATCAGTTTGTAAGACATTCGAAGAACGTTCTAAGAATGCCTTGGTTTATAAAAGGCTTTCGTTCGAAAGATGGAGGATATCACATTGGGAAATCCATAAGTTACGATGTGTTTACTTTGACGCATATATTGCGGGGAACCCAAATGCTATTTTACGCAATGGGTTAAGAAATTATTTTAACTCAATATATCCGAATATTGGACTTCGTGATTTAGAAAAAGCGGCTAACATGCAACATAAAGAAGCATGTTATGCTTACGGATTAGTAATGTTCGCTTCTCACCAAAGTGAGAACAAGAACATCGGGCTACAACTATTAAACAAAACGTTCCCACAAGTGACGGAGTCGGTAATTGGGGTAAGAAATGAGGTTTTTAGATTGTTACGGGACTGTTGGACATTACGTAACCCTCGTCCCTTTGACGACGTTACAACACGATGTCTTATCAACGGCCATAACGGTTATGTTCCACAAGACCAAGGATGGGAAGTAATCCTAGTAAAACCAGAATGCATGAATTGTTTCTGGACGTATGAATTACGTGTCTTTATTGCCTTTGCTGAACGACTTGTGTACTAGCTAGAATTATCTTCACAACCATCTTGTATCAAATTTATTGTGTGCTATATTTCATGCTTTATGTAAAATAAGCGGTATTGTAAGTTTGTAAAATATTGTATAAAAGTTTGAACGCAAAATATTATTATAATCAGTTTTTCATATAGAATTGTAGTAGTTAAATTGTATATTAGCTACTAAGTATGAACTTAACGGGTAGGTACTACCCGAATTTAAACTTATAAAACACTAATATGAAGAAAAAGCTTTTATAAATGAGTTCATATTATGCTACGAAATACTATTAACTACTCTTAATATTTTGTATGATTAACTTGTTCCATTTGACTATTTTGAAGGAAATGGCACCGACTACTCGACACACCGTGAATATGAATGAAGAGTAATTCCGTACTTTTCTAGCTTCAAACATAGCCGCAGTACAGGCTGCGCTACATACCAACAATAACCTTGGATCTAGCAGTACAGGAAATCGTGTAGGATGCACCTACAAAGAATTCATTGCCTGCAAACCTTTAGAATTTGATGGAACCGAAGGACCGATCGGATTGAAACGGTGGACCGAGAAGGTCGAATCGGTGTTTGCCATAAGTAAGTGTACTGAAGAGGACAAAGTGAAGTACGCTACGCATACCTTCACATGTTCTGCGTTAACATGGTGGAATACCTGTCTAGAGCAAGTGGGACAAGACGATGCGTACGCACTACCGTAGTCAGCATTCAAGCATTTGATGAACGAGAAGTACCGTCCCAGAACCGAGGTCAATAAGCTCAAGACAAAACTTAGAGGGTTACGAACCCAAGGATTTGATATTACCACGTACGAAAGACGATTCACAGAATTATGCCTATTGTGTCCAGGAGCGTTCGAAGATGAGGAAGATAAGATCGACGCATTTATGAAAGGATTACCGGAAAGAATCCAAGAAGATATAAGTTCACACGAGCCCGCCTCCATACAACAGGCATGTAGAATGGCTCACAAACTAGTGAACCAGATTGAAGAAAGAATTAAAGAACAGACTGCTGAAGAGGCCAATGTGAAGCAAGTCAAAATAAAGTGGGAGGAAAACGGTGATAGGAATCACCAATACAACAACAACAGCAATTACAACAATAATCGCAACAATTATCCCAACAATCGCAACATCAATCGCAACTACAACAAACGGCCCAACAACAACAACAACAACAACAACAGCAACTACAACAATCATCCCAACAACAATAATAACCTCAACAACAACAACAATCAGAAGCAGCTATGCCAAAGGTGTGAAATGTATCACTCGGGATTCTGCACCAAATTTTGCAACAAGTGTAAAAGAAATGGTCATAGCGCGGCGAAGTGTGAGGTCTACGGACCAGGGGTTAATAGAACGAAAGGAACAAATGGTGTCAGAACGAGTAATGGCGGAGCAAGTAGTGTCGGAGCAAGTTATGCCAATGTAGTTTGTTATAAATGTGGAAAAGCGGGCCACATTATTAGAAATTGCCCAAACCAGGAGAACACGAATGGACAAGGCCGCGGAAGAGTTTTCAATATTAATGCGGCAGAGGCACAGGAAGACCCGGAGCTTGTTACGGGTACGTTTCTTATTGACAATAAATCTGCTTACGTTTTATTTGATTCGGGTGCGGATAGAAGCTATATGAGTAGAGATTTTTGTGCTAAATTAAGTTGTCCATTGACGCCTTTGGATAGTAAATTTTTACTCGAATTAGCAAATGGTAAATTAATTTCAGCAGATAATATATGTCGGAATCGAGAAATTAAACTGGTTAGCGAAACATTTAAGATTGATTTGATACCAGTAGAGTTAGGGAGTTTTGATATGATAATCGGTATGGACTGGTTGAAAGAAGTGAAAGCAGAGATCGTTTGTTACAAAAATGCAATTCGCATTATACGAGAAAAAGGAAAACCGTTAATGGTGTACGAAGAAAAGGGCAACACAAAGCTACATCTTATTAGTAATTTGAAGGCACAAAAACTAATAAGAAAAGGTTGCTATACTGTTCTAGCACACGTCGAGAAAGTACAAACTGAAGAAAAGAGCATCAATGATGTTCCCATTGCAAAAGAATTTCCCGATGTATTTCCGAAAGAATTACCGGGATTACCCCCACATCGATCCGTTGAATTTCAAATAGATCTTGTACCAGGAGCTGCACCAATAGCTCGTGCTCCTTACAGACTCGCACCCAGCGAGATGAAAGAACTGCAAAGCCAATTACAAGAACTTTTAGAGCGTGGTTTCATTCGACCAAGCACATCACCGTAGGGAGCTCCTGTCTTGTTTGTCAAGAAGAAAGATGGTACATTCAGGTTGTGTATCGACTACCGAGAGTTGAACAAACTTACCATCAAGAACCGCTACCCACTACCGAGAATCGACGACTTATTTGATCAACTACAAGGCTCGTCTGTTTATTCAAAGATTGACTTACGTTCCGGGTATCATCAAATGCGGGTGAAAGAAGATGATATTCCAAAGACTGCTTTCAGAACACGTTACAGTCATTACGAGTTTATGGTCATGCCGTTTGGTTTAACTAATGCACCAGCTGTGTTCATGGACCTTATGAACCGAGTGTGTGGACCATACCTTGACAAGTTTGTCATTGTTTTCATTGATGACATACTTATTTACTCAAAGAATGACCAAGAACACGGTGAACATTTGAGAAAGGTGTTAGAAGTATTGAGGAAGGAAGAATTGTACGCTAAGTTTTCAAAGTGTGCATTTTGGTTGGAAGAAGTTCAATTCCTCGGTCACATAGTGAACAAAGAAGGTATTAAGGTGGATCCGGCAAAGATAGAAACTGTTGAAAAGTGGGAAACCCCGAAAACTCCGAAACACATACGCCAGTTTTTAGGACTAGCTGGTTACTACAGAAGGTTCATCTAAGACTTTTCCAGTATAGCAAAACCCTTGACTGCAATAACGCATAAAGGGAAGAAATTTGAATGGAATGATGAACAAGAGAAAGCGTTTCAGTTATTAAAGAAAAAGCTAACTACGGCACCTATATTGTCATTTCCTGAAGGGAATGATGATTTTGTGATTTATTGTGACGCATCAAAGCAAGGTCTCGGTTGTGTATTAATGCAACGAACGAAGGTGATTGCTTATGCGTCTAGACAATTGAAGATTCACAAACAAAATTATACGATGCATGATTTGGAATTAGGAGCGGTTGTTTTTGCATTAAAGACTTGGAGGCACTACTTATATGGGGTCAAAAGTATTATATATACCGACCACAAAAGTCTTCAACACATATTTAATCAGAAACAACTGAATATGAGGCAGCGTAGGTGGATTGAATTATTGAATGATTACAACTTTGAGATTCGTTACCACCCGGGGAAGGTAAATGTGGTAGCCGATGCCTTGAGCAGGAAGGACAGAGAACCCATTCGAGTAAAATCTATGAATATAATGATTCATAATAACCTTACTACTCAAATAAAGGAGGCGCAACAAGGAGTTTTAAAAGAGGGAAATTTAAAGGATGAAATACCCAAAGGATCGGAGAAGCATCTTAATATTCGGGAAGACGGAACCCGGTATAGGGCTGAAAGGATTTGGGTACCAAAATTTGGAGATATGAGAGAAATGGTACTTAGAGAAGCTCATAAAACCAGATACTCAATACATCCTGGAACGGGGAAGATGTACAAGGATCTCAAGAAACATTTTTGGTGGCCGGGTATGAAAGCCGATGTTGCTAAATACGTAGGAGAATGTTTGACATGTTCTAAGGTCAAAGCTGAGCATCAGAAACCATCATGTCTACTTCAACAACCCGAAATCCCGAAATGGAAATGGGAAAACATTACCATGGATTTCATCACTAAATTGCCAAGGACTGCAAGTAGTTTTGATACTATTTGGGTAATAGTTGATCGTCTCACCAAATCAGCACCCTTCCTGCCAATAAGAGAAGATGACAAGATGGAGAAGTTAGCACGACTGTATTTGAAGGAAGTCGTCTCCAGACATGGAATACCAATCTCTATTATCTCTGATAGGGATGGCAGATTTATTTCAAGATTCTGGCAGACATTACAGCAAGCATTAGGAACTCGTCTAGACATGAGTACTACCTATCATCCACAAACTGATGGGCAGAGCGAAAGGACGATACAAACGCTTGAAGACATGCTACGAGCATGTGTTATTGATTTCGGAAACAGTTGGGATCGACATCTACCGTTAGCAGAATTTTCCTACAACAACAGCTACCATTCAAGCATTGAGATGGCGCCGTTTGAAGCACTTTATGGTAGAAAGTGCAGGTCTCCGATTTGTTGGAGTGAAGTGGGGGATAGACAGATTACGGGTCCGGAGATTATACAAGAAACTACCGAGAAGATCATCCAAATTCAACAACGGTTGAAAACCGCCCAAAGTCGACAAAAGAGCTACGCTGACATTAAAAGAAAAGATATAGAATTTTAAATTAGAGAGATGGTCATGCTTAAAGTTGCACCTTGGAAAGGCATTGTTCTATTTGGTAAACGAGGGAAATTAAATCCAAGGTTTATTGGACCATTCAAGATTATTGATCGTGTCAGACCAGTAGCTTACCGACTTGAGTTACCTCAGCAACTCACGGCTGTACATAACACTTTCCACGTCTCGAATTTGAAGAAATGTTTTGCTAAAGAAGATCTCACTATTCCGTTAGATGAAATCCAAATCAACGAAAAACTCCAATTCATCGAAGAACCCGTCGAAATAATGGATCGTGAGATTAAAAGACTTAAGCAAAACAAGATACCAATTGTTAAGGTTCGATGGAATGCTCGTAGAGGACCCGAGTTCACCTGGGAGTGTGAAGATCAGATGAAGAAGAAATGCCCGCATCTATTTCCAGAAGATTTGGCAACACCTTCAACAGCTTAAAATTTCGGGACGAAATTTATTTAACGGGTAGGTACTGTAGTGACCCAAACTTTTCCATGTTTATATATATTAATTAAGATTGATATTTACATGATTAAATGTTTCCAACATGTTAAGCAATCAAACTTGTTAAGACTTGATTAATTGAAATATGTTTCATATAGACAATTGACCACCCAAGTTGACCGGTGATTCACGAACGTTAAAACTTGTAAAAACTATATGATGACATATATATGGATATATATATATATATATAGTTAACATGATACTATGATAAGTAAACATATCATTAAGTATATTAACAATGAACTACATATGTAAAAACAAGACTACTAACTTAATGATTTTTAAACGAGACATATATGTAACGATTATCGTTGTAAAGACATTTAATGTATATATATCATATTAAGAGATATTCATACATGATAATATCATGATAATATAATAATTTAAAATCTCATTTGATATTATAAACATTGGGTTAACAACATTTAACAAGATCGTTAACCTAAAGGTTTCAAAACAACACTTACATGTAACGACTAACGATGACTTAACGACTCAGTTAAAATGTATATACATGTAGTGTTTTAATATGTATTTATAAACTTTTGAAAGACTTCAATACACTTATCAAAATGCTTCTACTTAACAAAAATGCTTACAATTACATCCTCGTTCAGTTTCATCAACAATTCTACTCGTATGCACCCGTATTCGTACTCGTACAATACATAGCTTTTAGATGTATGTACTATTGGTATATACACTCCAATGATAAGCTCTTAGCAGCCCATGTGAGTCACCTAACACATGTGGGAACCATCATTTGGCAACTAGCATGAAATATCTCATAAAATTACAAAAATATGAGTAAACATTCATGACTTATTTACATGAAAACAAAATTACATATCCTTTATATCTAATCCATACACCAATGACCAAAAACACCTACAAACACTTTCATTCTTCAATTATCTTCATCTAATTGATCTCTCTCAAGTTCTATCTTCAAGTTCTAAGTGTTCTTCATAAATTCTACAAGTTCTAGTTACATAAAATCAAGAATACTTTCAAGTTTGCTAGCTCACTTCCAATCTTGTAAGGTGATCATCCAACCTCAAGAAATCTTTGTTTCTTACAGTAGGTTATCATTCTAATACAATGTAATAATCATATTCAAACTTTGGTTCAATTTCTATAACTATAACAATCTTATTTCAAGTGATGATCTTACTTGAACTTGTTTTCGTGTCATGATTCTGCTTCAAGAACTTCGAGCCATCCAAGAATCCGTTGAAGCTAGATCCATTTTTCTATTTTCCAGTAGGTTTATCCAAGGAACTTAAGGTATTAATGATGTTCATAACATCATTCGATTCATACATATAAAGCTATCTTATTCGAAGGTTTAAACTTGTAATCACTAGAACATAGTTTAGTTAATTCTAAACTTGTTCGCAAATAAAAGTTAATCCTTCTAACTTGACTTTTAAAATCAACTAAACACATGTTCTATATCTATATGATATGCTAACTTAATGATTTAAAACCTGGAAACACGAAAAACACTGTAAAACCGAATTTACGCCGTCGTAGTAACACCGCGGGCTGTTTTGGGTTAGTTAATTAAAAACTATGATAAACTTTGATTTAAAAGTTTTTCTTCTGGGAAAATGATTTTTCTTATGAACATGAAACTATATCCAAAAATCATTGTTAAACTCAAAGTGTAAGTATGTTTTCTAAAATGGTCATGTAGACGTCGTTCTTTCGACTGAAATGACTACCTTTACAAAAACGACTTGTAACTTATTTTTCCGACTATAAACCTATACTTTTTTCTGTTTAGATTCATAAAATAGAGTTCAATATGAAACCATAGCAATTTTATTCACTCAAAACGGATTTAAAATGAAGAAGTTATGGGTAAAACAAGATTGGATAATTTTTCTCATTTTAGCTACGTGAAAATTGGTAACAAATCTATTCCAGCCATAACTTAATCAACTTGTATTGTATATTATGTAATCTTGAGATACCATAGACACGTATACAATGTTTCGACCTATCATGTCGACACATCTATATATATTTCGGAACAACCATAGACACTCTATATGTGAATGTTGGAGTTAGCTATACAGGGTTGAGGTTGATTCCTAAATATATATAGTTTGAGTTGTGATCAATACTGAGATACGTATACACTGGGTCGTGGATTGATTCAAGATAATATTTATCAATTTATTTCTGTACATCTAACTGTGGACAACTAGTTGTAGGTTACTAACGAGGACAGCTGACTTAATAAACTTAAAACATCAAAATATATTAAAAGTGATGTAAATATATTTTGAACATACTTTGATATATATGTATATATTGTTATAGGTTCGTGAATCAACCAGTGGCCAAGTCTTACTTCCCGACGAAGTAAAAATCTGTGAAAGTGAGTTATAGTCCCACTTTTAAAATCTAATATTTTTGGGATGAGAATACATGCAGGTTTTATAAATGATTTACAAAATAGACACAAGTACGTGAAACTACATTCTATGGTTGAATTATCGAAATCAAATATGCCCCTTTTTATTAAGTCTGGTAATCTAAGAATTAGGGAACAGACACCCTAATTGACGCGAATCCCAAAGATAGATCTATTGGGCCTAACAAACCCCATCCAAAGTACCGGATGCTTTAGTACTTCGAAATTTATATCATATCCGAAGGGTGTCCCGGAATGATGGGGATATTCTTATATATGCATCTTGTTAATGTCGGTTACTAGGTGTTCACCATATGAATGATTTTTATCTCTATGTATGGGATGTGTATTGAAATACGAAATCTTGTGGTCTATTATTATGATTTGATATATATAGGTTAAACCTATAACTCACCAACATTTTTGTTAACGTTTTAAGCATGTTTATTCTCAGGTGATTATTAAGAGCTTCCGTTGTCGCATACTTAAATAAGGACGAGATTTGGAGTCCATGCTTGTATGATATTGTGTAAAAACTGCATTCAAGAAACTTATTTTGTTGTAACATATTTGTATTGTAAACCATTATGTAATGGTCGTGTGTAAACAGGATATTTTAGATTATCATTATTTGATAATCTACGTAAAGCTTTTTAAACCTTTATTGATGAAATAAAGGTTATGGTTTGTTTTAAAATGAATGCAGTCTTTGAAAAACGTCTCATATAGAGGTCAAAACCTCGCAACGAAATCAATTAATATGGAACGTTTTTAATCAATAAAAACGGGACATTTCAAAGCTCCTCCTACATGTTATACTTGCGGAGAAAAGGGACACATTAGTCCAAATTGCCCTAAGAAGAAGGATAATCCCGTTCCTGGAACTAATACTACTGCTGCGAAGGGTCGTGCATTTGTTCTTACTGATGCGGAAGCTCGAGATGAGGATGAGGTCATCACGGGTACGTAACTTGTCAATAATTTTTATACCACTATTTTATTCGATACTGGTGCCAACAGAAGTTACGTGTCTAGTGAATTTTGTACCCTATTTACTGAAAAGCCTCAACCCTTAGAAACTAAACGATTAGTAGAAGTAGCCAATGGAAAAATCATGCAAGTCGATAAAATCTATAAAAACTGCAACCTAATCTTAGCCAATAAATAATTTAAGATAGAACTTTTGCCGGTCAAGTTCGGAAGTTTTGACGTCGTAGTTGGAATGGATTGGTTATGTCCATTACATGCTGCTATCATGTGTTACGATAAAACTGTTCATGTTCCGTTGGAAAATGGAGAGACTCTCATCATCCAAGGTGAAAAGAGTGGTTCCAATCTCAACATCATCTCCTGTATTAAAACCCGCAAATACCTTATGAAAGGTAATCCAGCTATTCAAGCCCACGTTAAGATGATTGAATCAAAAGAGAACAGTATTGAAGATGTACCAGTGGTTAAAGACTTTCCCGATGTATTTCCCGAAGATCTTCCTGGTCTTCCACCTCCTCGACAAGTTGAATTTCAAATTGATTTAACTCCCGGTGATGCACCTATTGCTAATGCTCCATATCGATTAGCAACCTCCGAGATGAAGGAATTATCTAACCAACTCCAAGAACTATTGGATAAAGGTTTCATTCGTCCAAGCTCGTCCCCATGGGGAGCTCCTATTCTATTTGTTAAGAAGAAAGATGGTACGTTAAGGATGTGCATTGATTATCGCGAACTTAAAAAGCTTACTATCAAGAACCATTATCCGTTGCCGCGTATTGATGATTTATTCGACCAACTCCAAGGGTCAAGCATCTATTCAAAGATTGATTTGAGGTCCGGTTATCACCAACTCCAAGTCAAGGAATCCGATATTCCTAAGACTGCTTTTCGCACTCGCTATGGACACTATGAGTTTTGTGTCATGCCTTTTGGTTTGACCAATGCTCCTGCCGTATTCATGGATCTTATGAACAGTGTTTGCAAACTTTATCTCAATAAATTCGTCATTGTTTTCATTGATGACATCTTGATCTACTCCAAGAGTGAGGAAGAACATGAGCAACATTTGCACATGATTCTTGAACTCTTACGAAAGGAACAACTTTATGCTAAAATTTCTAAGTGCGAGTTTTGACTCAAAACCGTACAATTCCTCGGACATGTTGTTGATAGTGGCGGCATACATGTCGATCCAGCTATGATTACTGCCATTCAGAACTGGGAGATACCAAAGACTGCGAAGCATATTCGTCAATTTTTGGGACTCGCTGGTTACTATCGAAGATTCATCAAAGATTTTTCTCTTCTTGCTAAACCTCTTACAAAGCTAACTCAAAAAGGGAAGAAGTTTGAGTGGTCCGAAGAACAGGAATCTGCTTTTAAGATTCTGAAGGAAAAATTGACCACGGCACCGATTCTATCTTTACCCGAAGGTACTGACGACTTTGTTGTTTACTGCGATGCCTCAAAGCAAGGCTTTGGTTGCGTTTTAATGCAACGAGAAAAGGTTATTACCTACGCATCTAGGAAGTTGAAGAAACATGAAGAGAACTATACCACACATGACCTTGAGTTAGGTGCCGTGGTATTTGCATTAAAGATATGGAGACATTATCTGTATGGTACCCATTTTACGGTGTACACTGACCATAAAAGTCTTCGACACATCTTTGATTAAAAATAGCTGAATATGAGGCAAAGCCGATGGCTCGAGACATTGAACGATTATCACTGTGAGCTGAAATATCATCCTGGCAAGGCGAATGTAGTTGCCGATGCCCTTAGTCGAAAAGACGATGTTAAACATGTTCATGCTCTAAACCTAAAGATCAAATCAAATCTTATCTTGCGAATCTGTGAAGCTCAATTGGAAGCTATTAAATCGACACTTATCAAAGGTGAAGGACCTATTGGTTTCGAGAACCAACTTCAAGTGAAAGCTAATGGTACACGGTACTTTGGCAATAGAATTTGGGTTCCTCGCTTCGGTAATCTCCGTGAACTAGTCTTGGATAAATCACATAAGACTAGGTATTCTATTCACCCGGTTCCAGTAAGATGTATCACGATGTGAAGGAATTCTACTGGTGGCCTAACATGAAAGCCGACATTGCTACTTATGTTAGCAAATGTCTCACTTGTTTGAAAGTGAAGGCCGAACATCAAAAGCCTTCTGGTCTGTTGACATAACCCGATATTTCGCAGTGGAAGTGAGAATGTATCGCTATGGACTTCGTTACTAAGTTACCTAAGACTTCAAATGGTAACGATACTATTTGGGTCATAGTTGATCGTCTTACTAAATCTGCACATTTCATACCGATGAAGGAAACCGACAAGATGGAGAAATTATCACAACTTTATATTAAAGAAATTGTCTCACGTCATGGTGTTCCTATCTCGATTATTTCTGATCGTGACAGTCGATTCATTTCTAGATTCTGGAAAACTTTACAATCTGCTCTTGGAACTCAACTCGACATGAGTACAGCCTATCATCCGCAAACTGATGGTCAAAGTGAACGAACTATCCAAACCATGGAAGATATGCTATGTGCTTGTGCAATCGATTTCGACAAAGGTTAGGATAGACACCTACCTTTGGTTGAATTTTCCTACAACAATAGTTATCACTCCAGTATTAAAGCTGCACCTTTTGAAGCTTTATATAGCCGGAAGTGTAGATCCCCTTTGTGTTGGGACAAACTCGAGGACAGACATTTAACGGGTCCTGAAATCATTCACGAAACTAACGAAAAGATCGTTCAGATCAAGCAACGATTAGAAACTGCCCGTAGCCGACAAAAGAGCTATGCTGACAAGAAACGAAAAGACATCGAATACCAAGTTGGAGATAAAGTCATGTTGAAAGTATCCCCTTGGAAAGGTGTTGTCCGCTTTGGTAAAAGAAGTAAACTCAGTCCACGATACGTTGGACCTTTCACAGTCACTCAAAGAGTGTGTCCCGTGGCATACCGATTAGAACTACCAACTGAACTTAGCTAAGTACATGATGTGTTTCATGTCTCAAATCTTAAACGCTGTCTTGCTGATGACACACTCGTTATTCCTTTGGATGATGTCCGCATTGATGAGCAAATGCACTTCGTTGAAGAACCTATAGAAATCATGGAAGGAGAGGTCAAACAAACGCGTAAAAGCAACATACCTATCATTAAAGTCCGTTGGAATTCGCGTAGAGGCCCCAAATATACCTGGGAACGCAAAGACCATATGAAACGGAAATATCCCCGTCTCTTCTCAACTGCTGATGCAAACAAGGAATCTACCTAAAAACTTCGGGACGAAGTTTTCAATAACGGGAAGGTACTATAACGACCCTCATTTTTCCATTCTATATTTCTCATTTTTCCATTCTATATTTTTCCATATTAAATGCCCAACAATATAATTAAACTTAATACTTAAACTTTAATCGATAATGATTAAGCGTTAAGAATTATAAAATATACTAATTAACTTTGTACATTAATTGACAAGTTAATAAAAATAATAAGTTAATTAACTTTTGTGAACAAATAAATAACTTTAAAACTTGTGTACTTAAAATATTTAAACTTAGATAATTAAGGAACCATTTAAGCTAAATTAAAGTGCAAGGTCTAAAGTGAAAAAGTTAAACCCGAGGGTAAAATTACCCTTCTACCCCTAAAATTTTCGGCCAAGACACCCCTTAATCACCTCCTCATTTGTTTAACTTGTTCCCTAAGTAATTCCTTATTAAACCCTAACTCTAGAATAATCATATCCTCCCTATAAATGGAGACCTAGGCTAACCCATTCTATGTACCAAATCACAATTACAACTCTCTCCCAAATCTCTCCCTCTCTCTCTCTTATTTTCGGCCCCAAAACCGAAAATACCACCACCCCCATCGAAAATCATCATCAATCTTCAAGGTGATCTTCAAGTGTTCTTCGCGTTCTTCGTGTTCTTCAAGTTTTTCAAGGCTTTGATCTTCAATCTTCATTGTGTTCATCTTTTCTTTGTTAGTCATCTTCGAATCTTCAAAGGTATAACATAAACCCTAATCTATTTACATAAACTTTGATCTTTAATTCATGTTATAAACTTGTTTAATCATAAACACATACATAAACACACCTAGATCTAAATATACATGAAAAAAAAGAATGTAATATATATGTATATGTATGTCGACCAAAAGAAAGAAAAAGGGAAAAGGAAAGTTTGATCTTTAAAACCTAGAAGATTAGATAAAGATTTGTTTGTGTTTAATTAAGGAAACAAAATAACTACATATATATACATATACATATCGACATATACATATATATACATGCAAAAAATATTATTTTTTTATATATACATACATATATACGAATTACATATACATATATATATATAAAACCCTAATTACTTAAACCCTAATTCATTAAACCTAACCCTAATTATTTAATACCACTTTAATTATTAAAACCCTAATTTACTAAACCCTAGGACATTAATTAAACCCTAGTCATCTATTACAAACCCTAATCATTAAAATACCACTTTAATTAACTAACCCTAATTAATGAAACCCTAATACTACTTATACTATTAATTAACAAGTATACACTATTACTATTACTAACACCTATAACCTACTACTTATATTATAACACATAAAAACATTTTGGGATATGTATTAGAGATGTATAGATCTTCGAACTTTCTTGACAAATGGTTTCTACGAAACTCTAGGCGGAAGGGTTTGGATTTTCTGATTTAAAGGATCCTATAGCTCAAGCCCCTAGACTTGAAATGGCCATTCGAAGGGAAAGGGGTTATTGGAAGCTTATCTAATACGGCAAGTATCCTAAAATGGAAAACACTCTTAAGGTAGAAACTTTCTAGTTATAGAAACTTACTAAAATAAGGAACCTACTAAAAGTGGAAACTTTCTAAAAATAGAAACTTACTAGTAAAGGAAACTTAGTAAAACGAACTATACTTAAAACACTATCATACCTAAACACTTACTTAAACTTGGGCAAAAACACTTACTACTCTTAAATGTCAATAGGTTGACTTTCTGTTCATTCCAACTTTCTATTCCGAGGAATAATCGTCATCTCTCTCTGCTTACTAAGGTGAATTCATAGCCCCACTTTACTTTGTGCACAACTTATTTACCTTATGGGGTGAGACACATGCTGCTTTTAATGTTTACAATTTAGACACAAGTACCAACTGCTAAACTATGCTATACCCGGATATGTCCGACTAAGTCCCTACAGTGATATTTTTAATTGCTCGTTGATTGCATGCTTAATTATTGGGGGTAGGCCTATCGGGAGTAACGTCCCCGATACATTTGACTAAGTCATTGTATTACTTAATAATGAAATTAAACCGACAAGTATAAACTACAACTTGTCTTTGGGGCAAACTTGAATGTTTAGTCTAAATATCATGCACTGGCATAACTTTTTGATCTACGAGATCAACTTTATAAACTAAATCTTGTGGTCTAAAACAACGGTCAAACTTATTTGTTAAACCTATGATTTTTCTCAACCTTTTTGGTTGACACTTTAGCATGTTTTGTCTCAGGTGCTGTTTGATTCAAGTTTTCTTTCTTACTGCTTATGTGATGCTACTTGGACATAGGATCAAGAGATATCGCATTATTTACTTTTGCATTTGAACATTTACATTATTGTTATTTCCGACATTGTAACGACATTTCATTTTCCGCTGCGTACTCTCAATAAAGTTTGATTTTATCATGTAGTATTGTTCTCGTATATTATAATATGTTGTTTAGTTTGATATTAAGTCACATTTCACCCAGGCCCTAACTGGGGGTGTGATAGAAGTGACTAGGACGTGCCATGTAATCAACTCCTCCTTCCCTTTTGATCGCAAAACAATTGATCTCTTTGAAATAACCCCAGCTTAAAATTTTACCCTTGGAATACTTCTTGGTTCTCTTTCCCCATTCGTAGAAACTAACAAACTTCGGCTCGAGTTCTGGCTTATTCAACTGATCATGGTTAACGTCGTTCTGTTTCCACCAACTCTGACGGATCTGGTCTTCTTCAACGTTTCTGTTAACTTTAACCCTATCACGTTTGAACCATTCATTAATATCAGTTCATGCCTCAGCTTTAGCTTGCTCGAGTCGGAGTTTCTTCTTCTTCAGCTCAATCTCTTTTCTTTCTTCCTCAACGAGCAGTTTCTCATGTCGGATTTTCTTGTTCTTTTTAATTAAAACATCCACTTCTTTCACTTGTTCTTTGTATACCTTTCTCGCCTATTCTAAATCATCTAACTTCTTTCTTTTCACTTCACTACTCAAATTGAAAAAGTCACTTAAGGTGTTGAGTGACGGATTTTAGTATGGCTCAAGCGAAGGTATATCAACCTCAACTTCTTCTTCTTCTTCTTCTTCTTCAGATTCTGTTACCAATTCGTCTTCGAATTCAAAAATCACATCCTCTTTTACACTATCCTTACCAACAGAATCTTCACTCTTCTCATCAGCAAACAAATTATCGAAATCACTCAAGTTGATATTTTGGATTGATTCGGGAGGGATACTGGAAAATGACTCTTCTTGTGGAGCCTGGTTCTCAGCTTCAACTGTCTATGCATCGTCTGTATCATTTTCACTATCGTATGCCAGAGCAGCAAGCTGTTCCACTGGAAAATCACTTGGTGGAACCTCCCCCTTTTCTGCATCATTAAAAACATTGGAATAATTCATATAATATTCAGCAGTAAAGATCTCACCATATTCATTAAAGCTTCGAATAGGTATCACTAACGGAATTTCAAAAGTGGGTCCTCCAGTTCCAGCATCTTCTTCATCATATTTCTCGTCATTACCACCCAAATCGGAGGAATATTCTTCTTCTCTCTCCTTAATCAACTTTGTTTTATCAGAGGTAAGTGATTCGATCTTATTGTTCAACTCCTTTAGCTTCTCCTTATTCTCACTCTTAAACGCCAACACCTTCTTCTTCAACTTCTCCGTTCTACCCTTCTGGTGGTCCAGTCAATTCGATAACCTCTTGTTTTCTTCTACCAACGACTCAATCTTAGCTTCACTAATCTTCTTCTCCTCAATGGCTTGATTCTCTAGATTGGTTATTTTCGTGATCAAAGATAACAGTAGATTTTGTTATGTCTTGAATTCAGCTGATGTGACCTGAGGTGCTGTGGTGGTAGGTCTCGGTGAGGTAACAGCTGCTCTTGCATCCTTCATGAAACTGGATGGTTATTTCTGAGCTTGTTGTTTTGAACCTCCCTATGATGATTTTAAGATGAATCAAAATGATGTTTTGTTCTTTTCTCCTTCTTCTTGGGCTGTTCTGAAGTCATCGCTTCCTTCCCTTTCCTCTTCCTCTTAATCAAACTCACATCTTCCTCTGTCGCTTCATCATCTCCTTCAATAACCTCATCATCAACATTACCTCCTCCTTGAACTTCACCAGTAGCTCTCTGATTATCACCCTCACCTTCCTCATTAGTAACTTCATAGTTAGAGTCTGAATCCTCATTCCTCCAAGCATTACCAGCTGCACATCGATAGTTTTCCTTGATCAGATGATAAATAAGCTTTCTCTTAAAGTCAGGTTTCAAACCCTCATTTCTTGTCTCCTAAATTCTTCGGAAAGTTATCGGATTCATTATCTTAAGGTGAATAATATCCTCTTCAAGCTTCGGTAGATCAGGTGCAGCATCATTAATAATCATTTGAAGAAAACGGGCATAAATGAGATATCTCTGAGTAGAACTGAAAAGATTCGCTTTGAAGTAATAGAAGACGAATCTCGAGAAATCATATGGAGCTTTTAGAACAAGTTCCACTAACATACTTTGCACTTTCTCGTTCAGCTTATCGAAACCAGCTTTATGTCCACTTAAACAATGCATAATCACTTGAGCAAGATATCGAAACTGTGGAGGCAGAAGCGTCTTCATCAGTTCAGATTTGCCAGCAATATAACCAGAATAAGCACATCTTTTAAAGCATCCGTGAATTCTCTCACGATCGATTATCATATAAGCACAGTTCTCATCATTAAAGCCCAAAATCCTCCTTATCACAGTCTTTGAGACGACAATCTCATGTCCTTGAACGGTACTGACTATCTTAGTCTCATCTTCCGATACATCAAGTATAGCATTTCTCCAGAATTCTCTCTGATTGTTGTAGTATGCCGTGCATGGAGTAGAAATAGCTGTATGTGTCCTTGAACACTAAAGGAAAGCTATAATCTCTGTAAAATGATCACCTCTCTCGAGAGTAGTATCATATAGAGCAACTTGATTGTTCAGATCACCCTTCTCTAGGATAATTTCTGGTTGAGCAGGTTGGTTAACAGGATTCACTTGAGGATTTACTTGTTGCTCCCCCTGTCCTTCTACGTTAACTACTGGAACATTGACTTGTTGTTCAGCCATTGATGATATCTTAACAAACTTAAATATCAACAGAAATGTTAGAGATACAAACCACATATCATAAAATATCAAAGCATTCGCATCAAAGTGTCATAAACTTGTTAACATGGTAAACCGTGCGAGTGATAATGTCAAACGTGCGGCTGAGTGATCAACCATGCGAGTGATATAGTCACTCGTGCCACTGTTGACACGTTTGAGTAGTAATATGGTTTCAGAAAAGGTACATGGTTGAGGTACAGTTTATAAGCGAGTGAGTCAACCGTATGATGACTCGTGCGGCTAATCACACGTGTCAGCTCTATTAAGCGAGTGAGCAACCAAATAAAATTTAACGAGTGAGCTCAAAGGTTCACATTATTGATCATCAACCGTGTACTGACTCGTGCGAGTCATGTCTCACGCGTGCGAGTTATGTCACTCGTGCATGTCTGATGAAACACATATTAAATGCACTTTTAAATCATCGAGATTACATATTTGATCACGTTAGGGGTCGATTTACATCACAACAGCAACATTAGGTTCCGATTAACACAAAACAATAACAGATATCAATCAAAACACACTTCAATTTCACAAAATTCAATTTAAAAACCCTTAGGGTTTTGATACATTAAAACAACAAATTAACCTATGAAAACTTGATGAAATCATACCTAGTTAGTGGCGCTGTGGTCGGATTAACAAGCTTAACGAACACTGCGGTGGAAAATTCGATTGGTGAAGGTTGAATTTTGAGAGAGAAAATGAAATAGGTGCACAAGTGTGAGCTCCTGTGCTCGTCACCCCCTATTTATACTCTCGTGATCAACCGTACGGTTGATCACACGGTTCACCATTCAACCGCTCGTCTCACAGTCACTCGTGCGTGTGACCCAAATGTCTTAGGAAAATTCTAGAACAGGGTCATCCGTATGGTTAACCTCACATGTGTGGTTACTCGTACAATTCACACATCAGCCGTGCGAGTGAGCCACTTAGGCAATTTCAAAAAATTCAAATTTTCACAAACTTAGGATTTTGCCTCGTTTGGCAATCTTAGAGCTAACTAGCACTATTAATTTGAGTCATAAATCACTAATCTATCAAGAAATGATCATTAACACTTAGGTTGATCAAAAATCCTAACCAGAACGAGGTTATTATTCTAAACATTCCGTTTCTCATGAGTAAGTCCTACAATGTAATGTCATCTTAAGTTCACTAACAACCTTAAATCATTAAAGTCCTTCAAACAATCACAAGCTCTACAAACTTCTATCTTATGGATTTGGTGGCCAACAATATCTTGATCTCGACAAGGTTCTTTCAGATGTCATTGTACATTTAGAGGATAATCAGAAAACAAAAGAACGAAAGAAATCTTTATAAATTTTCTGAGATATAATGTCATTCAAATAAAAATGTGCAACTAAAAGACATTCCCTATGAAGTGCAATAACATGCAAAATCGAAATCTTTTTGTTGTTTTACCGTTTTCAATGCAAACTATTTAATAAACAGATAAAAAATCACATAAATCCACATTCTTTTTGTGAGCAAAATGATTATCAATTAAAAAATGGATCAGAACTGACATATTGAATCAACTTATGTTGTTCATTCCTGATTATCCAGTCTATGTCTATTATCATGCAATTACTGATATCAATCCTCATTAAACATTAACATATTCATTCCGGACACTTCAACAATCATGTTGGCATTAATTACTTGAACACTATAATGCAGTGATTTTTAAGATCACGCTAAGTTCAGTAATCCTTAATTCTTTCATCACTTTTGATTGTGCATTTTTATTAGTTTGTCAATTCATTACGCGTAACTTTCCGTTATCTCTTTCCATGTACTTCATTTAAATTGAATAGGATGGTTCTCACGGCATTTTGACTAACCCAGTCAGCCTTTGGCTTCTACCAATGTGTTGAAAATCTTCAATCTAGTTGGAATGGCAGATCTTAGAGTATACTGGATTATGCGAATAGGTGCATTATTTATCGCGGGGATTGGTCTACAGTTAAAGCAGACTTGCCTGATGACCAGTTGTCACATGAAATAAATCTCAAGGCCCTTAACTTCTTTATGTTCAAGTTGACATGGAAAACGGAATCGAAAGATAAACTTTCATATATATATTATTTTAGAGTATATCTAGGTAAGTATCTTTCCAACTTACAGTCTTAATAGGCATAGCTCTATATTGCAGACGACAAGAATCTTGATAGTTTAGTGTGAATGTCGTGATTAAGCAATTCAAGCTACGCGGGGGCGTCACGCTAAGAATGATCTGAGTTCTTTATGATCACATCATGAATCAGCATTCTTCATACTTTAACGACTTTGCCATCTTGATATGCCAATTATTTTTGACTTTGATTTTCTTTTGATATTTCTTTTTCAGCATTTCACAGTCTTTTGATATATTGATTTTGAACGCCATCATGAATGAATTTTCCATTGTTATGCATTAACTCATGTTTCTTTGTTGTGTGCTCAGATCACTCGAAGGTGTTCTCCCTTAAATGCTTGAACGGTCCGCAATAAGGAATTATACTTTTCAACCTTAAGCGAGAAGGGACACTTACTTTCGACATAAACTAATTTTCTCTGATATTTTCGGGGTTTAGTTTCGATTATAAAGTCTTAGGCCTGTGACAACGTGGTATGCACCAGCCAAACAGATAATCCTCAACCTTAAAATCCACCCCCAACCTTTTCTAGTGATTATCAATTATGATAGGGGATACCCTCAACCGACTGTTGAGTTCCTCAACAATTATCATTAGATACAGTTCTGGAGAAAATTAGGTGACTACCTTCAAACGCTACAGATCGTTCTTGACTTCTGAATCTTAGATGATCGTTATTCTTATATATCAATTCTCAGTACAGTAATTTCTTCATCTCCAACATTTTAATCAAAACAAGCTCATTTTCAGAATTTTTCAACTTTTTAGGGTTTTCTGGTGAGGCATTTTATACTTTTTAGGTATTTTCTGTTGAAACATATACTCCCCCTAAAATACTAAAACATAAAATCTTTTTGTCTTTTAGAATTTTAACAAAAGAAACAGAAAATAACTACAGACTAGCATGCAAACATGAGATAAATCATGCAGAGAAATGCAGACAGGAAGCAAAAATATGCAATACAGATAATAAGAAACTAAAATCTATATGTCATGCATCCTACATGCAAAGTCTAAAAGTTTGATTAACCCTCACAAACAACATCCGAAATTACTTTGTCTCGATCTACAATGCCATTCATCTCTAAAAGTAGCAAGAACCTAGGTTTATCAAAAGCCTTAGTGAAAAGATCAGCCCTCTGGTCCTTAGTACCTATTTTCTTAACCTCAATTATCTTTTTCTTATGGCAATCCCTAAGAAAATGATATTTAACACCTATGTATTTAGTCTTAGAATGTTGCACAGGATTCTTAGTAATTGCAATAGCAGTAGTATTATTAATATAAAGAGGAGAGAAATAGATTCTTAGTTCGTAATCGCGAAGTTGTTGTTGGATCCAAACAACTTGCAAACATCAACTAGCAGCAGCGATATATTCAGCTTCACACGTGGAAAGCGCAACTGCAGTTTATTTCTTGCACTGCCAGGTCACTAGCCTTTCACCTAAAAATTGACATCCTCCTGATGTAGATTTGTTGTTGATTTTGCAACTTGCATAGTCTGAATCACTATATGCTACAAGATCAAACTTGTCTTCGTTCGAATACCAGATGCTAAGATTTGGAGAATGTAGCAGATAGCGAAGAATTCTTTTGGCAGCTGTAAGATAAGCTGTATTCGGATTAACTTAATAACGAGCACACAGACATGTTGCGAACATAATATTCGGCCTAGATGCAGTGAGAAACATGAGCGATCTGATGATTGCTCGATAGTATGTAGGATCAACAGGCTCCCCTTCACAGTCTAACAAAATACCATGATTCACAGCTAGCGGAGTTGACACAGGACGTTCTTGAGTCATACCGAAATGTTCGAGTATATCATTTACATACTTTGCTTGATGAAGAAAAATTCCATTATCAGTATGTTCGACTTGCAAACCAAGAAAGTAGTGTAAGAGACCCAATTTGCTCATTTCGAATTCATCCTTCATAACCTGCTCGAACTCATCGACGAGTTCCTGCTTAGTAGAACCAAAAATAATGTCGTCTACATATATCTGGACCAAAATAATATCATCATCTTTAACCTTCGTGAACAGAGTACAATCTACCATGCCCATTTGATACCCTTTTTCGATCAGATAACTTGACAAACGTCCATACCAAGCTCTTGGGGCTTGATGTAAACCATATAGGGCTCTTCGTAAACGGTAAACTTTGTCAGGATAAAGATGATCTTCAAAACCCGGTGGTTGATTGACATATACTCTTTCATTTAGCTTGCCATAAAGAAATGCACTCTTGACATCCATTTGAAACACTTTGAACTTCATAAATGAAGCAAAAGTCAAGAAAATGCGAATTGCTTCTAATCTGGCAACAGGAGCAAAAACTTCATCATAATCGAATTCAGGATCTTGCTGATAACCTTTAGCAACTAATCTTGCTTTGTTACAGATAACATTGCCATCTTCATCAAATTTGCACTTCCAAACCCATTTAAGATCAATTACTTTAGCACTATGCAGCTTAGTAACTAGCTTCCAAATATCTAAACAATGGAATTGCTGAATTTCTTCTTGCATAGCCATAACCCAATCAACATGTTTCAAGGCTTCCTTTGTTGTCTTTGGCTCTATTCTAGAAATATGACATGAGTACTCGTATTATGCAGCAGCAACTGTCATATGAGTATAAACTTGACCATCAAACTGAACATGACTTCTTCTTCTAACACATGCAGTTGGATCTCCAATAATAGTCTCTCTAGGATGAGCAACTGTAGTTCTACGAACTGGTTGTGCAGGAACATGTATCTAATGATGTAGATTCGTAGTATCACCAATATCTTCATGATTATCAGAACTCACACTTGAAATATCAGATCCACAGGTATCGTACACTGGATCAACATCTTGATCTGAATCTTGAAATGGTTCATTGACAGTGGGTAATGGAGTTGGAGTTGGTGTAGATGCAGATACTTCAAGGTTCATTTTGTAAATCAAACAGCATTTGTAACTCAACATCATTCCCCGTCTGATCTGGAGCAAGTTTGAATGAGTCAATCAGCTCATCATAGTTATAAATCCAAGGATGACTCTTAGAAGCACTCTTCGTATAATTCCTCTGGACATCAACTTCAGACCATTCTTCAACACATCTTGTCTCATTGTTGAAAACTCGCTTATTAGGAGAACTACACCTAAGAAATACTCCAGTAACCACTTTTGAATCAACTTACTTCCTTGTTTTCTTTTCAAGATGATATACGGTGCACCAAATGATTCTAGATGCTTCAAAGATGGTTTTCTCCCATGCAATAGCTCATAGCAAGTTTTACCCAGTCGTTTAACAGTCAGAACTCGATTCATAGTGTAACACGTGTTCGCAACAGCTTCACTCCAAAAATGAAAAGGTATCGATGAATCTGCTAGCATTGTTCTAGCTGTCTCTATCAATACCCTATTCTTTCTTTCAGTAAAACCATTCATCTTAGGAGCGTATGCAGAACTGAACTGCATATTGATACCCTTTTCAACACAGAAACCTGCAAGATACTGATTCTTGAATTCTGTACCAATGTCACAATGAATCTTGCTTACCTTTAAATTGAAACCTATCTCTAATCGATTGATTAGCACTTTCAAGTTCTCAAACGTATCGGACTTCTCTTTTAAAAACATTACCCAAGAAAATTTTGAATAATCATCAGTTACAACCAGACAATACTTACTTTCATCAATGCTTTCAAAATTAATTGGACTGAAAAGATCCATATGTAACAATTCAAGTGGAGCAGAGATTGGATTATACTTTAACAGCTTATGAGCTTTCTTGCTCTGCTTACCCTTCTTACACGGAACACATGTTCCTGAAATCTGAAAAGATCGAAGATCAACACCTTCTACAAGATTGTTGTGGACAAGGTGATTCATTTTTCGAAAAATTAAATGACCCATGCGTTTGTGCCAAGTAATAGAATCTTGTTCAGTCGCTTTAGAAACAAAAGCTTGATGATGTTCAGCAGTTGAAGTAGCAACATTCATATCTAGCATATATAAATTAGCTTGTCTAGGAACCTTCATCAAAATCATTTCATGAGGAATCACAAACTCTGGCTTCAAAATGTAGCCGAATTCGTCATCAAATGCTACCTTGAAAGATTTTTCACAGATTTGTAAAACCGACAACAAATTGTTTGCAAACTCTTGATAATAGTTCACTTTGTCGAAACTAACTTTTTCATTCTTCAATAAACCTTGAGCAGAAATGCGACCTCCTTTATCTCCAGTAAATGCTACATAACCTCCCTTAATTGGGTGTACATCCGAAAGAAGAGATAGTTGTCCAATCATATGTCTCGAAGCACTAGTATCCACTATTCAGGTGTTGTTTACAGGTACCCTGGTTCCCTGCACATCACATTAAGAAAATTAATTGATAATGGGAACCCACGCCCGAACGGCAGTAGGTTGTCCATTAACACCCATAGCTTGAACTTCCATCCATTTCCCATTTGAGTCCAGTGGAATCTCATCATTAGAAACTGTAAACTTAGACAGTTTAGAAGTAGCAGTATTGCTCTTCTGGTTTTTCACATTTTGCTCATTTTTTCAGAGCGATTCACTCGTGGTCTGGAACGAAAAAAATATTTTCGACGACTAGCTTTTTGCGAAGGCGATCGTGCCTTTGGTTCAAAAGCTCTACTATGATCACTTGATTTGGCAACTCTTGCCTCAGTATCCTGTTTAGGAACCTTAATCTTCACAGGAGAAATTGACCTATTGAAGTTCTTTCTCTTATACTCTCCATAGACAACGTTTGTCGTATGATTTTTAACACGAACTTCATCATTAACAAGTGAACCTGTTTTATGAGGATAAGATGATCTGCGATCATCATATGTGAGGTCAATCTTCTGTCTGGGTGATCGATATCTTCTAGGACAATTAGCAGCAATATCTCCAAAAATAGCACCATTAAAACATTGACGAAACTCCCAATGTCCTCTAAATTCATACAAGTTATTAGAGTTTGAAGATGACGAATCTTGTGTTCTTACAAACACATGAGAATCATTTGTTTTATTTCTTGGAACAGGCGTAGGTGTAACAGGAGGAACCAGTCTGTTAGCAAATCTAGGATTTCTTAAAATTTTAACAGGAACTTTCGGTGTTCTAACTCTACTTGTCTTAGAGTTATCTCCTAATCCAGTTTTCCTATCTTCCTCATGATCTAGAGCACCTTCAGCAGTATCATCAGAAGTTGTATTCTTAGTTGAACTACATTTTTTATTCTTTTCAACATAATCTTCATAACTAGGAGGGATACAATCTTTTGGTCGACCGTCAACTACGTTCGCATTAACAAATGTGTTCTGAAAAGGAGGAGATGCAGAACTATATCCAATACCCTTTCCCTTGGTGTCATTAAGTTCCACCATTAATGCATTCCATTGTGACGCACTTGCCCAACACTTCATTTTAATTGAAATTGCTTCTAAATCAGCTTTAACACATTCATTTTCTTTCTTTAGTTCATTAATTGTGTCAACACGTTTAATTAAAGCTTAATTTATGTCAAAGTTATAACATTTAAGATCGTGAAGTTGTTTTTTATAAACTTTGATTTCCTCTTTCAATTCATTTTCAACCTTAGTGGTCACATGGTCTGCGTGCCATTTTTATTTCATTTCCGCATATGCCTTTGTTAAATTATCTATTGTTATCTTAGATTCAGCGCATTTAACACATTCAATAACAGTAGATGGATTAGAAGATACCTGTTGAGCGTTATTTGATGAAGAAGTCTCAGCCATAAATGCAAAGTAATCTGTCTTCTTCCCATCGTCGAGCTCATCTTCTGATTATGACGAGTCTGTAAGGAACTCTGATGTGTCAGCATCTTTACCCAAATGAATCTGCTCAAGTCTGTCCCAAATATCTTTTGCTTTAGTTAACCCAAAAACCTTCTCAAGATCACTTTTTGATAAGCAACTCTTTAGTAATTCTACTGCTTGCTTGTTCAAAGCTTCAAAATCAGTTTGGTTAACTCCAGTAATATCAGTTTCATTTTCAACTTCTGAGTCTGACTTCTTGTCTGAATCATCAACTTCTGTACTTACACTCTCAAGATCTGAACCTTCACCCATAAGAACTAACATTTCCAGCTCTTCGGAAATTATTTTACCCCATTCGTCTAGTTCTTTATCAGCATCAACCAATGTTTCTTTACTATGATCAGCTTCTAGACTTTCTTCAAACACTGAGGTATCACCATATTTATCCTTCCAACTGTTGAAGTAGTAGTCCTCTGACGATGTTGGTGAAACACTTCCAGATTCAGGTGTACGAGGAACTGAATCACGTGCCTTCTTGAATTTTTGTTTAACCTGTTTCTGAATCTTCTCTTTCTGAATTGTTCGAGACAATCTTTCAACTCTCTCAGCACGAGCAATCAGCTTCTCAACTAAATTCTAATCAATAACACAATCTGCTTTCAGATTCAGTGATCTTTGCCATGTTAGCTTTAGGTTGTTGATCATCTACATTCAATTTAATAGACCAATCATCATCATCTCCATGAATGATAACCAAAGCTTTGTTCGGACTTTCAGCTGTTTCAACTTCATTTACTTTATCAGTAATGTAAATCTCACGCTTTGTAGTTTGACTCTGAGAACTGTAGTTCTGATTCTTGAACGGATTGTGATTACCCTGCTTCTTCTGTTTTGTGCACTGTCTTGAAAAATGACCTAATTCTCCACAGTTGTAACAAGTAATAGTATTCATATCAAAACCCAGTTTTGTATCTTTTGTCAGACTGATCGGTTTTCCAGTTTGCTCTTCGTAATCTCTTGCTCTTCTCACAAGATTTGCCATACCCCACATAATATCCATCTTTTCTGCTTCATCTCTATCTAGTTGATGATAATCTTCTGTTTTTAGATGAATGTTACCCACACGACCATCAAGATAACTATCATAAGAATTAACAAGGCTTGACAGGAAAGCTTTATTTTAACACCCTATTTTTTTTTTAAATCACAGCAAAAGACTTAATTTACATAAATACCCTTAGTTAATTACTCCATTACAAACCATCGGTGTTACATCAAACGACTAGTTACATATTTATAAAAGTTAAGACATCAGAGTTTGTCTTGTCAAACATATCTTCAAACAACCACTTCTATCCTGAAACCCGCTAACATCCAAAACCTGCAAGGGAGGAGGTGAGGGGGGTTATCACAAGGCTAAGTGAATGGAATCATCTAACAGATCTAGCATACAGTACCAACTTGTACAACTATAGCAGCTACAACAATCAATAACAGGCAACCGGCACCTAACAACTAATCATCTGGCAACTAACAACTAGCAACTATCAACTGGCAACTAGCATCTAGCAACTTGCAACTATGCTCCAACTAGAGGATCAGTGGCTTGTACGGGCACACGACCACTAGCTGATCAGTCTAGCATCTACCGAGAGTCTTTACTACTGAATCCCCAGTATAGTCATCCACACGCAGGTGATGCGTCGTTCAGCACTATACTCAACAAACAATAGCCAACTAGACCCAACCACAACTAGGTTGACCTCTCTGAGCTGGATCTAACAACTATAGGTTCCAACTGGCAACTATAACTTGTGCACACAATTGTTAAGCAACTACCACTAAACCGTTAAGCAACTGTCACTACGACTAGCATGGCAACTCTACAGTGATCATCATTACAACATATCTATTAAGCATAACAACTATAACAGTATAACATAGTAGCACAACTTGCTACTTTATACTACACCCGGAGATAATCCCACTCACCGATTACCAGCAACAGAAGGAACTCAGAATTCTAATCTTACTGAGCCTTCACTTCGTCTTTATCACCTGAGAATAGACATAACATGTAGTGACCCGAACTTTTCCATGTTTATATATATTAATTGAGATTCATATTTACATAACTAAATGTTTCCAACGTGTTAAGCAATCAAACTTGTTAAGACTTGATTAAATGAAATAAGTTTCATATAGACAATTGATCACCCATGTTGACCGGCGATTCACGAACTTTACAAAATTGTAAAAATTACATGTTGTGGTATATATATAGACATATATATATGGTTGACATAAGATTATGATGAGTAAGTATCACACTAAGTATATTAACAGTGTGTGATATACATAAGAAATGAGATTACTAAGTTAAGAAACTCGAAATGATATACATAACGATTATCGTTATGATAACGTCTACTAAATACATATGTATCATATTAAGATATTGATACACTATATTTAACATGATAAAATTATATTTAAATGTATCATTAAGTGTGTTAAAAATGAACTACATATGTAAAAACAAGACTACTAACCCAAGAATTACGAAACGAGACTTATATGTAACGATTATCGTTGTAACGATATTTTAATGTATATATCATATTAAGAGATATTCATACATCATAATATCATGATAATATAATAATTTAACATCTCATTTGATATAATAAACATTGGGTTAACAACATTAATTGAGATCGTTAACTTAAAGGTTTCAAAACAACACTTACATGTAACGACTAACGAAGACTTAACGACTCCATTAGAATGTATATACATGTTGTGTTTTGATATGTATTCTTAAACTTTTGAAAGACTTCAAGACACATATCAAAATACTTCTACTTAACAAAAATGTTTACAATTACATCCTCGTTCAGTTTCATCAACAATTCTACTTGTATGCACCCGTATTCGTACTCGTACAATACACATCTTTTAGATGTATGTACTATTGGTATATACACTCCAATGATCAGCTCTTAGCAGCCCATGTGATTCACCTAACACATGTGGGAACCATCATTTGGCAACTAGCATGAAATATCTCACAAAATTATAAAAGTATGAGTAATCATTCATGACTTATTTACATGAAAACAAAATTACACATCCTTTATATCTAATCCATATACCAACGACCAAAAACACATACAAACACTTTCATTCTTTAATTTTCTTCATCTAATTGATCTCTCTCAAGTTCCATCTTCAAGTTCTAAGTGTTCTTCATAAATTCCATAAGTATAGTTTCATAAAAATCAAGAATACTTCCAAGTTTGCAAGTGTACTTCCAAGCTTTCTAATGCATTCCAAGTAATCATCTAAGATCAAGGAACCTTTGTTATTTATAGTAGGTTATCTTTCTAATTCAAAGTAATATTCATATTCAAACTTTGATTCAATTTCTACAACTATAACAATCTTATTTGGAGTGAAAATCTTACTTGAACTGTTTTCGTGTCATGATTCTGCTTCAAGAACTTTCAAGCCATCCAAGGATCCTTTGAAGCTAGATCCATTTTTCTCATTTCCAGTGGTTTTATCCAGAAAACTTGAGGTAGTAATGATGTTCATAACATCATTCGATTCATACATATAAAGCTATCTTATTTGAAGGTTTAAACTTGTAATCACTAGAACATAGTTTAGTTAATTCTAAACTTGTTCGCAAACAAAAGTTAATCCTTCTAACTTGACTTTTAAAATCAACTAAATACATGTTCTATATCTATATGATATGCTAACTTAATGATTTAAAACCTGGAAACACGATGAACACCATAAAATCGGATATACGCCGTCGTAGTGAAACCGGGGGCTGTTTTGGTTTGGATAATTAAAAACTACGATAAACTTTGATTTAAAAGTTGTTCTTCTGGGAAAATGATTTTTCATATAAACATGAAACTATATCCAAAAAAATTGGTTAAACTCAAAGTGAAAGTAAGTTTTTCAAAATGTTCATCAAGATGTCGTTCTTTCGACGGAAATGACTACCTCTTTAGTAATTGACATGTAACTTAAATTTCCGTCTATAAACCTATACTTTTTATGTTTGGATTCTTAAATTAGAGTTCAATATGAAACCATAGCAATTTGATTCACTCAAAACGGATTTAAAATGAAGAAGTTATGGGTAAAACAAGATTGGATATTTTTGATCTTTTTAGCTACGGGAAATGTTTAACAAATCTATACAAATCATATCCTAGCTAACTTATATTGTATTATACATGTATTCTAATATATTATGTAATCTTGGGATACCATAGACACGTATGCAAATGTTTTGACATATCATATCGACCCATGTATATATATTATTTGGAACAACCATAGACACTCTATATGCAGTAATGTTGGAGTTAGCTATACAGGGTAGAGGTTGATTCCAAAAATATATATACTTTGAGTTGTGATCTAGCCTGAGACGTGTATACACTGGGTCGTGGATTGATTCAAGATAATATATATCGATTTACTTCTATACATCTAACTGTGGACAACTAGTTGTAGGTTATTAACGAGGACAGCTGACTTAATACACTCAAATCTTTAAAACATAATAAAAATGGTTGTAATTATATTTTGATCATACTTTGATATATAGTACATATTTTTATAGGTTCGTGAATCGATCCGTGGCCAAGTCTTATTTCCGAGAAAGGAAATATCTGTGAAAGTGAGTTATAGTCCCACTTTTAAAATCTAATATTTTTGGGATGAGAATACATGCAGGTTTTATAAATGATTTACAAAATAGACACAAGTACGTGAAACTACATTCTATGGTTGAATTATCGAAATCGAATATGCCCCTTTTTATTAAGTCTGGTAATCTAAGAATTAGGGAATAGACACCCTAATTGACGTGAATCCTAAAGATAGATCTATTAGGCCTAACAAACCCCATCCAAAGTACCAGATGCTTTAGTTCTTCGAAATTTATATCATATCCAAAGGGTGTCCCGGAATGATGGGGATATTCTTATATATGCATCTTGTTAATGTCGGTTACCAGGTGTTCACCATATGAATGATTTTTATCTCTATGTATGGGATGTGTATTGAAATATGAAATCTTGTGGTCTATTGTTACGATTTGATATATATAGGTTAAACCTATAACTTACCAACATTTTTGTTGACGTTTAAAGCATGTTTATTCTCAGGTGAATACTAAGAGCTTCCGCTGTTGCATACTAAAATAAGGACAAGATTTGGAGTCCATGTTTGTATGATATTGTGTAAAAACTGCATTCAAGAAACATATGTCGATGTAATATATTTCTGTTGTAAACCATTATGTAATGGTCGTGTGTAAACAGTATATTTTAGATTATCATTATTTGATAATCTACGTAATGTTTTTAAAACCTTTATTGATAAAATAAAGGTTATGTTTGTTTTAAAAATAAATGTAGTCTTTGAAAAACGTCTCATATAGAGGTCAAAACCTCGCAACGAAATCAATTAATATGGAACGTTTATAATCAATATGAACGGGACATTTCAGTTGGTATCCGAGCGTTGGTCTTAGAGAACCAGAAAATTTGCATTAGTATGTCTTATCGAGTTTGTTAGGATGCATTAGTGAGTCTGGACTTCGACCGTGTTTTTCTTTAAAAATGATTGCTTAACATTTTTGTTGGAAACTATATATTATTAACATGTAAATATTATGTGATATATTAATCTCTTAACATGTTTGATATTGTGTGATAGATGTCTACCTCTAGCTCAAATCCCATTGACTCACTTAATAATAACGAAGAGTCGAATATATATTGGCAAGATTCACAAGTTCCCGAAGAACCGGAAGAAGAGGAAACGGAACCGGAAGAAGATGAACCAGAAGAAGAGGAACCGGAAGAAGAAGAGGTTCCGGAGGGGGGAATAGTAGGAACCACAGAAAACCGGTCAAATAAAAGAAAATCCTCAACCAATGGACCAAAGTTAATAATGGTCAATGGTGTTTCCGCTAAGGAAGCAAAATATTGGGAAAATTACCAATTTTCCAATGAATCGGATCCTGATGAGGATTCCGATGATGTTATAGAAATCACCCCGGCCCAATTTAATGAGGCAAAAGAAAATAATAAGGGAAAAGGCATCAAAATAGAGAAATCTGATTCCGACCCCGATAAACTTTATATGTACCGTCAACACCCGTATTTTCAATATCGTGACAATAACCCGGGAACCTCTAAACCACCAGGTTTTTCTAAACCAATGTGGAAAACGACGATTCGTATTAGAGGAACATCATATATCCCTAGAAGATTAGGAAAAAGAACCAAGTCCGAAGAAGAAGAAACCAGTGATTCAGATTAGAGGGGTGTGAGCATGTTGTGTAATAAATGTATTGTAGTGTGCTTGTACTTTTATGTTCTATGTAAAAATTGCTTGTATTGTTTGTTATTACGAATCTAATCCTTGTCTATTTTATAGTATAAAAACAAAATGGACGTTAAGGGTAGACAACCGAATATTTTAGAAGACCTACCAGAGGATATGATTGAGGAAATCTTGTCTAGAGTCGGTCAGAATTCATCAGCATATTTAGTTATGGTGAAATTAACTTGTCAAACATTTAAAAAACTTTCCAGAAATGCCTTAGTTTATAAAAGGCTTTCCTTTGATAGGTGGGGTATATCACATTGGGGAGACTTTAAGTTACGCCGTGTTTTCTTTAAAGCGTTAAATGCGGGAAACCCAAATGCAATTTTACGCTACGGGTTAAGAACCTATTTTGACTCAACATATCCCAACATAGGATTTCGTGAATTAGAAAGAGCTTCTAACATGCAACATAAAGAAGCATGTTATGCTTACGGGTTAGTGATGTTCGCTTCTTACCAAAGTGAGAAAAAGAACATCAGATTGCAGGTTTTAAATAAAACTTTCCCACAAGTGACGGATTCAGTAGTTGGGGTGAGAAACAAGGTTTTTAGATTATTAAATGCTGTTGGACATTACGAAACCCTCATCCTTTTGACGACATTACAACAAGCTGCCTAGCCAATGGTCATAACGGTTATTTTCCACAAGATCAAGGATGGGAAGTCGTCTTAGTAAAACCAGAATGCATGACTTATTTCTGGACTTATGAATTACGTGTCTTTATTTCCTTTGCTGAACAACTTGCGTATTAACTAGATTTATCTTCAAAACTGTCATGTATCATAGTGTACTATATTTCATGTTATATGTAATATAGCGAAGTTATAAGTTTGAAGAATATTTGTATGTGATATATTATTATAATCAGTTTTTTATATGGAATTGTAGTAGTTGAATTGTATATTAGCTACTAAGTATGAACTTAACGGGTAGGTAGTACCCGGATTTAAAATTATAAAACGCTAATATGAAGAAAAAGCTTTTATAAATGAGTTCATATTATGCTACGAGATACTATTGACTACTCTTAATATTCTGTATGATTAAATAGTTTCATTTGACTATTTTGAAGGAAATGGCACCGACTACTCGACACACCTTGAATATGAGCGAAGAGGAATTTCGTGCCTTTCTTGCTTCAAACATAGCCGCAGTACAGGTAGTGCTACATACCAACAATAACTCTGAATCTAGCAATGCAGCTAACGGCGCAAGAAATCGTGTAGGATGCTCCTATAAAGAATTCACTGCCTACAAACCTTTGGAATTTGATGGAACCGAAGGACCAATTGGATTGAAACGGTGGACCGAGAAAGTCGAATCGGTGTTTGCCATAAGTAAGTGTACTGAAGGAGACAAAGTGAAGTACGCTACGCATACCTTCACAGGTATTGCGTTAACATGGTGGAATACCTATCTAGAGCAAGTGGGACAAGATGCTGCTTACGCGCTACCGTGGTCAGCATTCAAGCACTTGATGAACGAGAAGTACCGTCCCAGAACCGAGGTCAATAAGCTCAAGTCAGAACTTAGAGGGTTACGAACACAGGGATTCGATATTACTTCGTACGAAAGACGATTCACAGAATTGTGCCTATTGTGTTCGAGAGCGTTCGAAGATGAGGAAGAGAAGATCGACGCGTTTGTGAAAGGGTTACCGGAGAGAATCCAAGAAGATATAAGTTCACACGAGCCTGCCTCCATACAAAAGGCATGTAGAATGGCTCACAAACTAGTGAACCAGATTGAGGGAAGAATTAAAGAACAGGAGGCCGAAGAGGCTAACATGAAGCTAGTCAAAAGAAAGTGGGAGGAAAACGGTGATAAGAGTCACCAAAACAACAACAACTATTCCAACAATCGCAACATCAATCGCAACTACAACAAACGGCACAACAACAACAACAACAACAACAACAACAACAACAACTACAACTACAACAATCATCCTAACAAAAATAACAACCACAACAACAACAACAATCAGAAGCAGCTATGCCAAAGGTGTGAAAAGTATCACTCAGGGTTCTGCACCAAATTTTGCAACAAGTGTAAAAGAAATGGTCATAGCGCGGTGAAGTGTGAGGTCTACGGACCAGGGGTTAACAGAACGAAAGGAACAAATGGTGTCGGAACGAGTAATGGTGGAGCAAGTAGTGTCGGAGCAAGTTATGCCAATGTAGTTTGTTATAAATGTGGAAAACCGGGCTACATTATTAGAAATTGCCCGAACCAGGAGAACACGAATGGACAAGGCCGCGAAAGAGTTTTCAATATTAATGCGGCAGAGGCACAGGAAGACCCGGAGCTTGTTACGGGTACGTTTCTTATTGACAATAAATCTGCTTACGTTTTATTTGATTCATGTGTGGATAGAAGCTATATGAGTAGAGATTTTTGTGCTAAATTAAGTTGTCCATTGACGCCGTTGGATAGTAAATTTTTACTGGAATTAGCAAACGGTAAATTAATTTCAGCAGATTATGTATGTTGGAATCGAGAAATTAAACTGGGTAGCGAAATATTTAAGATTGATTTGATACCAGTAGAGTTAGGGAGTTTTCATGTAATAGTTGGCATGGACTGGCTGAAGGAGATGAAAGCAGAGATCGTATGTTACAAAAATGCAATTCGGATTATACGAGAAGAAGGAGAACCCTTAATGGTGTACAGGGAAAAGGGCAACACGAAGCTACATCATATTAGTAATTTGAAGGCACAAAAACTAATAAGAAAAGGTTGCTATGCTGTTCTAGCACACGTCGAGAAAGTACAAACTGAAGAAAAGAGCATCAATGATGTTACCGTCACAAAAGAATTTCCCGATGTATTTCCGAAAGAATTACCGGGACTACCTCCACATCGATCTGTTGAATTTCAAATAGATCTTGTACCAGGAGCTGCACCAATAGCTCGTGCTCCTTACAGACTCACACCCAGCGAGATGAAAGAACTGCAAAGCCAACTTCAAGAACAATTAGAACGTGGTTTCATTCGACCAAGCACATCACCATGGGGAGCTCCTATTTTGTTTGTCAAGAAGAAGGATGGTACATTTAGGTTGTGTATTGACTACAGAGAGTTGAATAAACTTACCATCAAAAACCGTTATCCACTGCCGAGAATTGACGACTTATTTGATCAACTACAAGGCTCGTCGGTTTATTCGAAAATCGATTTACGTTCTGGATATCATCAAATGCGAGTAAAGGAGGATGATATTCCAAAAACCGTTTTTAGGACGCGTTATGGTCATTACGAGTTTATGGTTATGCCTTTTGGATTGACTAACGCACCAACTGTGTTCATGGACCTTATGAACCGAGTGTGTGGGCCATATCTTGACAAGTTTGTCATTGTTTTCATCGATGACATACTTATTTACTCAAAGAATGATCAAGAGCACGAAGAACATTTGAGAAAAGTGCTAGAAGTATTGAGGAAAGAAAAACTGTACGCTAAGTTTTCAAAGTGTGCATTTTGGTTGGAAGAAGTTCAATTCCTCGGTCACATAGTGAACAAATAAGGTATCCAGGTGGACCCAGCAAAGATCAAAACCGTTGAAAAGTGGGAAACCCCAAAAACTCTGAAGCATATACGTCAATTTTTAGGATTGGCTGGTTACTACATAAGATTCATCCAAGATTTCTCCAAAATAGCAAAACCCTTGACTCCATTAACGCATAAAGGGAAGAAATTTGAATGGAAGGATGAACAAGAGAAGACGTTTCAGTTATTGAAGAAAAAGCTAACTACGGCACCTATATTGTCATTGCCTGAAGGGAATGATGATTTTGTGATTTATTGTGACGCATCAAAGCAAGGTCTCGGTTGTGTATTAATGAAACGAACGAAGGTGACTACTTATGCATCTAGACAATTGAAGATTCACGAGCAAAATTATACAACTCACGATTTGGAATTGGGTGCTGTTGTTTTTGCATTAAAGACTTGGAGGCATTATTTATATGGAGTCAAAAGTATTATATATACCGACCACAAAAGTCTCCAACATATATTTAATCAGAAGCAACTGAATATGAGACAACGCAGGTGAATTAAACTATTCAATGATTATGATTTTGAGATTCGATACCACCCGGGGAAGGCGAATGTGGTAGCCGACGCTTTGAGTAGAAAGGACAGAGAACCTATACGGGTAAAAGCTATGAATATAATTATTTGTACTAACCTTACTACTCAAATAAAGGAGGCGCAATAGGGGGTTGTAAAAGAAGGAAAGTTGAAGAATGAGATACCCAAAGGATCAGAGAAACATCTTAATATTCGGGAAGATGGAACCCGATATAGGCCTGATAGAATTTGGGTACCAAGGTTTGGAGATGTGAGAGAAATGGTACTTAAAGAAGCACATAAAACCAGATATTCAATACATCCCGGAGCGGGGAAGATGTATAAAGATCTCAAGAAACACTTTTGGTGGCCGGGTATGAAAGCCGATATTGCTAAATATGTAGGAGAATGTTTGACGTGTTCTAAGGTCAAAGCTGAACATCAGAAACCATCAGGTCTACTACAACAACCCGAAATCCCGGAATGGAAATGGGAAAACATTACCATGGATTTCATCACTAAATTGCCAAGGACTGCAAGTGGTTTTAACACTATTTGGGTAATAGTTGATCGTCTCACCAAATCAGCACACTTCCTGCCAATAAGATAAGATGACAAGATGGAGAAGTTAGCACGACTGTATTTGAAGGAAGTCGTCTCCAAACATGGAATACCAATCTCTATTATCTCTGATAGGGATGGCAGATTTATTTCAAGATTCTGACAGACATTACAGCAAGCATTAGGAACTTGTCTAGACATGAGTACTTCCTATCATCCACAAACTGATGGGTAGAGCGAAAGGACGATACAAACGCTTGAAGACATGCTACAAGCATGTGTTATTGATTTCGGAAATAGTTGGGATCGACACCTACCGTTAGCAGAATTTTCCTACAACAATAGTTATCATTCTAGTATTGAGATGGTGCCGTTTGAGGCACTTTATGGTAGAAAGTGCAGGTCTCCGATTTGTTGGAATGAAGTGGGGGATAGACAGATTACGGGTCCGGAGATAATACAAGAAACTACAGAGAAAATCATCTAAATTCAACAACGATTGAAAACCTCCCAGAGTCGACAAAAGAGCTACGCGGACAGTAAAAGAAAAGATATAGAGTTTGAAATTGGAGAAATGGTCATGCTTAAGGTTTCACCTTGGAAAGGCGTTGTTCGATTTGGTAAACGGGGGAAACTAAATCCAAGGTACATTGGACCATTCAAGATTATAGATCGTGTCGGACCAGTAGCTTACCAACTGGAGCTACCTCAACAACTCGCGGCTGTACATAACACTTTCCACATCTCGAATTTGAAGAAATGTTTTGCTAAAGAAGATCTCACTATTCTGTTGGACGAAATCTAAATCAATGAAAAACTTCAATTCATTGAAGAACCCGTCGAAATAGTGGATCGTGAGGTTAAGAGACTTAAGCAAAACAAGATACCGATTGTTAAGATTCAATGGAATGCTCGTAGAGGACCCGAGTTCACCTGGGAGCGTGGAGATCAGATGAAGAAGAAATACCCGCATCTATTTCCAAAAGATTCGTCAACACCTTCAACAGCTTAAAATTTTGGGACGAAATTTATTTAACGGGTAGGTACTGTAGTGACCCGAACTTTTCCATGTTTATATATATTAATTGAGATTAATATTTACATGACTAAATGTTTCTAACATGTTAAGCAATCAAACTTGTTAAGACTTGATTAAATGAAATAAGTTTCATATAGACAATTGATCACCCATGTTGACTGGCGATTCACGAACGTTACAAAATTGTAAAAACTACATGTTGTGGTATATATATAGACATATATATATGGTTGAAATAAGAATATTATGAGTAAGTATCGCACTAAGTATATTAACAATGTGTGATATACATAAGAAATGAGATTACTAAGTTAAGAAACTCGAAATGATAAATATAACGATTATCGTTATGATAACGTCTACTAAATACATATGTATCATATTAAGATATTGATACACTATATTTAATATTATAAAATGATATTTAAATATATCATTAAGTGTGTTAACAATGAACTACATATGTAAAAACAAGACTACTAACCCAAGAATTACGAAACGAGACTTATATGTAACGATTATCGTTGTAACGATATTTTAATGTATATATCATATTAAGAGATATTCATACATAATAATATCATGATAATATAATAATTTAACATCTCATTTGATATAATAAACATTGGGTTAACAACATTAATTGAGATCGTTAACTTAAAGGTTTCAAAACAACACTTACATGTAACGACTAACGAAGACTTAACGACTCCATTAGAATGTATATACATGTTGTGTTTTGATATGTATTCTTACACTTTTGAAAGACTTCAAGACACATATCAAAATACTTCTACTTAACAAAAATGCTTACAATTACATCCTCGTTCAGTTTCATCAACAATTCTACTTGTATGCACCCGTATTCATACTCGTACAATACACAGCTTTTAGATGTATGTACTATTGGTATATACACTTCAATGATTAGCTCTTAGCAGCCCATGTGAGTCACCTAACACATGTGGGAACCATCATTTGGCAACTAGCATGAAATATCTCACAAAATTACAAAAGTATGAGTAATCATTCATGACTTATTTACATGAAAACAAAATTACACATCCTTTATATCTAATCCATATACCAACGACCAAAAACAACTACAAACACTTTCATTCTTCAATTTTCTTCATCTAATTGATCTCTCTCAAGTTCCATCTTCAAGTTCTAAGTGTTCTTCATAAATTCCATAAGTATAGTTTCATAAAAATTAAGAATACTTCCAAGTTTGCAAGTCTACTTCCAAGCTTTCTAATCCAATCAATGTAATCATCTAAGATCAAGGAACCTTTGTTATTTACATTAGGTTATCTTTCTAATTCAAGGTAATATTCATATTCAAACTTTGATTCAATTTCTACAACTATAACAATCTTATTTCGATTGAAAATCTTACTTGAACTGTTTTCGTGTCATGATTCTGCTTCAAGAACTTTCAAGCCATCCAAGGATCCTTTGAAGCTAGATCCATTTTTGTCATTTCCACTGGTTTTATCCAGAAAACTTGAGGTAGTAATGATGTTCATAACATCATTCGATTCATACATATAAAGCTATCATATTCGAAGGTTTAAACTTGTAATCACTAGAACATAGTATAGTTAATTCTAAACTTGTTCGCAAACAAAAGTTAATCCTTCTAACTTGACTTTTAAAATCAACTAAACACATGTTCTATATCTATATGATATGCTAACTTAATGATTTAAAACCTGGAAACACGATGAACACCATAAAATCGGATATACGCCGTCGTAGTGAAACCGGGGGCTGTTTTGGTTTAGATAATTAAAAACTATGATAAACTTTGATTTAAAAGTTGTTCTTCTGGAAAAATGATTTTTCATATGAATATGAAACTATATCCAAAAATATTGGTTAAACTCAAAGTGAAAGTATGTTTTTCAAAATGGTCATCAAGATATCGTTCTTTCGACGGAAATGACTACCTCTTTAGTAATTGACATGTAACTTAAATTTCCGACTATAAACATATACTTTTTCTATTTGGATTCTTAAATTAGAGTTCAATATGAAACCATAGCAATTTTATTCACTCAAAACGGATTTAAAATGAAGAAGTTATGGGTAAAACAAGATTGGATATTTTTGATCTTTTTAGCTACGGGAAATGTTTAACAAATCTATACAAATCATATCCTAGCTAACTTATATTGTATTATACATGTATTCTAATATATTATGTAATCTTGGGATACCATAGACACGTATGCAAATGTTTTGACATATCATATCGATCCATGTATATATATTATTTGGAACAACCATAGACACTCTATATGGAGTAATGTTGGAGTTAGCTATACAGGGTTGAGGTTGATTCCAAAAATATATATACTTTAAGTTGTGATCTAGCCTGAGACGTGTATACACTGGGTCGTGGATTGATTTAAGATAATATATATCAATTTACTTCTGTACATCTAACTGTGGACAACTAGTTGTACGTTATTAACGAGGACAGCTGACTTAATACACTCAAATCTTTAAAACATAATAAAAATGGTTGTAATTATATTTTGATCATACTTTGATATATATGTACATATTTGTATAGGTTCGTGAATCGATCCGTGGCCAAGTCTTGTTTCCGAGGAAGGAAATATCTGTGAAAGTGAGTTATAGTCTCACTTTTAAAATCTAATATTTTGGGATGAGAATACATGCAGATTTTATAAATGATTTACAAAATAGACACAAGTACCTGAAACTACATTCTATGGTTGAATTATCGAAATCGAATATGCCCCTTTTTATTAAGTCTGGTAATCTAAGAATTAGGGAACAGACACCCTAATTGACGCGAATCCTAAAGATAGATCTATTGGGCCTAACAAACCCCATCCAAAGTACCGGATGCTTTAGTACTTCGAAATTTATATCATATCCGAAGGGTGTCCCGGAATGATGGGGATATTCTTATATATGCATCTTGTTAATGTCGGTTACCAGGTGTTCACCATATGAATGATTTTTATCTCTATGTATGGGATGTGTATTGAAATATGAAATCTTGTTGTCTATTGTTACGATTTGATATATATAGGTTATACCTATAACTCACCAACATTTTTGTTGACGTTTAAAACATGTTTATTCTCAGGTGAATACTAAGAGCTTTCGCTGTTGCATACTAAAATAAGGACAAGATTTGGAGTCCATGTTTGTATGATATTGTGCAAAAACTGCATTCAAGAAACATATGTCGATGTAATATATTTCTATTGTAAACCATTATGTAATGGTCGTGTGTAAACAGTATATTTTAGATTATCATTATTTGATAATCTACGTAATGTTTTTAAAACCTTTATTGATAAAATAAAGGTTATGGTTGTTTTAAAAATGAATGCAGTCTTTGAAAAACGTCTCATATAGAGGTTAAAACCTAGCAACGAAATCAATTAATATGGAACGTTTATAATCAATATGAATGGGACATTTCATAACATAGTCAGTAATCATGTCTTGATAACAACCCGACAAAAAAACAACAACACCAATACCAACACTTAATCAATCTGACCTGTCAACCGTACGAGTGACACTCATCCGCACGTCTGAGAAACCTCAACCGTGCGGTTGACACCTCAATCGTACGTTTGGTCCTTGGCCAAATCTATAATTACACAACAGTATATCCATACGGTTAACCACACGAGTGACATATGACTTGTACGAGTCACATCTCAACCGTAAAATCCAACTAGCAAATATAACGGTTGAAGTAACCACTCACTCGTGCGGTTCACCATGCGGTTGACCGCCTCAACCGTAAAATTGAAAGCTCACTCGTGTGAGTGAAGGCTCACTTGTGTGAGTGATAAGGAACATCAATAGAAACATGTAGAGATATTTTCCAACCTATATTCATTCATTCATAAGCCTATTTCAAGAATTCAACCCATAATAACAGATTAACGCATGCACACTAGACACACACGCTAATACCTCTTTTTCTGACCCAAATACATTTTGATATAGCTTCTAAAGAGCTTACCATTGGAAATTATTTTTCATTACAATTCCAACGATACTTGATTCATCAAAAACGGAGTTACGGTTTGAAAGTTATGACCAAAACTAGTTTCCACAAATCTGGCCATGTGCTCACACGTGTGACTGAGGTTCACTCGTACGAGTGAGTCCTCACACGTGTGTTTGACCCTCAAAAGTGTGGTCACTCGTACGAGTGACCTGTCAAAAGTGTGGGTGCTGATGAACACCTACAGCTCGCTATTTTCGCGTTTTTTGACCCCAAAACATGATTTTTGCTCAATCTGATCATGAAACCACTTCAAAAACATCATATAACAACTATAGAACATAGATCTAATAACAATTAACACTAACAGACACAATTCATCAAGATTCAAGCATCAAAACTCACCTTTGCTCAAGAACACAAAAACCCATTTAATCAAGAATTCAAGCAACAATTCAAGCAAGCTAACCTGAATTATTGATTACTAGGATGCAAGAATTTAATCTCTAAAGCTTATTGATTCAATTCCACACTTGAATTAGATTAGGGTTAGAGGTAGGAGATGAAGTTAGGTACGGTGTGTTTTTGAGAAATCTCTAGAGAGATGGAGAAAATGGCAGCACAATACACTTATTTGGGGTTAAAATCCCATACCCCATCACACCAGGGTATTTACCAGTTATCTGATAACTTTCGTACCTTGTTAGGCAGCCCTTACGGAGTCCAAATTAAATAAACGAACCTGTTTTGTGACCCTTGTCACAAACTGGTCTCAACTATTCAACAACATAATTATAAACACATAATTATTAAAACCACTATTTACGCCACACCCAAAGGTAGAATGGTCATTTCAACTAGGCCCAAAATGCGGGTGTTACAAATCTACACTCCTTAAAAGAGATTCCATCCTCGGAATCGGATCAACTATGGTCAACAAAATCCAAATTTGTTACTCAAACTGCCAAAACACACGGTTAACTTTATCGATCTTATCCCTGATACTGACATTATCCACCACAATTACATAGGGAAACGAGATTCTTAACGTCAATACACTTCCAATACAAAATATTTGTCACAATCTTCCTCGATCAACGTCCGTTAATCCACTTAAGCCCACAAATTACACGATCAAGTCAAATAATCAGAGTCAAATTCATATTTCTACGCCATTCTGTATCATAAATTTCAAGATCTGTCATCCAATTCAATTCTTTATACAGTCCACTTTTCACAATTTTCCCAAGCTTAGGCAATAGAATTAGTCATCATGCTAAAATCTATACCTATGTCCACGAAATTGTCTCTTAAGTCAACAGAACTTCACAGGTTATTTGTCTCATATCCAGTCACATCACAATCCAATATAGCACAGGCCACCTAATTTTCCTTCAGCTTCCCAGAAATTCCGTATGATTTATCATAATATACTTCTGTTGGCCGGACACAAGCATATTATCCTAAATCATACCTTCATTCTGAGTTGCTCGAAACGAAAAAATTCTACTTGTCTCATTCACTAACTTATGTCCAATCAATCTCCTCAATAAGCATTGGTAATTAATTTAACTACTTTATGACTAATCAATCACAACATCTGTCCAATCACAGTTACTTAAACCTTGTCTATCAATCACCCAAATATAATCTATCAACCAGATCATACATCCAACAAGCTTTGGAAATATATGGTCAATATAGTTCACTACCGTCATAACAATCATACTCATGCCACTATCCAACAACTTCCTGTCATCCAAAAGTCCACTATACAAACATATTCAATGCATCTCTTTCCAAGTCGCGATTCTCAATCTCAAAAATTCAACCTAAGGATCACCCTTTATCCCACATAACACACAAGGGTCGCAACCAAAACATAAGCAACATAATGCAACAAATAAATCTCGTACTACTATCAAGATCTACAAATCTGACACACACATATATATATATATATATATATATATACACACACAATCATATACAAATATATATAAATAAACAGTATGAGAAGTTTTAAACATACCTGTATTCACATCATATTCAACATCTGCATCTGCAACCATCTGATAAGCTCTTGCTGTTGCCGTAGGTGGATTCTTTCTTTTCTGCCCAACTGGAGAACCAGAAGATCCACCTACTGATCCCGACTGCGCTCCTAGCCCTGCCCCAGAACTTGATCCTCTTACATACGGACACTGAGCTGACCTATGCCCCACTTGATGACATTTCCAACATACATCCTCTTGGAAAGAACACATCCGAATCTCGTACCCCACAATACCACATCTCAAACATCTTTTGGTTAAATCTGAATAAGGACCACTATGAGATGATCTACAACTATAACACCAAGAATTCTGACTTGATGATGTCTCCCTCTATTCTGACCCACTTTTCTGTTTCAACTTAACAGACTTCTTTGACCTATAGTCCGAGTGACTCATCACCTGATCTTGTTGTGGTACCACATAACCTACCATTCTATTTCTTGCTGCTTTAACATCATCTTCTACCATCTTGGCCATAACAAACGCTTGCGATAGCGTCGTCGCCATCATAACCATTATTCTGTACTCTGGTAAAATTATATTAAAAAAATGTTGAATTCTGGACTGTTCGTCTGGAACCCGTTGTTGCACAAACCTTAATTTATCCATATACTGCTCAATCACCTCATCTATCGTCATCTGAGGTGTCATTTTCATTGCCAGAAATTTTGTCTATATTCGATTGAGATCATAGGACGAACAATAATGCTCACAAACTTTACTATAAAATTGTTTCCAAGTAATCATGCTCACTTGCTCTTTCGGTATTCTAGAAATAACCGTGTCCCACCAAACCATTGCCCTATTTTTCAGCATACGACTAGCATAAATAACCTGTAATTCCGTTTCACACTGACATGCCTCAAAAACCTTTTCTATTTCTCTTAACCAGTTAAGGGTTACTGTTGGGTTAGAACTTCCTGAGTACTCTGGTGGCTTACAATTCAGAAACTGTTTGAAGGTACATTTCTTCGGTTGTCGAAACATCGGCATCTGATAAGGACCCCACATCTGATTTAGGAAGTGTTAATTAAACTAAAGTGGCATCTGATACTGTTGAGGAAACTGATACTGAGGTGGTAACCATTGCTGTTGTTGGAAAGCACTTCCAGTTTGCTGATACATATTTGGCTGCACCGAATACCCACTAAACATCTGATTCGGTACACTACCACTTGGATTCACTATTACCTGACTTTGTTCTAATTCTCTTATTCGATCATTTGCTTCCTTTAACCGACTTTTCAAATCTAGAATTTGTTCCGGCAGATTATCGTCTGACACATACTCGTCTTCATCTGGGGCTCTGAATGTTCCGGGGGCTGACGGACCAATTGCGTTTCCTGAATTATCTGCCATATCTGCACTGCCACATTATCTCACACAAACGCTTAGTGGAAAACAGGTTAGTACCTATCAACTAATGCATGTAATCCCTACATTCACTTAACCCGTCCCCTCATACATGTTTGACACAACACAAGGTTTGGGAACATGACATTCAACACAATGTACATGCGGCCAAACCTATGCTCTAATACCAAGTTTTAACACCCTGATTTTTTTTTAAATCACAGCGGAAGACTTAATTTACATAAATACCCTTAGTTAATTACTCCATTATAAACCACCGGTGTTACATCAAACGACTAGTTACATATTTATAGAAGTTAAGACATCAGAGTTCGTCTTGTCAAACATATCTTCAAACAACCACTTCTATCCCGAAACCCGCTAACATCCAAAACATGCAAGGGAGGAGGTGAGGGGGGTTAGCACAAGGCTAAGTGAATGGAATCATCTTACAAATCTAGCATACAGTACCAACTTGTACAACTATAGCAGCTACAACAATCAATAACAGGCAACCGGCAACTAACAACTAATCATCTGGCAACTAACAACTAGCAACTATCAACTGATAACTGGCATCTAGCAACTAGCAACCATGCTCCAACTAGAGGATCGGAGGCTTGTACGGGCACACGACCACTAGCTGATCAGTCTAGCGTCTACCGATAGTCTTTACTACTGAATCCCCAGTGTAGTCATCCACACACAGGTGATGCGTCGTTTAGCACTATACTCAATAAACAGTAGCCAACTAGACCCAACCACAACTAGGTTGACCTCTCTGAGCTGAACCTAACAACTATACGTTCCAACTGGCAACTACAACTTGTACACACAACTGTTAAGCAACTACCACTAAACCGTTAAGCAACTGTCACTACGACTAGCATGGCAACTCTACAGTGATCATCATTACAACATATCTATTAAGCATAACAACTATAACAGTATAACATAGTAGCACAACTTGCTACTTTATACTACACCCGGAGATAATCCCACTCACTAATTACCGGCAACAGAAGGAACTCAGAATTCTAATCTTACTTAGCCTTCTCTTCGTCTTTATCACCTGAGAATAGACATAACATAGTCAGTAATCATGTCTTGATAACAACCCGACAATAAAATAACAACACCAATACCAACACTTAATCAATCTGACATGTCAACCGTACGAGTGACACTCATCCGCACGTCTGAGAAACCTCAACCTTGCGGTTGACACCTCACTCGTACGCTTGGTCCTTGGCCAAATCTCTAATTACACAACAGTATATCCATACGGTTAACCACACGAGTGACATATGACTCGTACGAGTCACATCTCAACTGTACGATCTAACTAGCAAATATAACAGTTCAAGTAACCACTCACTCGTGCGGTTCACAATGCGGTTGACCGCCTCAACTGTAATGACCCGGAATTTTCCGACCAAATTATACTTATGAGATTAATATTTACATAAATTAAACCATACCAACATGATAAGCAATCCAAATTGTTGAGACTTGTGTTTTTGAAAAGAGTTTTACACAACGTTTGACCGTCCAATATTTAACATGATCTAAGGATGGTTTAACATCTCATTGTGTACTAATGACAATGAGTTATAAGTATATTTTGAAATTACTAACTTAAGTTTTCAAAACGATAACTATACGTAACATTCTTTGATATATATACTTATAATCTATAATGCTTATACATGTATCGTATATATAATGTATTTAATCACTTTTTAAGGACATAAATACATAAAACAATATAAGTATATTCACAAAAGATAGCTATATTTGAATTCTCGTTCCGTTTCCTCAAGATTTCTATACGTATATCTAGGGTATATGTACCCGTATCATACCCAACTTCTATACGTATTTACTATTGGTATATACACATCAAATCAACATCCTAATCAACATTATTACTGCCCTAGATATGAGGTAACTATAATTTGTCAAGTAGTATGAATTATTAGTAAGAAAACAAAATTAGGAATCCTTTTCTTTCTTTATAAACTAAAAACGTTTTTATAAATGAACACCATTTCTTCACTCCATTTTCTCATACCTACACCCTCATTTCTCTCTTAAAATACTCCTAACTTCATACTTGATCATCTCCAAGCATTTTCCCCATCATTTAGCTTCAATTACAAGCCTTAAATACCATAATAAAACTCTTTCAAGAACACATCAAAATAACCACCCATTTGAAGAAGTTTACTTCCAACCTTTTGATCTAACTCCACCACTCTTTGATTCCAAAATTATTTCTTATCTTTTGCAGTAACTTTGTCCAAGTAACTTGAGGTAGTAACCTTGTTCATAATCTTATTCAATTCATATTCATATAGCTATCTTATTTTGTGGTATAAAATTTTAACAACAAGAACATAGTTTGAATGATTTCAACCTTGTTCGCAAACTAAATAGATCCTTCTAACTTGACTTTTAAAACACTTTAAGACCTGTAATATATCATAATGATATGCTAACCTAACAAGATATAACTTGGTTTTACAAAGAACATCTTAAAAACTGAATCCACGTCGTCGGAGTGCAACCGGGGGCTGTTTTGGGTTGGATAATTAAAAACCATCTTGAACTTTGAATTGGAAGTTCATGTTCTGGAAAAATGATATTTCTTATGAATATGTTAACACATAAAAATTTCATGGTTTAACTCAAAGTGTAAGTATTTTTAGAAAAATGATCATTAAATGTTGTTTTTATGATGGAAAATGATCACTTTCATAAGTTTCACCAAAGTTTGACCTATAACCTATGATTTCAAATACAAACTAAGGTATTTTCAGTTCATATTCTTAAAATTTGACTCGATCCAAGGAAGTGGCAAGTTGAACCAACAAAAACGGAGTTGTAATGAAGAAACTACGACTAAAACAAGATTGGGTATCCGAAGCTAGTTTAGCTACGAAAATATTTGGAGAAAAAGTAAATTAATCATATCTTTCCTAATTAATATGATGTTTTATATATAATTACTTATGATTTGATTTTATATACTTCAGGACCACCCGTAAACAACACGAGAAGATTAATCATAAGACCTCATGATTGTACGCAACACGTCATTTGACAACACCGTACTTTATGTACGCAACACGTCATTTGACAACATGGTACCATGGGTTGAGATTAATTCTGATCAATACGAATACGATGGGGTCTTTATTTATTTTATTTAAACAACTAATTGTGGACCACTAACATCGGACTGCTAACTACGGACTAAGAAAATATTAAAAGTATTAAAAGTATATATATATATATATGTAACGATTACTTAAAAAGAAAATATGTTGATATATTATATATATGGTTAGGTTCGTGATATCTATCGGAGACCAAGTCGAATTAAATACCTTCAAGGCAAAATGTGAGTTTCATTTTCTCCCTTTTATATATATTTTTGGGACTGAGAATACATGCGCTGTTTTTATAAATGTTTTACGAAATAGACACAAGTACTAAAATTAATTCTACGTGGGTTTAAACCATAAATATACCCTTAGCTTGGTAACATTAAACTACTTGTCTATGTACGGTAGGCGCGAATCCTAAAGATAGATCTATTGGGCCTGACAAACCCCATCCTGACTATGGGATGCTTTAGTACTTCGAGGTTATTTTAAACACACCTGATCTGGTGTACTTCAGAGGGTAAAACATGAACGTTAAGGCTTGTTACTGGGTGCCTACAACTTATAGAATACTTTTATACACTTGCGAGTGTACATATATTTATAAACGGAAATCTTGTGGTCTATTAATATATTGAAATGATTGTTATGATAAACCTATGAACTCACCAACCTTTTGGTTGACACTTTAAAGCATGTTTATTCTCAGGTATTAAAGAAATCTTTCACTGTGCATTAGCTCATTTTAAGGATATTACTTGGAGTCATTCATGGCATATTTTGAAAGACGTTGCATTCGAGTCATTGAGTTCATCAAGATTATTATTAAGCCAATTATAGTTGGATGTATTATGAAATGGTGTGCATGTCGTCAACTTTCGTTGTAAAGAAAGTTTGTCTTTTAAAAACGAATGCAATGTTTGTAAAATGTATCATATAGAGGTCAAATACCTCGCGATGTAATCAACTATTGTGAATCGTTTATAATGTATATGAACGGGTCCTTTCAGTTGGTATCAGAGCGGTGGTCGTAGCAAACTAGGTCTTGCATTAGTGTGTCTAACTAGTAGTTGTTAGGATGCATTAATGAGTCTGGACTTCAACCGTGTGTACATGTTAAAAGTTTTGCTTATCATTTCTAGTTGGAAATCATCTGCTTATCATCCTTAGGAAATTACCTGCTTATCATTCATAAGTCTAGACACGTTTTACTACATTTACTGCATTGATAGTGTATAGACAAATTCTTATCTTAGCATATCTGTTATTGCGAACTTTGATTGATATCTTTTCAAAGATTCTCCGTAATTTACGGGATTTTGGTACTATATATACATATGTAAATTATGTATTGAAGAGTACCAAATCTAACTCCTATAATCTATTCCATACCAAAAATTCATTTTTCCCATTATACAAGATCGATTCCGCATCTAGTTCGAATTCTTCAGATTCCGACAGTTATGCCGATATGGATTTCCATTCGAGCTCCGAAAGCAGCGTCACCGGAATGGATCAACCAATTTCCCATCATCTATTCTGGATGAATTGGGGATGGGTTCGTAATATACTAAATCACTGGAGACAAGAAGAAGGTGATCCATTCCATCCACCAAATTGCCCTCTTGGCGATGAACCTGAAGCACTTACCGGCGAACCTATTCGAAACACCATTTTGTCTCTCATTTCTAGAGTATCTCGTCACGATTATATACTATCCCATATTACAAATCTTGTTCATTCGCTCGCTCCAACCGCCAATCATCCCGGTGTACTAGCAGAAGTTAACGAACTTCGCGCTCGCGTGACGGCTTTGGAGAACATGGTGCGAAGGTTGCAAACACCAGCAGCAGCACCAGCAGCATAATCAGCACCACCATCAATAACATCAACAATACCATTATCACCACTAACAAACAACATCCGCATCACACGTCTCGACATCATAATCTGTCCCACAAACATCAACATCATACGCACCATAGATACCAAGGAGTACCAACAATAATGAACGATGAAGTATTGATCCATAACTTCATTGATATTCTGCGAAGAATATGTGGTTTCAAAAAGTTTTAGAGATTTCTTATTCTAGCTCAAACCGAAAACCAAATGAGATTAATATCATATTAACTCATTAAATTCATGATTTCATCTGAAGAAAATATATATGTATATATGTTTTCATAAAGATTGTAATTAAAAGTTCTTTTGTACAAAATATTAATGGTGAAATTTTTTTTTAACGGGTAGGTAATACCCGAGGAATAATTAGATTTCATCTTAATAAGTTACATTGTACATTCGTCGAAGCTGATTCAATAGTCATTTACTATCCTACTTACAACCACCGATATATGTATCCGTTCACCGCAGAATAACCATTTTCATTCAATTTCATATTTGGATTTTGACTTCCCAGAATCCAATAAGTGGCATATGAAGAAAACATATGATAAAATAAAATCTGTTAGAAACAAACAAATTAACTATGAAAAATTTTGTTAAGAATCCACGCTAACTGTTCCAGCTAACTGTTCTTAGCTAACTGATTACATTTTATTTATCGCAGTTTATTTATCGCAATTTAATTATCGCACTTTTATTTATCGTCATTTAATTTCTGTAATTATTTTACGCACTTTAAATATCGAGACACGTATACAATGTTTTGACATATTATATCGACGCATCTATATATATTATTTGGAATGACCATAGACACTCTATATGCAGTAATGATCGAGTTCTCTATACAGGGTTAAGGTTGATTCTACAATAATATATATAGTTTGAGTTGTGATCGAGTCTGAGACGTATACGGGTCACGACACGTATTAATTAATTCGTATATTATATATTAAACTATATATGAACTATTAGACTATTACTGTGGACTATCGACTGTGGACTAATGATATTGGACAATTAAAATGAATTAAAATATTGATTATAACATATGAAACTAAACATTTCTTCAAGATTGCCACTTGATTTCATCTTAAACCTCATTGTATCTCGACGATTACAATCAGCGTTCAAATCTATCATGATTCTTAAAAATACCTCAATCGAGAGGATAAACCAACCGCACTTCATCTACGGAAGAAAAGATTGATGCATAAGGTTATGCACCTGAAAAATCCTCGAAAACTGAGTAAACGTCTGACACGTATCTGTTCTAGTTCCTTTGACATTGTTATTACCGAAGATCATTTTGCAATCCCTTTCCAAAGTAGCTAATTTTGTCACAGCTCCAGCAAGTTAACTCCGACTTTTCATCCGAAACAACTTTATTATAACCGCGATATATATGCGTACTCTTTATTGTTACTGGGGAACCTTTTATATTCCACAATATTACCGTCAGTGATTAATCATTCTAAAAACACAATTCTCCTGAAACTACCTTGGTTTGATAACCGATGACCCAGATCAGTTAACTTTGAAAATGCTGACGAAGCAGCATGTTGTAGATGATCTTAATGGCCAAAAGTTTGATGATAAAGAAAGGAGTGTTAGGAACGCTCGATAGAAAATTTAGTACCGAAAAGTGGATTATGTGAAACTATGAAGAAATCCATGGACAAATCACAAAGAATAAGTTTGCCTTCAAAGAATCCAAATGATTCTGTGCCTGCTGAAATCGTTAGCAAACATCTTATTTCTCATTCTAAACCTTCACAGACAAATCTTCTTCATCATCCATTGATATTAGAAATTCTAAGATATTCTCGTATGTTCTATTATAAATATCCTCCATATTTCTGGCGATATTTTCACAACTATTCTTATCTGAGATCATTTATCTCTCCGTAATATCTGCAACATAAAAGAAACTGTGTTAGTTTCTAAATTCTAAAACCTTCGAGTTTAAAATATGAATGTTTTGAAGTAGTGTTGGGAACTGAAGCATAGATTAGTATAATATAATGACACTTGATCAACGTCATTATATTACAGTAAGTCATGCTGAGTTTCTAATGAAGCATGATGATTCACAGTACTATCATCATGTGCCATTTACACGACTCTTACATTCTATCTAATCTCTAAACATATCAAGAGAATATTTTTCTGGATAACTCGGTCTTCTCCAGGGTATTCTGGTAATTTAACAAATCAAAATCGTTCTATTACCATTTTCTTCTTAGAGCATTAGCTCTGTTCATTCTGAATTTCATATCTACGAATTCCGGACCATTACTCGCTTGACTCGAAGTCGGGAAGAAAAAACGAAAGCATGAAGCTCCGAAAAATAATGAAGAATATAAACTTCGATAATAACCTCGAAATTACAAACCGTGTATATCGATGCAGATAGCAATATAGAGACACGGGAGAATTAGAAACACTATAAATACAAGAGTATAGTAGAAGTAAATAGATTCTTCTGGTGGTAGATGAAAAAAAAAGAATGACAGATATAAAAGTTAGGAGTATATCAAGAATCAGGACTGGATGGAGCATATTGATGAATGCTTTAAAGTAAGAATCAATGGAGAAAGAATAGAAGGTGTGAGTCGTGGAAAATAAGGAAACGAAGGGGTGAATTTATAGTGAAATATCCGATAGAGCAATCGAAACAGATTATTGCATATAATCAAAGAAGATCCTGATTTCCTTAATCACCAAAGAACCAAATCTTATTACTTAAGATTCTCTTTAAATCCCTTAAATCCCAAAAATCAATCATAACTACGTCATCGGTTAAGACGAATATATTTTACTCATCTCACTCTTTTACGATAGTCTCATTTATATTCTTCGCATAATCGAATCATTTTATCTACATTACTCAATGATGATAAAACTCCATTATCACCTTATATTTGTCATGAAAACCTTCTTATTGTTATCCATAATAACCTCTATCAAATTTCGGAGACGAAATTTTTTTAACGGGTAGGTACTGTAATGACCCGGAATTTTCCGACCAAATTATACTTATGAGATTAATATTTACATAAATTAAACCATACCAACATGATAAGCAATCCAAATTGTTGAGACTTGTGTTTTTGAAAAGAGTTTTACACAACGTTTGAAAGTCCAATATGACCGATGATATCACGAACTATATAACATACGATAATTATACGTTTGTGAATATATATGTATTTATATATATTTAACATGATCTAAGGATGGTTTAACATCTCATTGTGTACGAATGACAATGAGTTATAAGTATATTTTGAAATTACTAACTTAAGTTTTCAAAACGATAACTATACGTAACATTCTTTGATATATATACTTATAATCTATAATGCTTATACATGTATTGTATATATAATGTATTTAATCATTTTTTAAGGACTTAAATACATAAAACAATATAAGTATATTCACAAAAGATAGCTATATTTGAATTCTCGTTCAGTTTCCTAAAGATTTCTATACGTATATTTAGGGTATATGTACCCGTATCATACCCAGCTTCTATACGTATTTACTATTGGTATATACACATCAAATCAACATCCTAATCAACATTATTACTGCCCTAGATATGAGGTAACTATAATTTGTCAAGTAGTATGAATTATTAGTAAGAAAACAAAATTAGGAATCCTTTTCTTTCTTTATAAACTAAAAACGTTTTTATAAATGAACACCATTTCTTCACTCCATTTTCTCATACCTACACCCTCATTTCTCTCTCAAAATACTCCTAACTTCATACTTGATCATCTCCAAGAATTTTCCCCATCATTTAGCTTCAATTACAAGCCTTAAATACCATAATAAAACTCTTTCAAGAACACATCAAAATAACCACCCATTTGAAGAAGTTTACTTCCAACCTTTTGATCTAACTCCACCACTCTTTGATTCCAAAATTATTTCTTATCTTTTGCAGTAACTTTGTCCAAGTAACTTGAGGTAGTAACCTTGTTCATAATCTTATTCAATTCATATTCATATAGCTATCTTATTTTGTGGTATAAAATTTTAACAACAAGAACATAGTTTGAATGATTTCAAACTTGTTCGCAAACTAAATAGATCCTTCTAACTTGACTTTTAAAACACTTCAAGACCTGTAATATATCATAATTATATGCTAACCTAACAAGATATAACTTGGTTTTACAAAGAACATCTTAAAAACTGAATCTACGTCGTCGGAGTGCAACCGGAGGCTGTTTTGGGTTGGATAATTAAAAACCATCTTGAACTTTGAATTGGAAGTTCATGTTCTGGAAAAATGATATTTCTTATGAATATGTTAACACATAAAAATTTCATGGTTTAACTCAAAGTGTAAGTATTTTTAGAAAAATGATCATTAAATGTTGTTTTTATGATGGAAAATGATCACTTTCATAAGTTTCACCAAAGTTTGACCTATAACCTGTGATTTTGATTACAACCTAAGGTATTTTCAGATCATATTCTTAAAATTTGACTCAATCCAAGGAAGTGGCAAGTTGAACCAACAAAAACGGAGTTGTAATGAAGAAACTACGACTAAAACAAGATCGGGTATGCGAAGCTAGTTTAGCTACGAAAATATTTGGAGAAAAATTAAATTAATCATATATTTCTAATTAATATGATATTTCATATATATTTACTTATTATTTGATTTTATATATTTCAGGACCACCCGTAAACAACGCGAGAAGATTAATCATAAGACCTCATGATTGTACGCAACACGTCATTTGACAACACTGTACTTTATGTACGCAACACGTCATTTGACAACATGGTACCATGGGTCAAGATTAATTCTGATCAATACGAATACGATGGGGTCTTTATTTATTTTATTGAGCAACTAATTGTGGACCACTAACATCGGACTGCTAACTACGGACTAAGAAAATATTAAAAGTATTAAAAGTATATATATATATATATATATATATATATATATATATATATATATATATATATATATATATATATATATATATATATATATATATATATATATATATATATATATGTAACGATTACTTAAAAAGAAAATATGTTGATATATTATATATATGGTTAGGTTCGTGATATCTATCGGAGACCAAGTCGTGATAAATACCTTCAAGGCAAAAGTGAGTATATAGTCCCACTTTTAAACTCTAAATATTTCGGGATGAGAATACATGCATTTTATGATTTACGTTATGGACACAAGTACTTAAAATATATTCTACGTTGAGTTGTACCACCCGGCATATCTTCCCTAATAGCTTGGTAACTACTATTTACATGTGGTATTGTAAACGCGAATCCTGTTGATAGATCTATCGGGCCTGACAACCCCAACCGGACTGGACGACCAGTATTCAATGGTTGCACAGTACTTCGTTTCGGTAACTACACTTGGTACGGTGTAGTAAGATTTCATAATAAAGGGAATATGCGACGTTGATTAAATGTTAAGTATGGTTATCAAGTGCTCAACAACTTAGAATATTTTTATTAAAACGTTTATATATGAAATCTTGTTGTCTATATTTATAACGCTGCCGGCATTAAACCTATATCTCACCAACTTTATGTTGACGTTTTAAGCATATTTATTCTCAGGTGATAACTAAAAGCTTCCGCTGCAACATGTTGAATTTAAGCAAGATCTTGAGTATGCATATTTGTGTCAAAAATAAAACTGCATATCGGAGGATTTGTAATGTAAAATATGTTGGAAGTCGTATTGTTATTATCACATGTAAAGTTTGTAAGTCTAAGATTATTGCTAAACGATAATCATTATTAAGTTGTTTAAACCTTGTATTTGTAATAAAAGCTATGGTTTGTATTGTAAAAATGAATGCAGTTTTTGAAAAATGTCGCATATAGAGGTCAATACCTCGCGATTAAATCATATGTTATTGTATTCGTCCTTATGGTTAAGGTCGGGTTATGACATGTGGTATCAGAGCGTTGGTCTTAAAGAACCAGAAAATTTGCATTAGTGTGTCTTATCAAGTTTGTTAGGATGCATTAGTGAGTCTGGACTTTGACCGTGTTTGATTTTGAAAACTATTGCTTATCCTTGTTGGTTAAAAATTAATATGTAAATATTATGTGGTACTAACGTGCTAGTTGTTATGTGATATATGTCTGGCTTAGAACTTGTTATCACATTCAGCGACTCCGAACAATAATCTTCAGATGGTGTTCCAGTCATTAAACTATCCGATGATGAAAACGACACCTTTGGGGAAGACTCACAAGTTTCGGATGAATCAATTGAAGAGGAACCGGAAGGTGGTCCTGAGGAGGAAGAAATACAGGAAATCACAAAAGACAAGTTCGAACGAGGAAAGAAACGAAAGGCTACTGAATTGGAAAATCCAAATCCCGAGTTTAGAGAGGATGTTGTGGCACCAACTCCACCAGATACTTCCACACCTATTCCCGCTATTCCTATTAGTTCTATCCCGGCATCTAGTTCTTCAGCCCCTCAGCCAAAACGCAGGGAGACAGTCAAGATAACCTTTAACCGATTTCTTTGAACACAAACGTTTTGGGTTAAATGATGCGCTGTTGTTTTAAACCATGGGATCATATAACGTTTTGTATAATATTACTAGTGTGGTTTGCTTAATGTTTGATGTAAGATAAGCATATGTAAAATAGTGAAGTGTGAAATGCAATAATTTTCCATGGTTGAGTATTATTTAGGTGATAGTAATTAATTTCTGTACTAAGCTATTAAGTATGAACTTTAACGGGTAGGTACTACCCTAGATATAATTATAAAACGCTAATAAGAAGAAAAGGCTTTTATAATAATAACTGGTTTATATTATTAATAAGCTACGATGTACTGTAAATACATACTACATCTATAATATTCCATGTGAATAATTATTTTTTTTCATTCTTATTGAAGATTATGGCGCGATTGAACCGAATGACGGAACAAGAAATCGAGGAACTCATCAATCAGCCAGTGGATGACAGAATGTTATGGGTCGAGGCTGTGAAAGGTGCTGCAGTTAACCCAAATCCTCGTGTGGGATGTACTTACAAAACTTTTCAAGGTTGCAAGCCCTCATCATTCAGTGGAACAGAAGGACCGGTCGGTTTAACCCGGTGGATCGAAAAGATTGAGTCTGTGTTTAAAATCAGTGGTTGTATTGAGAAGGACATGACCAAGTATGCATCGTGCACCTTACAAGATAGTGCACTCACGTGGTGGAAAAACTATGTGAAGGCCGTAGGAGGAGATGTAGCTTATGATACTCCCTGGGAAGAATTCAAAACAATGCTAATCAACGAGTATTGTCCAAGGAACGAGGTTAGGAAGTTGAAAACTGAATTACGAAGCCTGAAAGTTGTTGGTACTGAACTCACCAACTACAATCAGCGATTCATGGAATTAGCTTTGCTATGTCCTAAATTAGTACCAACTGAAGAACGAAAGATAGAACTGTACAAAGATGGTTTGCCTAAAAATGTCAAAGCAAATGTTACAACATCGAAACCCAAGACTATTCACGAAGCCATCACCATGGCAAACGAGTTGATGGATCAGATTATTCTGGATAAGAACACCGATGTCAAGACATCGGGAAACAAAAGAAAGTGGGAAGGTAATCATCAACAATCCAACAAGAAACCACGCAAGGTGCGGGTAGCGGTTCGAACTCAGGTTACAAAGGACGAAATCCTTTATGTAACAGATGCCACAAACATCACTCTGGTTATTGTAATATGGTGTGCAAAAATTGTAATCGAAGGGGTCATCTTGCTGAAGATTGTCGGATTCCTGTTACAAATATAAATGGCACCAAGACTCCTGCCACTAATGCAAATAGAACTGCCTTGGCCACTGTTACCTATTATGGGTGTGGGAAACAGGGTCATTATAAGAGCCAGTGTCTGAATCCAGAGAAGAATAATGGATCTGCACGTGGAAGAGCATTTGTTATTAATGCTAGAGAGGCGTGTGAAGACCCGGAGCTTGTTACGGGTACGTTTACCATTAATAACTTATCCGCATCTATTATATTTGATACTGGTGCCGATAGAAGTTACGTGAGTAGAGACTTTTACGCTAAATTGAATTGTTCATCATTACCTCTAGATGCTAAGTACATGATTGAGTTAGCTAATGGTAAACTAATTAAAGCCGATAAAATTTTCCGTGATTGTAAAATAAATTTAGCCGGAGAAATATTTAAGATTGATTTGATACCCGTAGAATTAGGAAGTTTTGATGTAATAGTCGGCATGGACTGGATGTCCAAAATAGGAGCTGAAGTTGTGTGTGCCAAGAAGGCAATTCGCATTCCTCGTAAGGATAAAACGCCAGTAATGATTTATGGAGAGAAGAGTAACTCAAAGCTAAAACTCATTAGTTGTTTGAAAGCTCAAAAGTGCTTGAAGAAAGGGTGTTATGCTATCTTAGCACATGTTAATAAAGTCAAAATGAAGGAAAAAGTGAAGAGCATCAATGGCGTGCCTGTGGCAAGAGATTTTCCTGAAGTCTTTCCGAAAGAGTTGCCGGGATTACCTCCATTTAGATCTGTAGAATTTCAAATAGATCTAGTACCAGGAGCTGCACCAGTGGCTCGTGCTCCATATAGACTTGCACCATCTGAGTTAAAAGAACTTCAGAGTCAGTTAAAAGAATTACTGGACCGTGGATTCATACGACCAAGTACTTCACCGTGGGGAGCTCCGATTTTATTTGTCAAGAAGAAAGATGGATCATTTAGGATGTGTATAGATTATCGTGAATTAAATAAGTTAACTATCAAGAATCGGTATCCACTACCGAGAATTGACGACTTATTTGATCAACTGCAAGGATCATGTGTGTACTCGAAAATCGACTTAAGATCGGGCTATCATCAATTACGTGTCAAAGAAGAAGATATTCCGAAAACTGCTTTTCGGACACGTTATGGTCATTACGAATTTTTGGTTATGCCGTTTGGGTTGACTAATGCGCCAGCTGTATTCATGGACCTCATGCATCGAGTTTGTAGTCCGTATTTAGATAAGTTTGTTATCGTTTTCATTGACGATATTCTTATCTATTCCAAAAATGGGCAAGAGCATGAGCAGCATTTAAGGTTGGTATTAGAATTGTTAAGAAAAGAACAGTTATACGCCAAATTTTCTAAATGTGCATTTTGGTTGAAAGAAGTGTAATTTCTTGGCCACGTTTTTAGTAGCAAAGGAATTCAGGTTGATCCAGCTAAAATTGAGGCCATTGAAAAATGGGAGACTCCTAAGACACCAACGCAGATACGCCAATTTTTGGGTTTAGCTGGTTACTATAGAAGGTTTATTCAAGATTTTTCCCAAATAGCTAAACCATTAACAGCGTTAAAACAAAAAGGGAAGAAGTACGAATGGACCTCTGAGCAGGAGAGTGCATTTCAATTACTGAAGAAGAAGTTGACTACGGCACCTATTTTATCGTTACCTGAAGGGAACGATAATTTTGAGATATATTGTGACGCTTCGCGACAAGGTTTTGGTTGCGTCCTTATGCAACGGAAGAAAGTTATAGCATACGCATCCCGACAATTGAAGATTCATGAGCGGAATTATACGACGCATGATTTAGAATTGGGAGCAGTAGTGTTTGCATTGAAGATATGGAGACACTACTTATATGGGGTTAAATGCACTGTGTTTACCGATCATAAAAGCCTTCAACATATCTTCGATCAGAAACAGCTGAACATGAGGCAACGTAGGTGGGTTGAGCTGATAAACGACTATGATTGTGAGATTCGCTATCATCCCGGGAAAGCGAATGTAGTGGCCGACGCTCTAAGCAGAAAGGAACGGGAACCAATTCGAGTACGAGCAATGAACATAAAAATTCGCATGAATCTCAACTCACAAATTAAAGAGGCTCAACGAGAAGCTCTTACTAAAGAAAACATAGGAAATGAAATAATGAAGAAGTATGAGAAGCAACTCCTTATGCGGGAAGATCGAATTTGATATTTTACAAACTGTATTTGGGTATCGAAGTTAGGTGGATTAAGGAAGTTGATATTGAATGAGGCACATAAGACAAGATACTCGATACATCCTGGAGTTGGAAAGATGTATCAAGATCTTAAGACGCATTATTGGTGGCCTAATTTGAAGACAGACGTTGCAACATATGTTGGGGAATGTTTAACTTGTTACAAAGTCAAAGCAGAACACCAGAAGCCGTCAGGGTTACTTCAACAACCAGAAATCCCAGAATGGAAATGGGATGGTATTACCATGGATTTCATCACAAAGTTACCTAAGACTACCTGGGATTATGACACCATTTGGGTAATAGTTGATCGTCTCACCAAATCTGCACATTTCTTGCCTATAAAGGAAACGGATAGAATGGAGAAACTAATACGATTATACATAAAGGAAATTGTTTCAAGGCATGAAATACCGATTTCCATTATATCAGATCGTGATAGTAGATTTACATCAAAGTTTTGGCAATCACTACAGGAGGCCCTGGGAACTCGTTTGGATATGAGCACCGCATATCATCCACAAACTGACGGGCAGAGTGAAAGAACAATTCAGACTCTTGAAGACATGCTCAGGGCATGTGTGATCGATTTTGGAAACGGATGGGATAAGTATCTACCATTAGCAGAATTCTCGTATAATAATAGTTATCATGCGAGCATTAAAGCTGTACCATTTGAAGCACTATATGGAAGGAAGTGTAGATCCTCTATCTGTTGGATTGAAGTAGGAGATCGACAATTAACTGGTCCCGAGATCATACATGAAACTACTGAGAAGATAGTACAAATCAAGGAGAGATTGAAAACAGCCCGTAGTCGCCAAAAGAGCTACGCGGATGTCCGAAGGAAACCATTAGAGTTTCAGATCGGTGGCATGGTTATGCTAAAGTTATCACCTTGGAAAGGTGTAATACGTTTTGGAAAAAGGGGTAAACTGAACCCAAGGTATGTAGGCCCGTTCAAGATCATCGAACGCATTGGACCGGTAGCCTATCGACTCGAGTTACCACAAAAACTCGCCGGAGTACATAATTCATTTCACGTCTCAAACCTCAAGAAATGTCTTGCAAAGGAAGATCTCACCATTCCTCTTGAAGAAATACAAGTCGATGAGAAACTACAATTCATAGAAGAACCAGTCGAAATCATGGACCGTGAAGTTAAACGGCTCAAGCAGAGCAACATACCAATCGTTAAGGTTCGTTGGAATGCTCGAAGAGGTCCCGAATTTACTTGGGAACGAGAGGATCAGATGAAACAAAAGTACCCACATTTGTTTCCCGAGAACGCAAAATAGGTACAACTTTAAAATTTCGGGACGAAATTTATTTAACGGGTAGGTACTGTAACGACCTGGATTTTTCCGATCGTTTTACACTTATAAGATTAATATTTACATAAATTAAACCTTACCAACATGATAAGCAATCTAAATTGTTGAGACTTATGTTTTTGAAAAGAGTTTTACACAACGTTTGACCGTCCAATTTGATCGATGATATCACGAACTATATAACATATGATAATTATACGTTTGTGTATATATATGTATTTTTATATATTTAACATGATCTAAGAATGTTTTAACATCTCATTGTGTACTAATAACAATGAGTTATAAGTATATTTTGAGACTACTAACTTAAGTTTTCAAAACGATAACTATATGTGACGTTCTTCGACTTAAATACTTAAAACTTATAATGCTTATACATGTATCGTATAGATATGTATTTTATCACTTTTAAAGGATTTATATACATAAAACAATATAAGTATATTTACAAAATATAGCTATATTTGAATCCTCGTTCCGTTTTCTCAAGATTTTTATACGTATATCTAGGGTATATGTACCCGTATCATACCCAGCTTCTATACGTATTTACTATTGGTATATACACATCACAATCACTTTATTAGCAGCCATGAGTTAGCCAATTTTGGATCTTAGCATGCATGATTAATCAATTTGGCATATTACAAGACTTTTGCACAATATTACAAATTTATACATCTTTTCACCACCATTTATACTCCATTCCATTTTCATTTTTACTACACATTTTCTCTAACCAAAAACACACTCTTAGGAACCTTAAGTGTTCTTCACAATCTCAGCAAATAACCATGAAGATCTAGCTTCAAAAACAACCCTTAATCATCATAAGAAAATCCATTCAAGAACACTTCAAAAATCCTTCCAAGTAAACAAGTTTACTTCCAACCTTTCAATCCAACTCCACCACTCTTTTGATTCTAGGATTTTTCTCATCTCTTACAGTAACTTTGTCCAAGTAACTTGAGGTAGTAACCTTATTCATAATCTTATTCAATTCATATTCATATAGCTATCTTATTTTGTGGTATAAAATTTTAACAACAAGAACATAGTTTGAATGATTTCAAACTTGTTCGCAAACTAAATAGATCCTTCTAACTTGACTTTTAAAACACTTCAAGACCTGTAATATATCATAATGATATGCTAACTTAATAGGATATAACTTTGTTTTATAAAGAACACCTTAAAAACTGAATCTACGTCGTCAGAGTGCAACCGGGGGCTGTTTTGGGTTGGATAATTAAAAACCATCTTAAGCTTTGAATTGGAAGTTCATATTCTGGAAAAATGATATTTCTTATGAATATGTTAACACATAAAAATTTCATGGTTTAACTCAAAGTGTAAGTATTTTTAGAAAAATGATCATTAAATGTTGTTTTTATGATGGAAAATGATCACTTTCATAAGTTTCACCAAAGTTTGACCTATAACCTGTGATTTTGAATACAACCTAAGGTATTTTCAGATCATATTCTTAAAATTTGACTCGATCCAAGGAAGTGGCAAGTTGAACCAACAAAAACGGAGTTGTAATGAAGAAACTACGACTAAAACAAGATCGGGTATGCGAAGCTAGTTTAGCTACGAAAATATTTGAAGAAAAATTAAATTAATCATATATTTCTAATTAATATGATATTTCATATATATTTACTTATGATTTGATTTTATATATTTCAGGACCACCCGTAAACAACACGAGAAGATTAATCATAAGACCTCATGATTGTACGCAACACGTCATTTGACAACACGGTACTTTATGTACGCAACACGTCATTTGACAACATGGTACCATGGGTCAAGATTAATTCTGATCAATACGAATACGATGGGGTCTTTATTTATTTTATTGAGCAACTAATTGTGGACCACTAACATCGGACTGCTAACTACGGACTAAGAAAATATTAAAAGTATTAAAAGTATATATATATATATATATATATATATATATATATATATATATATATATATATATATATATATATAACGATTACTTAAAAAGAAAATATGTTGATATATTATATATATGGTTAGGTTCGTGATATCTATCGGAGACCAAGTCGTGATAAATACCTTCAAGGCAAAAGTGAGTATATAGTCCCACTTTTAAACTCTAAATATTTCGGGATGAGAATACATGCATTTTATGATTTACGTTATGGACACAAGTACTTAAAATATATTCTACGTTGAGTTGTACTGAAATGTCCCGTTCTTATTGATTAAAAACGTTCCATATTAATTGATTTCGGTGCGAGGTTTTGACCTCTATATGAGACGTTTTTCAAAGACTGCATTCATTTTTAAAACAAACCATAACCTTTATTTCATAGATAAAGGTTTTAAAAAGCTTTACGTAGATTATCAAATAATGATAATCTAAAATATCCTGTTTACACACGACCATTACATAATGGTTTACAATACAAATATGTTACAACAAAATACGTTTCTTGAATGCAGTTTTTACACAATATCATACAAGCATGGACTCCAAATCTCGTCCTTATTTAAGTATGTGACAGTGGAAGCTCTTAATAATCACCTGAGAATAAACATGCTTAAAACGTCAACAAAAATGTTGGTGAGTTATAGGTTTAACCTATATATATCAAATCATAATAATAGACCACAAGATTTCATATTTCAATACACATCCCATACATAGAGATAAAAATCATTCATATGGTGAACACCTGGTAACCGACATTAACAAGATGCATATATAAGAATATCCCCATCATTCCGGGACACCCTCCGGATATGATATAAATTTCGAAGTACTAAAGCATCTGGTATTTTGGATGGGGTTTGTTAGGCCCAATAGATCTATCTTTAGGATTCGCGTCAATTAGGGTGTCTGTTCCCTAATTCTTAGATTACCAGACTTAATAAAAAGGGGCATATTCGATTTCGATAATTCAACCATAGAATGTAGTTTCACGTACTTGTGTCTATTTTGTAAATCATTTATAAAACCTGCATGTATTCTCATCCCAAAAATATTAGATTTTAAAAGTGGGACTATAACTCACTTTCACATATTTTTACTTCGTCGGGAAGTAAGACTTGGCCACTGGTTGATTCACGAACCTATAACAATATATACATATATATCAAAGTATGTTCAAAATATATTTACAACACTTTTTATATATTTTGATGTTTTAAGTTTATTAAGTCAGCTGTCCTCGTTAGTAACCTACAACTAGTTGTCCATAGTTAGATGTACAGAAATAAATCGATAAATATTATCTTGAATCAATCCATGACCCAGTGTATACGTATCTCAGTATTGATCACAACTCAAACTATATATATTTTGGAATCAATCTCAACCCTGTATAGCTAACTCCAACATTCACATATATAGTGTCTATGGTTGTTCCGAAATATATATAGATGTGTCGACATGATAGGTCAAAACATTGTATACGTGTCTATGGTATCTAAAGATTACATAATATACAATACAAGTTGATTAAGTTATGGTTGGAATAGATTTGTTACCAATTTTCACGTAGCTAAAATGAGAAAAATTATCCAATCTTGTTTTACCCATAACTTCTTCATTTTAAATCCGTTTTGAGTGAATCAAATTGCTATGGTTTCATATTGAACTCTATTTTATGAATCTAAACAGAAAAATTATAGGATTATATTCGGAAAAATAAGTTACAAGTCGTTTTTGTAAAGGTAGTCATTTCAGTCGAAAGAACGAGTCTAGATGACCATTTTAGAAAACATACTTTCACTTTGAGTTTAACCATAATTTTTGGATATAGTTTCATGTTCATAATAAAAATCATTTTCCCAAAATAACAACTTTTAAATCAAAGTTTATCATCGTTTTTAATTAACTAACCCAAAACAGCCCGCGGTGTTACTACGACGGCGTAAATCCGATTTTACGGTGTTTTTCGTGTTTCCAGGTTTTAAATCATTAAGTTAGCATATCATATAGATATAGAACATGTGTTTAGTTGATTTTAAAAGTCAAGTTAGAAGGATTAACTTTTATTTGCGAACAAGTTTAGAATTAACTAAACTATGTTCTAGTGATTACAAGTTTAAACCTTCGAATAAGATAGCTTTATATGTATGAATCGAATGATGTTATGAACATAATTACTACCTTAAGTTCCTTGGATAAACCTACTGGAAAAGAGAAAAATGGATCTAGCTTCAACGGATCCTTGGATGGCTCGAAGTTCTTGAAGCAGAATCATGACACGAAAACAAGTTCAAGTAAGATCATCACTTGAAATAAGATTGTTATAGTTATAGAAATTGAACCAAAGTTTGAATATGATTATTAACTTGTATTAGAATGATAACCTACTGTAAGAAACAAAGATTTCTTGAGGTTGGATGATCACCTTACAAGATTGGAAGTGAGCTAGCAAACTTGAAAGTATTCTTGATTTTATGTAACTAGAACTTGTAGAATTTATGAAGAACACTTAGAACTTGAAGATAGAACTTGAGAGAGATCAATTAGATGAAGAAAATTGAAGAATGAAAGTGTTTGTAGTTGTTTTTGGTCGTTGGTGTATGGATTAGATATAAAGGATATGTAATTTTGTTTTCATTTAAATAAGTCATGAATGATTACTCATATTTTTGTAATTTTATGAGATATTTCATGCTAGTTGCCAAATGATGGTTCCCACATGTGTTAGGTGACTCACATAGGCTGCTAATAGCTAATCATTGGAGTGTATATACCAATAGTACATACATCTAAAAGCTGTGTATTTTACGAGTACGAATACGGGTGCATACGAGTAGAATTGTTGATGAAACTGAACGAGGATGTAATTGTAAGCATTTTTGTTAAGTAGAAGTATTTTGATAAGTGTATTGAAGTCTTTAAAAAGTGTATAAATACATATTAAAACACTACATGTATATACACTTTAACTGAGTCGTTAAGTCATCGTTAGTCGTTACATGTAAGTGTTGTTTTGAAACCTTTAGGTTAACGATCTTGTTAAATGTTGTTAACCCAATGTTTATAATATCAAATGAGATTTAAATTATTATATTATCATGATATTATCATGTATGAATATCTCTTAATATGATATATATACATTAAATGTCTTTACAACGATAATCGTTACATATATGTCTCGTTTAAAAATCATTAATTTAGTAGTCTTGTTTTTACATATGTAGTTCATTGTTAATATACTTAATGATATGTTTACTTATCATAGTATCATGTTAACTATATATATATCCATATATATGTCATCATATAGTTTTTACAAGTTTTAACGTTCGTGAATCACCGGTCAACTTGGGTGGTCAATTGTCTATATGAAACATATTTCAATTAATCAAGTCTTTACAAGTTTGATTGCTTAACATGTTGGAAACATTTAATCATGTAAATATCAATCTCAATTAATATATATAAACATGGAAAAGTTCAGGTCACTACAGTACCTACCCGTTAAATAAATTTTGTCCCGAAATTTTAAGCTGTTGAAGGTGTTGACGAATCTTCTGGAAATAGATGCGGGTATTTCTTCTTCATCTGATCTTCACACTCCCAGGTGAACTCGGGTCCTCTACGAGCATTCCATCGAACCTTAACAATTGGTATCTTGTTTTGCTTAAGTCTTTTAACCTCACGATCCATTATTTCGACGGGTTCTTCGATGAATTGAAGTTTTTCGTTGATTTGGATTTCATCTAATGGAATAGTGAGATCTTCTTTAGCAAAACATTTCTTCAAATTCGAGACGTGGAAAGTGTTATGTACAGCCGCGAGTTGTTGAGGTAACGCAAGTCGGTAAGCTACTGGTCCGACACGATCAATAATCTTGAATGGTCCAATATACCTTGGATTTAATTTCCCTCGTTTACCAAATCGAACAACGCATTTCCAAGGTGCAACTTTAAGCATGACCATCTCTCCAATTTCAAATTCTATATCTTTTCTTTTAATGTCAGCGTAGCTCTTTTGTCGACTTTGGGCGGTTTTCAACCGTTGTTGAATTTAGATGATCTTCTCGGTAGTTTCTTGTATAATCTCCGGACCCGTAATCTGTCTATCCCCCACTTCACTCCAACAAATCGAAGACCTACACTTTCTACCATAAAGTGCTTCAAACGGCGCCATCTCAATGCTTGAATGGTAGCTGTTGTTGTAGGAAAATTCTGCTAACGGTAGATGTCGATCCCAACTGTTTCCGAAATCAATAACACATGCTCGTAGCATGTCTTCAAGCGTTTGTATCGTCCTTTCGCTCTGCCCATCAGTTTGTGGATGATAGGCAGTACTCATGTCTAGACGAGTTCCTAATGCTTGCTGTAATGTCTGCCAGAATCTTGAAATAAATCTGCCATCCCTATCAGAGATAATAGAGATTGGTATTCCATGTCTGGAGACGACTTCCTTCAAATACAGTCGTGCTAAATTCTCCATCTTGTCATCTTCTCTTATTGGCAGGAAGTGTGCTGATTTGGTGAGACGATCAACTATTACCCAAATAGTATCAAAACCACTTGCAGTCCTTGGCAATTTAGTGATGAAATCCATGGTAATGTTTTCCCATTTCCATTCCGGGATTTCGGGTTGTTGAAGTAGACCTGATGGTTTCTGATGCTCAGCTTTGACCTTAGAACACGTCAAACATTCTCCTACGTGTTTAGCAACATCGGCTTTCATACCCGGCCACCAAAAATGTTTCTTGAGATCCTTGTACTTCTTCCCCGTTCCAGGATGTATTGAGTATCTGGTTTTATGAGCTTCTCTAAGTACCATTTCTCTCATATCTCCAAATTTTGGTACCCAAATCCTTTCAGCCCTATACCGGGTTTTGTCTTCCCGAATATTAAGATGATTCTCCGATCCTTTGGGTATTTCATCCTTTAAATTTCCCTCTTTTAAAACTCCTTGTTGCGCCTCCTTTATTTGAGTAGTAAGGTTATTATGAATCATTATATTCATAGATTTTACTCGAATGGGTTCTCTGTCCTTCCTACTCAAGGCATCGGCTACCACATTTGCCTTCCCCGGGTGGTAACGAATCTCAAAGTCGTAATCATTCAATAATTCAATCCACCTACGCTGCCTCATATTCAGTTGTTTCTGATTAAATATGTGTTGAAGACTTTTGTGGTCGGTATATATAATACTTTTGACCCCATATAAGTAGTGCCTCCAAGTCTTTAATGAAAAAACAACCGCGCCTAATTCCAAATCATGCGTCGTATAATTTTGTTCGTGAATCTTCAATTGTCTAGACGCATAAGCAATCACCTTCGTTCGTTGCATTAATACACAACCGAGACCTTGCTTTGATGCGTCACAATAAATCACAAAATCATCATTCCCTTCAGGCAATGACAATATAGGTGCCGTAGTTAGCTTTTTCTTCAATAACTGAAACGCTTTCTCTTGTTCATCATTCCATTCAAATTTCTTCCCTTTATACGTTAATGCAGTCAAGGGTTTTGCTATTCTGGAAAAGTCTTGGATGAACCTTCTGTAGTAACCAGCTAGTCCTAAAAACTGGCGTATGTGTTTCGGAGTTTTCAGGGTTTCCCACTTTTCAACAGTTTCTATCTTTGCCGGATCCACCTTAATACCTTCTTTATTCACTATGTGACCGAGGAATTGAACTTCTTCCAACCAAAATGCACACTTTGAAAATTTAGCGTACAATTCTTCCTTCCTCAATACTTCTAACACCTTTCTCAAATGTTCACCGTGTTCTTGGTCATTCTTTGAGTAAATAAGTATGTCATCAATGAAAACAATGACAAACTTGTCAAGGTATGGTCCACACACTCGGTTCATAAGGTCCATGAACACAGCTGGTGCATTAGTTAAACCAAACGGCATGACCATAAACTCGTAATGACCGTAACGTGTTCTGAAAGCAGTCTTTGGAATATCATCTTCTTTCACCCGCATTTGATGATACCCGGAACATAAGTCAATCTTTGAATAAACAGACGAGCCTTGTAGTTGATCAAATAAGTCATCGATTCTCGGTAGTGGGTAGCGGTTCTTGATGGTAAGTTTGTTCAACTCTCGGTAGTCGATACACAACCTGAATGTACCATCTTTCTTCTTGACAAACAAAACAGGAGCTCCCCACGGTGATGTGCTTGGTCGAATGAAACCACGCTCTAAAAGTTCTTGTAATTGGCTTTGCAGTTCTTTCATCTCGCTGGGTGCGAGTCTGTAAGGAGCACGAGCTGTTGGTGCAGCTCCTGGTACAAGATCTATTTGAAATTCAACGGATCGATGTGGGGGTAATCCCGGTAATTCTTTCGGAAATACATCGGGAAATTCTTTTGCAATTGATAGTGCTCCAAATGAACATATATTTAGTAGCAATATCGTTCCAATATGTAAAGTTTTTAAATGTAATTTCCTTATTTTTAGTTGTAATAGTTAAATAAATAAGTGCGAAGACGAAAGACGCAAATCGCTCGAAAATGAAGATTTAAAGACAAAAACGAAGATTTGAAAGACCAAAACGTCCAAAAAGCTCAAATGTACAAGATACAATCAAAAAGGTTCAAATTATTGATGAGGAACGTCTAAAAATGACAAGAGTACAAGTTACAAAACGCAAAGTACAAAATATAAAATTGTACGCAAGGACGTTCGAAAATCCGGAACCGGGACCAGAGTCAACTCTCAACGCTCGACGCAATGGTGTAAAAATTACGAGTCAACTATGCACAAGAATAAAATATAATATTTAAATAATTCATAATAAGAATAATATTAAATAATAAAAAGTTGTTAATTGAGCATAGTTCAGGGGTCATAAGTGAAAATTCAATTTCTAAATTTGCCTATAAAAGGCTTTGTAATCGTAATGTAAAAACACACCTTTTTCTATCTTTTTCTTATTTATCAATATCAATTATCAATATCTATATTCTATATCTCTATCATAATGTTAACTTAATAAGATATAACAATAATCTTAATTTTAATTTTAAATTATGATAATAATAAGATTTATGATAGAGATCGTTTGATTGTGTAAGTCGAAATTCTGTCCGTGTAACGCTACGCTATTTTTAATCATTGTAAGTTATGTTCAACCTTTTTACATTAATGTATCGTAACTAAGTTATTATTATGCTTATTTGAGCCGAAGTAATCGTGATGTTGGGCTAAAATATTAAGAAGGGGTTATTGAACTTTGGACCATAATTAAGGTTTGGGCAAAAGACCGACACTTGTGGAAATTGAACTATTGACTATTAATAGATGGGGGGTATTGTCTAATTGAGTGACAACTCATTGGAGTCTGTCGAACCTATCTTCAAATTAATTAACCTAATAATTAATAATGATTATGGTTGTCCTATTTAGTAATGTTCATATGGAATCTGTTATAATCATTTAATTAATCAATTGGGTTGGGTAATTGATTATTCATTCTGATCAAGTGGATGAATTAATATTCATAAACTAATTAAAACAGGGGTGGATTACATACAGTGATAACTGGTGTAATTGTTGACAGAAGTGATAACTGCGTCACAGTTTAAATCCTTAATCAGTTGGAATATTTGACTTCGGGTATAAGGGTAATTTGACGAGGATACTCGCACTTTATTTTTATGACCGATGGACTATTATGGACAAAAACCAGATAGACGTATCAAATAAACCAGGACAAAGGACAATTAACCCATAGTAATAAATTAAAATCAACACGTCAAACATCATGATTACGGAAGTTTAAATAAGCATAATTCTTTTATTATATTTCTCATCGTATCTTTATTTACTGTCATTTTATTACTCGCAATTTTATTTACTGTCATTTTATTTATTGTCATTATTTTACGCACTTTAATTATCGCCATTTATCTTTACGCTTAAAATATAGAATCGACGAACCGGTCATTAAACGGTAAAACCCCCCTTTTATAATAATATTACTACTTATATAATTATATATATTTTATATAAATATAGTTAAAAATATAGTAAGTATCACCAGCTCCCTGTGGAACGAACCGGACTTACTAAAAACTACACTACTCTACGATTAGGTACACTGCCTATAGTGTTGTAGCAAGGTTTAGGTATATCCCATCCGTAAATTAATAAAACTTGTGTCATATTTTGTAGTATTTTGTATTAAAAATAATACTATTTCGTACCCTCACGCTACATCATCAAGTTTTTGGCGCCGCTGCCGGGGAGCGCTAAAACGCTATATTTTTAATTATAATAATATTGAAATAAAATATAATAATATAATAATATTGAAATAGAATATAATAATATAATAATATTGAAATAGAATATAATAATATAATAATATTTTAGAATATATTTTGAATCGTAAAAGTTTTAAAAAGTCGTATTTATTAAATACTTCAGGGGTATATTATGTAAATTGTAATTAATAATTTCTATCATGTCGCTTTCATGTGAATAGTAAATTAATTAATTTCTTTTCATTTACTATTCATGAATAGTAAATGAATTAAAAAAAAGTTTTGAAAAAAAAATAATAATTATAAAAAAAAAGTATTAATTTGTAAAAAAAATCATTTTTAAAAAAAAAAAAAAAAAAATTGTAAAAAAAAAAACGTTTTTTTTTAGAAAAAAAAATTCGTTTTTAAAAAAAAAAAACGTAAAAAAAAAAAAACGTAAAAAAAAAAAAAAAAAATTATTAAAAAAATTATATATATTTTTTAAGATTTTGTCTATAAAAAAAAAATTGTTTTTTTTAGTTTTATTACCTTTAGATTTTTAGACTATAGTCGCAACTTTTAGTATTAAGTTTAGTTTTGCCATAGTTATTTTTACTTCTAGAATTTTTAGGCTTTGCCGTAAAATCCCTTAAGTGCTTATTCCTTAGATTAAGTTTTAGGTGCTTTAGAATTTTACGACGCCGTATTTCGCACTACTTTCTTATTTTTATTTTTCGACGCCTATTTTTCGACCTTTTTCGACGCGCAATCTTTTTCTTTCTTATTTCTCGCCATTCTAGTTTTTAGGACTTAAATTTTTTTTCTACTTCTTCTCTAAATTTCTTAAAATTACAAAAATTTATTTTAAGTGGTTAAATTGATAGACATCAAAATTTTCTGGTTCGTAGTAATAGTTGGATTTGTACGTGGACCGGGTTATTGGAGCCAAACAGTACTCAATTATATTGAGACCAAACGAATCCTGCCCCTCTGCTGCATCTTTTGGCTATTCGAAACGTGGGCAAAATCAGAAAAGTCTATTGATTGGACAACTTATATAAGTTTTTCTTATTTTTATAACTAATAGGATATTCTGTGAATGCACCGAGTAAAACGTTCACCACCTTTCATACGTTCACCACCTATAACTCGATCAAGACATCTAGCCAATATTGTCGCCGTTGATTTTTCTTTAGAATCGTCATCTAGTCGAACAAGAACTCCAACTCAAATTTCCGATAATCCATCTTTTGAACCCGACCTCACAATTGAGAATCCGGAGAATATTCAGGGACAATTCCAAAATCCAGAACCACTAATCATTCCTCCTGAACCACAAACCATTAAATCAGAATCTTCTAGTGATTCGTATTCAACAAATTCAATTATGGAAAATCTGGAACCTCTAAGTATGGAAGACCGAATGAGAGCCACACGCACGGGCCAAGGTCACGCCATTATTAAGCCAGAAGTTAATGCGCCAGATTATGAAATCAAAGGACAAATTCTACACATGGTAACTAACCAATGCCAATTCAGTGGTGCACCGAATGAAGATCCTAACGAACACCTTCGTACGTTTAAAAGAATTTGTACACTATTCAAAATCCGAGAAGTGGAAGATGAGCAGATCTATCTCATGTTGTTTCCCTGGACTTTAAAGGGAGAAGCCAAAGATTGGTTAGAATCGTTACCTGAAGGGGCGATTGACACATGGGATGTTTTAGTTGAAAATTTTCTTAAACAATTCTTTCCGGCATCCAAAGCCGTGAGACTTCAAGGAGAAATTGTTACGTTCGCGCAAAAGCCAAATGAAACATTATATGAGGCGTGGACAAGATTCGGAAGGATGTTGAGAGGATGTCCTCAACACGGATTAGATACTTTTCAAATAGTACAAATATTCTACCAAGGTGTCAACGTTGCTACACGAAAAGACATCGACATAACAGCTGGTGGTTCCATTATGAAGAAAACCGCAACTGAAGCTTACAAAATTATTGATAACACAGCCTCCCACTCTCATGAGTGGCACCAAGAGAAAGATATATATCGTTCATCTAAAGCGGCTAGAGCCGATTCTAGCCATAACTTTGATTCCGTTTTCGCAAAAATAGATGCTTTCGAGAGACGAATGGAAAAGATGAATAAAGATATTCACGCAATACGAATCAGTTGTGAGCTATGCGGTGGACCACACTTAATGAAAGATTGTAATGTTGAACCAACCATGGAACAACGAGAGAATGTTTCCTATATGAACCAAAGGCCTGGAAATAATTATCAAAATAATTATCAACCGCCAAAGTTAAACTTCAATCGAAATCAAAACATTCTTTACAATCCAAACGGACCCAACAACAACTCGTACAACCAACAAGGTCCGAATAACCAACCAACTCAAAACAACACTTTCAATCAACAAAGACCTAGCTTGTATAAAACACCACAACAACCCGAAGAGAAAAAGCCAAATCTAGAAGAAATGATGGCAAAGCTGATTGAATCTCAAACACAATTCATTACATCTCAAACCCAAACGAACGAGAGGTTTGATCAGTCATTAAGAACTCAACAAGCTTCCATTTTGAATCTTGAAAAACACGTAGGTACTCTTGCTAGCATGATGAGTGAGAGGGAACAAGGAAATCTACCGAGTAATACTGAAGTAAATCCTCGGAATGAGAATGTTAACATGGTGTCAACAAATTATGAAAAACCAGCTCCAGAAGTTGGGAAGGTTTTAGATGTGAGTAACAATGAAGAAGTTACACCACCACCACCAGAGTATGTAAAGCCAGTGGTGGCACCATATAAACCACCCATCCCGTTTCCAAGAAAAGGAGTTGAGTATGAGCAAGTAATAGGTAATAAAGTTGGTGATACCATTGGAAAGAAGAAGAAGAAGAAGTATAAGAAAGTGCAAGAAACAAAAACCGTAGAAGTAAACCCGGTGAAGAGAGTTCCACCAAAACCTCCACCAAGAGTAGGTGATCCGGGTGAATTTATTGTTCCTTGTCTACTTAGTGATTGTGTCATGTATGATGCACTAGCAGATTTAGGTGCAAGTGTAAGTGTTATGCCTCTTTCCTTATATAAGAGATTAGGTGTAGGTAAGTTAAGTCCAACGGATATGAGTGTTCGACTCTTTGATCAAACCATTAAGCACCCAGTTGGAATTGCTGACAACCTACCTGTTCAAGTAGGCAATTTAACCTTTCTAGTCGAATTTATTGTCATTGACATAGAAGAGGACCCAAACATTCCTCTAATTTTAGGTCGGCCATTCTTTGCGTTCACCGGGGCGTTATTTGATGTAGGAAATGGAAGAATGACACTTAAAAGTGGTGACAAATCGATCACCTTTATGATTCGAAAATCTAAACCTCCACCAACCAAAACCGTTGAACCAATAAAAACGATTGGTAATAACCATGTTGTTTTACCAACTCCAACGGCAGTGCTTAGCAATAATGAAATGCCTAAGTGTGGGAAAAATGAAGTAACACCTAATGATAACCCAATAACAAAGGACCCCGTTGTTGATACGAAATTAGATGACCCCGTTATTAACAGTTCAATGAAGAAACTTTTTAAACGGGCTATTGATGCTAGAAGTAAGGGGAACTTTAAGTTATGTAACCGGTTAGTATCCAATCTGTCGCCTAAAGAAAGGGCGAAGCTAGTTGAATTATGGGATATTACGGAAGAAGCCGGGCACTGGCTTAAAGAAAAAGTCACAGATAGGCAAGTTGATTATGGACCAAGAGAAATTGACAATGAAGTTAATCACAATTTCAACACCACAGCTACCTAAGTGTGGGGAGATTCGAATGTTCTAAAAAGATAATGCTGTCTAGAGTTAGTTGTTCTGTTCTCGTGTAGTTCCGAGAATGGAATTCGATTGGTCTTTTCCGCTAGCAGACACTAAAGAACTAGTTTTCTCTCCCCATTCTGATTTTTTTTTATTTTGTAGGTTTTATATGAAATTAATATGCTTTTTAAATTTAAGTTTTGTGTGAATTTAAAAACAAAATTTACTTTATTTCATTAAGTAAAAAAATGATTTCTAAAATTCGTCGTGAGTTGAAGATTAGGTAGTTGAACCGAAATTACTTTAACCGAGGGCGGGACGAGAAATTTTGTTATCATTATTTTTAATTTAATTGATTTAAAGTATGCCAAAAAAAAAATATTAGATTTTATAAATTTTTGAACGTGGGGTAATATACCCAACTTCAAAATTATGTATGTTTGTATTTTATGTTATATACAAAACAGGGTAAAATAACGCACTTTCAAAGACTGTCATTAAGTTCAGAAAAAGGTACTAATTTTGACGACAAGAAACAAAATATCAAATGTGAAATAACAACAATATGTTTGCAAACTCGGTATTTTTAATCATTTTTCTACACTAATCACCCTCATGAATTTAAATTTTTACTGATTTCTTGCAAATGAGGGCATTGCAAGATCTCAAGTGTGGGGAAGGGTTATAAATTCTTTCGGGTTTACACTTGTTTTAATTGCCAAATTTTGTGAAAATTTGAAAAAAATTTCAACTAAATGAATTCAAAATCATGTTTATACATATTTATGAACGATAAAACTAGGTGTTAATGACGAAATTATTGTTACCTCGGAAAGGACATAAATTGAGAAACAACCTAAAATGCTTGAATTCATTTAAAATGGAATAAAGGAGAATAAAAAGGCAAAGAAAGAAACTAAGTGTGGGGAGAATGTACCAAGTTATTCAATTAAAAACTATATATCACATTTTTGTATAAGAATTATTGCAGGTACTTTTGCTTTGGACGATACTAATCAGTTTTACCCGGTTTACTGTAATATATTTTAAAGAAAGATGGATCTACACGATGAATCAATTCCATCATTAAAAGGAAGTAAAGTCTTCCGAAAAAGACACGCGCTTCTTGATTTAGGTCATGAAGTTGTCGTCCAGACCAGCTGTAGGTTGACGAAAAATCTAGAAAAGTCATCTCTAAAATCAGCAGGAAATCCACGGACCTCAGCATCAAACAGGGTCGCCATGTGGTCAGATTTATCCTAACCATGAGAAGGATTTATCTCGCATAATGGGGGGGGCACCGTGCAAATTAGCTTGATAAGACTAATGAATCAGATCCCCAGAAAGGATAATCTCCTTAAAGATTAAAAATCAGCTTTTAAGACTGATATTACTCAATCCTTGAGATTGACCTTAAAGATTGAGAATTCAAACTCATGGAATTCAATGATATCTAAACTCGAGCTTGAACGAGAAAATATTTTGATCAAAAATACAAACCGATTTGTTTTCTGAAAACCTATTCTCAATGCGTTCATTACCATTGAACGTAAAATCCTGAGAATTCATTGGAATTCATTAGGTCACCTGAACCAAATCGGGTGTCAACCGTAAGAACGGTGGTTGCATAGCATGGTCGGAGACAGGACCTTGTGTCAAACCAACAAATTATAAGGGTGAGCTTTACTATTGCTCCTACAAAGGATAGTAAAAGCATCCGACACGTTTTTGGACCATAATTAAAAGCATGTCACGGGACATTGCCTTAACAGTTTCTTGTTCATCGCTTTCCTTTACAACCGGACGGTAGTTTGCCGAAAGGTAATATACGGGACAAGTAAACTGGACGTGTTGCTTTCCTAATACAAGGTTAGCAAGTGGGTAACACAAAACCACAAGTGTTGAGCTAAAATTTTCAAATCTGAAACCCACACAACCCACAAAAATATTTTGCAAACACCGGTGAAGGGTTATTCCGGAAAACTTATCTAGGGTAAAAGCTAGGTTAAATTTTCAAAAAGATCAAATGTTTTCATAAAGATCCAATTTCCTTAAGGATCTACATTTTCATAGTCATGTGGGACTGTAAACCACCTTTCAAATGTGCACTTTGCTTTGGAAACCGAAAGTAAATCGGCTATTTGATTGCAAGTGTCATTGACCTAAACCCGAGGCAACTGTGGATGACACACCCACCTTTAACCATCATTACTGTCATTGTTTATACCGCTATATCAAAATCACTGATGTACAAAATGTGATGAATAAAAAAGTGATTCATGTATGTTTTTATTTCAAGTTCTGTATTGCTTGAGGACAAGCAACGCTCAAGTGTGGAGATATTTGATAGTGCTCCAAATGAACATATATTTAGTAGCAATATCGTTCCAATATGTAAAGTTTTTAAATGTAATTTCCTTATTTTTAGTTGTAATAGTTAAATAAATAAGTGCGAAGACGAAAGACGCAAATCGCTCGAAAATGAAGATTTAAAGACAAAAACGAAGATTTGAAAGACCAAAACGTCCAAAAAGCTCAAATGTACAAGATACAATCAAAAAGGTTCAAATTATTGATGAGGAACGTCTAAAAATGACAAGAGTACAAGTTACAAAACGCAAAGTACAAAATATAAAATTGTACGCAAGGACGTTCGAAAATCCGGAACCGGGACCAGAGTCAACTCTCAACGCTCGACGCAATGGTGTAAAAATTACGAGTCAACTATGCACAAGAATAAAATATAATATTTAAATAATTCATAATAAGAATAATATTAAATAATAAAAAGTTGTTAATTGAGCATAGTTCAGGGGTCATAAGTGAAAATTCAATTTCTAAATTCGCCTATAAAAGGCTTTGTAATCGTAATGTAAAAACACACCTTTTTCTATCTTTTTCTTATTTATCAATATCAATTATCAATATCTATATTCTATATCTCTATCATAATGTTAACTTAATAAGATATAACAATAATCTTAATTTTAATTTTAAATTATGATAATAATAAGATTTATGATAGAGATCGTTTGAGTGTGTAAGTCGAAATTCTGTCCGTGTAACGCTACGCTATTTTTAATCATTGTATGTTATGTTCAACCTTTTTACATTAATGTATCGTAACTAAGTTATTATTATGCTTATTTGAGCCGAAGTAATCGTGATGTTGGGCTAAAATATTAAGAAGGGGTTATTGAACTTTGGACCATAATTAAGGTTTGGGCAAAAGACCGACACTTGTGGAAATTGAACTATTGACTATTAATAGATGGGGGGTATTGTCTAATTGAGTGACAACTCATTGGAGTCTGTCGAACCTATCTTCAAATTAATTAACCTAATAATTAATAATGATTATGGTTGTCCTATTTAGTGATGTTCATATGGAATCTGTTATAATCATTTAATTAATCAATTGGGTTGGGTAATTGATTATTCATTCTGATCAAGTGGATGAATTAATATTCATAAACTAATTAAAACAGGGGTGGATTACATACAGTGATAACTGGTGTAATTGTTAACAGAAGTGATAACTGCGTCACAGTTTAAATCCTTAATCAGTTGGAATATTTGACTTCGGGTATAAGGGTAATTTGACGAGGATACTCGCACTTTATTTTTATGACCGATGGACTATTATGGACAAAAACCAGATAGACGTATCAAATAAACCAGGACAAAGGACAATTAACCCATAGTAATAAATTAAAATCAACACGTCAAACATCATGATTACGGAAGTTTAAATAAGCATAATTCTTTTATTATATTTCTCATCGTATCTTTATTTACTGTCATTTTATTACTCGCAATTTTATTTACTGTCATTTTATTTATTGTCATTATTTTACGCACTTTAATTATCGTCATTTATCTTTACGCTTAAAATATAGAATCGACAAACCGGTCATTAAACGGTAAAACCCCCCTTTTATAATAATATTACTACTTATATAATTATATATATTTTATATAAATATAGTTAAAAATATAGTAAGTATCACCAGCTCCCTGTGGAACGAACCGGACTTACTAAAAACTACACTACTCTACGATTAGGTACACTGCCTATAGTGTTGTAGCAAGGTTTAGGTATATCCCATCCGTAAATTAATAAAACTTGTGTCATATTTTGTAGTATTTTGTATTAAAAATAATACTATTTCGTACCCTCACGCTACATCATCAGCAATGGGAACATCATTGATGCTCTTTTCTTCAGTTTGTACTTTCTCGACGTGTGCTAGAACAGCATAGCAACCTTTTCTTATAAGTTTTTGTGCCTTCAAATTACTAATAAGATGTAGCTTCGTGTTGCCCTTTTCTCCGTACACCATTAAGGGTTTTCCTTTTTCTCGTATAATGCGAATTGCATTTTTGTAACAAACGATCTCTGCTTTCACTTCTTTCAACCAGTCCATACCGATTATCACATCAAAACTCCCTAACTCTACTGGTATCAAATCAATCTTAAATGTTTCGCTAACCAGTTTAATTTCTCGATTCCGACATATATTATCTGCTGAAATTAATTTACCATTTGCTAATTCGAGTAAAAATTTACTATCCAAAGGCGTCAATGGACAACTTAATTTAGCACAAAAATCTCTACTCATATAGCTTCTATCCGCACCCGAATCAAATAAAACGTAAGCAGATTTATTGTCAATAAGAAACGTACCCGTAACAAGCTCCGGGTCTTCCTGTGCCTCTGCCGCATTAATATTGAAACTCTTCCGCGGCCTTTTCCATTCGTGTTCTCCTGGTTCGGGCAATTTCTAATAATGTGGCCCGGTTTTCCACATTTATAACAAACTACATTGGCATAACTTGCTCCGACACTACTTACTCCGCCATTACTTGTTCCGACACCATTTGTTCCTTTCGTTCTATTAACCCCTGGTCCATAGACCTCACACTTCGCCGCGCTATGACCATTTCTTTTACACTTGTTGCAAAATTTGGTGCAGAACCCCGAGTGATACTTTTCACACCTTTGGCATAGCTGCTTCTGATTGTTGTTGTTATTGCGGTTATTATTGTTGTTGGGATGATTGTTGTTGTTGCTGTTGTTGTTGTTGTTGTTGGGCCGGTTGTTGTAGTTGCGATTGATGTTGCGATTGTTGGGATAATTATTGCGATTATTGTTGTAATTGCTGTTGTTGTTGTATTGGTGATTCTTATCACCGTTTTTCTCCCACTTTCTTTTGACTTGCTTCACATTGGCCTCTTCACCAGTCTGTTCTTTAATTCTTTCTTCAATCTGGTTCACTAGTTTGTGATCCATTCTACATGCCTGTTGTATGGAGGCGGGCTCGTGTGAACTTATATCTTCTTGGATTCTTTCCGGTAATCCTTTCACAAACGCGTCGATCTTCTCTTCCTCATCTTCGAATGCTCCCGGACACAATAGGCACAATTCTGTGAATCGTCTTTCGTACGTGGTAATATCAAATCCTTGGGTTCGTAACCCTCTAAGTTCTGTCTTGAGCTTATTGACCTCGGTTCTGGGACGGTACTTCTCGTTCATCAAGTGCTTGAATGCTGACCACGGTAGTGCGTACGCATCGTCTTGTCCCACTTGCTCTAGATAGGTATTCCACCATGTTAACGCAGAACCTGTGAAGGTATGCGTAGCGTACTTCACTTTGTCCTCTTCAGTACACTTACTTATGGCAAACACTGATTCGACCTTCTCGGTCCACCGTTTCAATCCGATCGGTCTTTCGGTTCCATCAAATTCCAAAGGTTTGCAGGCAGTGAATTCTTTGTAGGTGCATCCTACACGATTTCCTGTACTGCTAGATCCAAGGTTATTGTTGGTATGTAGCGCAGCCTCTACTGCGGCTATGTTTGAAGCTAGAAAAGTACGGAATTCCTCTTCATTCATATTCACGGTGTGTCGAGTAGTCGGTGCCATTTCCTTTAAAATAGTCAAATGGAACAAGTTAATCATACAGAATATTAAGAGTAGTTAATAGTATTTTGTAGCATAATATGAACTCATTTATAAAAGCTTTTTCTTCATATTAGCGTTTTATAAGTTTAAATTCGGGTAGTACCTACCCGTTAAGTTCATACTTAGTAGCTAATATACAATTCAACTACTACAATTCTATATGAAAAACTGATTATAATAATATTTCGCGTTCAAACTTTTTACACAATATTTTACAAACTTACAATACCGTTTATTTTACATATAGCATAAAATATAGTACACAACAAATTTGATACAAGATGGTTCTGAAGATAATTCTAAATAGTACACAAGTCATTCAGCAAAGGCAATAAAGACACGTAATTCATACGTCCAGAAACAAGTCATGCATTCTGGTTTTACTAGGATTACTTCCCATCCTTGGTCTTGTGGAACATAACCGTTATGGCCGTTGATAAGACAGCGTGTTGTAACGTCGTCAAAGGGACGAGGGTTACGTAATGTCCAACAGTCCCGTAACAATCTAAAAACCTCATTTCTTACCCCAATTACCGACTCCGTCACTTGTGGAAACGTTTTGTTTAATAGTTGTAGCCCGATGTTCTTGTTCTCACTTTGGTGAGAAGCGAACATTACTAATCCGTAAGCATAACATGCTTCTTTATGTTGCATGTTAGCCGCTTTTTCTAAATCACGAAGTCCAATATTCGGATATATTGAGTCAAAATAATTTCTTAACCCATTGCGTAAAATAGTATTTGGGTTCCCCGCAATATATGCGTCAAAGTAAACACATCGTAACTTATGGATTTCCCAATGTGATATCCCCCATCTTTCGAACGAAAGCCTTTTATAAACCAAGGCATTCTTGGAACGTTCTTCGAATGTCTTACAAACTGATCTCGCCTTAAATAGTTGTGCCAAAGAATTCTGACCGACTCTAGACAAGATTTCATCAATCATGTCTCCGGGTAGGTCTCTTAAAATATTGGGTTGTCTATCCATTTTGTGTTTTTATACTGTAAAATAGACAAGAGTTAGATTCATAAAAAAAATACTTATTAATACAAGCAATTTTTACATATATCATAAAGCATAAGCACACTATATTACATATATTACACCACACGAATACAACTATCTTATTCCGACTCGCTTGTTTCTTCTTCTTCAGTTTTGGTTCGTTTTTCCAAGTTTCTAGGGATATATGATGTTCCCCTAATACGAGCCGTCGTTTTCCACATTGGTTTAGAAAAACCTGGTGGTTTAGTGGTTCCCGGGTCATTGTTACAACTTAAGGACTTCAGGGGTTGACGATACATATAAAGTTCATCGGGGTTGGAATTAGATTTCTCTATTTTATGCCCTTTCCCTTATTATTTTCTTTTGCTTTTTTAAATTCAGTTGGGGTAATTTCTATAACATCATCGGAATTCTCGTCGGAATCCGATTCATCGGAGAATTGGTAATCCTCCCAATATTTTGCTTCCTTGGCAGAAACACCATTGACCATAATTAACCTTGATCGGTTGGTTAAGGATTTTCTTTTACTTAACCGTTTTATTATTTCCCCCACCGGTTCTATTTCTTCATCCGGTTCCAATTCTTCTTCCGGTTCCGATTCTTCTTCCGGTTCCGACTCTTCTTCCGGTTCCTCTTCGGGAACTTGTGAATCAGTCCACGAATCATTCCAATTTACAATTGACTCATTATTATTATTAGGTGAGTTAATGGGACTTGTTTTAGAGGTAGACATCTATCACATAATATCAAACGCGTTAAGAGATTAATATATCACATAATATTCACATGTTAAAAATATATAGTTTCCAACAAAAATTTGTTAAGCAATCATTTTTCAAGTAAACACGGTCGAAGTCCAGACTCACTAATGCATCCTAACAAACTCGATAAGACACACTAATGCAAAATTCTGGTTCTCTAAGACCAACGCTCTGATACCAACTAAAATGTCCCGTTCTTATTGATTAAAAACGTTCCATATTAATTGATTTCGTTGCGAGGTTTTGACCTCTATATGAGACATTTTTCAAAGACTGCATTCATTTTTAAAACAAACCATAACCGTTATTTCATAGATAAAGGTTTTAAAAAGCTTTACGTAGATTATCAAATAATGATAATCTAAAATATCCTGTTTACACACGACCATTATATAATGGTTTACAATACAAATATGTTACAACAAAATACGTTTCTTGAATGCAGTTTTTACACAATATCATACAAGCATGGATTCCAAATCTCGTCCTTATTTAAGTATGCGACAGCGGAAGCTCTTAATAATCACCTGAGAATAAACATGCTTAAAACGTCAACAAAAATGTTGGTGAGTTATAGGTTTAACCTATATATATCAAATCATAATAATAGACCACAAGATTTCATATTTCAATACACATCCCATACATAGAGATAAAAATCATTCATATGGTGAACACCTGGTAACCGACATTAACAAGATGCATATATAAGAGTATCCCCATCATTCTGGGACACCCTTAGGATATGATATAAATTTCGAAGTACTAAAGCATCTGGTACTTTGGATGGGGTTTGTTAGGCCCAATAGATCTATCTTTAGGATTCGCGTCAATTAGGGTGTCTGTTCCCTAATTCTTAGATTACCAGACTTAATAAAAAGGGACATATTCGATTTCGATAATTCAACCATAGAATGTAGTTTCACGTACTTGTGTCTATTTTGTAAATCATTTATAAAACCTACATGTATTCTCATCCCAAAAATATTAGATTTTAAAAGTGGGACTATAACTCACTTTCACAGATTTTTACTTCGTCGGGAAGTAAGACTTGGCCACTGGTTGATTCACGAACCTATAACAATATATACATATATATCAAAGTATGTTCAAAATATATTTACAACACTTTTTATATATTTTGATGTTTTAAGTTTATTAAGTCAGCTGTCCTCGTTAGTAACCTACAACTAGTTGTCCACAGTTAGATGTACAAAAATAAATCGATAAATGTTATCTTGAATCAATCCATGACCCAGTGTATACGTATCTCAGTATTGATCACAACTCAAACTATATATATTTTGGAATCAACCTCAACCCTGTATAGCTAACTCCAACATTCACATATAGAGTGTCTATGGTTGTTCTGAAATATATATAGATGTGTCGACATGATAGGTCGAAACATTGTATATGTGTCTATGGTATCTCAAGATTACATAATATACAATACAAGTTGATTAAGTTATTGTTGGAATAGATTTGTTACCAATTTTCACGTAGCTAAAATGAGAAAAATTATCCAATCTTGTTTTACCCATAACTTCTTCATTTTAAATCCGTTTTGAGTGAATCAAATTGCTATGGTTTCATATTGAACTCTATTTTATGAATCTAAACAGAAAAATTATAGGTTTATAGTCGGAAAAATAAGTTACAATTCGTTTTTGTAAAGGTAGTCATTTCAGTCGAAAGAACGACGTCTAGATGACCATTTTAGAAAACATACTTCCACTTTGAGTTTAACCATAATTTTTGGATATAGTTTCATGTTCATAATAAAAATCATTTTCCCAGAATAACAACTTTTAAATCAAATTTTATCATAGTTTTTAATTAACTAACCCAAAACAGCCCGCGGTGTTACTACGACGGCGTAAATCTGATTTTACGGTGTTTTTCGTGTTTCCAGGTTTTAAATCATTAAGTTAGCATATCATATAGATATATAACATGTGTTTAGTTGATTTTAAAAGTCAAGTTAGAAGGATTAACTTTTATTTGCGAACAAGTTTAGAATTAACTAAACTATGTTCTAGTGATTACAAGTTTAAACCTTCGAATAAGATAGCCTTATATGTATGAATCGAATGATGTTATGAACATCATTACTACCTTAAGTTCCTTGGATAAACCTACTGGAAAAGAGAAAAATGGATCTAGCTTCAACGGATCCTTGGATGGCTCGAAGTTCTTGAAGCAGAATCATGACACGAAAACAAGTTCAAGTAAGATCCTCACTTGAAATAAGATTGTTATAGTTATAGAAATTGAACCAAAGTTTGAATATGATTATTACTTTGTATTAGAATGATAACCTACTGTAAGAAACAAAGATTTCTTGAGGTTGGATGATCACCTTACAAGATTGGAAGTGAGCTAGCAAACTTGAAAGTATTCTTGATTTTATGTAACTAGAACTTGTAGAATTTATGAAGAACACTTAGAACTTGAAGATAGAACTTGAGAGAGATCAATTAGATGAAGAAAATTGAAGAATGAAAGTGTTTTTAGGTGTTTTTGGTCGTTGGTGTATGGATTAGATATAAAGGATATGTAATTTTGTTTTCATGTAAATAAGTCATGAATGATTACTCATATTTTTGTAATTTTATGAGATATTTCATGCTAGTTGCCAAATGATGGTTCCCACACGTGTTAGGTGACTCACATGGGCTGCTAAGAGCTGATCATTGGAGTGTATATACCAATAGTACATACATCTAAAAGCTGTGTATTGTACGAGTACGAATACGGGTGCATACGAGTAGAATTGTTGATGAAACTGAACGAGGATGTAATTGTAAGCATTTTTGTTAAGTAGAAGTATTTTGATAAGTGTATTGAAGTCTTTCAAAAGTGTATAAATACATATTAAAACACTACATGTATATACATTTTAACTGAGTCGTTAAGTCATCGTTAGTCGTTACATGTAAGTGTTGTTTTGAAACCTTTAGGTTAACGATCTTGTTAAATGTTGTTAACCCAATGTTTATAATATCAAATGAGATTTTAAATTATTATATTATCATGATATTATCATGTATGAATATCTCTTAATATGATATATATACATTAAATGTCTTTACAACGATAATCGTTACATATATGTCTCGTTTAAAAATCATTAAGTTAGTAGTCTTGTTTTTACATATGTAGTTCATTGTTAATATACTTAATGATATGTTTACTTATCATAGTATCATGTTAACTATATATATATCCATATATATGTCATCATATAGTTTTTACAAGTTTTAACGTTCGTGAATCACCGGTCAACTTGGGTGGTCAATTGTCTATATGAAACATATTTCAATTAATCAAGTCTTAACAAGTTTGATTGCTTAACATGTTGGAAACATTTAATCATGTAAATATCAATCTCAATTAATATATATAAACATGGAAAAGTTCGGGTCACTACATGTACCACCCGACATATCTTCCCTAATAGCTTGGTAACTACTATTTACATGTGGTATTGTAAACGCGAATCCTGTTGATAGATCTATCGAGCCTGACAACCCCAACCGGACTGGACGACCAGTATTCAACGGTTGCACAATACTTCGTTTCGGTAACTACACTTGGTACGGTGTAGTAAAATTTCATAATAAAGGGAATATGCGACGTTGATTAAATGTTAAGTATGGTTATCAAGTGCTCAACAACTTAGAATATTTTTATTAAAACGTTTATATATGAAATCTTGTGGTCTATATTTATAACGCTACCGGCATTAAACCTATATCTCACCAACTTTATGTTGACGTTTTAAGCATATTTATTCTCAGGTGATAACTAAAAGCTTCCGCTGCAACATGTTGAATTTAAGCAAGATCTTGAGTATGCATATTTGTGTCAAAAATAAAACTGCATATCGAAGGATTTGTAATGTAAAATATGTTGGAAGTCGTATTGTTATTATCACATGTAAAGTTTGTAAGTCTAAGATTATCGCTAAACGATAATCATTATTAAGTTGTTTAAACCTTGTATTTGTAATAAAAGCTATGGTTTGTATTGTAAAAACGAATGCAGTTTTTGAAAAATGTCACATATAGAGGTCAATACCTCGCGATGAAATCATATGTTATTGTATTCGTCCTTATGGTTAAGGTCGGGTTATGACATGTGGTATCAGAGCGTTGGTCTTAAAGAACCAGAAAATTTGCATTAGTATGTCTTATCAAGTTTGTTAGGATGCATTAGTGAGCCTGGACTTTGACCGTGTTTGATTTTGAAAACTATTGCTTATCCTTGTTGGTTAAAAATTAATATGTAAATATTATGTGGTACTAACATGCTAGTTGTTATGTGATAGATGTCTAGCTTAGAACTTGTTATCACATTCAGCGACTCCGAACCATAATCTTCAGATGGTGTTCCAGTCATTAACCTATCCGATGATGAAAACGACACCTTTGGGGAAGACTCACAAGTTTCGGATGAATCAATTGAAGAGGAACCAGAAGGTGGTCCTGAGGAGGAAGAAGTACAGGAAATCACGAAAGACAAGTTCGAACGAGGAAAGAAACGAAAGGCTACTGAATTGGAAAATCCAAATCCCGAGTTTAGAGAGGATGTTGTGGCACCAACTCCACCAGATACTTCCACACCTATTCCCGCTATTCCTATTAGTTCTATCCCGGCATCCAGTTCTTCAGCCCCTCAGCCAAAACGCAGGGAGACAGTCAAGATAACCTTTAACCGATTTCTTTGAACACAAACGTTTTGGGTTAAATGATGCGCTGTTGTTTTAAACCATGGGATCATATAACATTTTGTATAATATTACTAGTGTGGTTTGCTTAATGTTTGATGTAAGATAAGCATATGTAAAATAGTGAAGTGTGAAATGCAATAATTTTCCATGGTTGAGTATTATTTGGGTGATAGTAATTGAATTCTGTACTAAGCTATTAAGTATGAACTTTAACGGGTAGGTACTACCCTAGATATAATTATAAAACGCTAATAAGAAGAAAAGGCTTTTATAATAATAACTGGTTTATATTATTAATAAGCTATGATGTACTGTAAATACATACTACATCTATAATATTCCATGTGAATAATTATTTTTTTCATTCTTATTGAAGATTATGGCGCGATTGAACCGAATGACGGAACAAGAAATCGAGGAACTCATCAATCAGCCAGTGGATGACAGAATGTTATGGGTCGAGGCTGCGAGAGGTGCTGCAGTTAACCCAAATCCTCGTGTGGGATGTACTTACAAAACTTTTCAAGGTTGCAAGCCCTCATCATTCAGTGGAACAGAAGGACCGGTCGGTTTAACCCGGTGGATCAAAAAGATTGAGTCTGTGTTTAAAATCAGTGGTTGTATTGAGAAGGACATGACTAAGTATGCATCGTGCACCTTACAAGATAGTGCACTCACGTGGTGGAAAAACTATGTGAAGGCCGTAGGAGGAGATGTAGCTTATGATACTCCCTGAGAAGAATTTAAAACAATGCTAATCAACGAGTATTGTCCAAGGAACGAGGTTAGGAAGTTGGAAACTGAATTACGAAGCCTGAAAGTTGTTGGTACTGAACTCACCAACTACAATCAGCGATTCATGGAATTAGCTTTGCTATGTCCTGAATTAGTACCAACTGAAGAACGGAAGATAGAACTGTACAAAGATGGTTTGCCTAAAAATGTCAAAGCAAATGTTACAGCATCGAAACCCAAGACTATTCACGAAGCCATCACAGTGGCAAATGAGTTGATGGATCAGATTATTCTGGATAAGAACACCGATGTCAAGACATCGGGAAACAAAAGAAAGTGGGAAGGTAATCATCAACAATCCAACAAGAAACCACGCAAGGTGCGGGTAGCGGTTCGAACTCAGGTTACAAAGGACGAAATCCTTTATGTAACAGATGCCACAAACATCACTCTGGTTATTGTAATGTGGTGTCCGAAAATTGTAATCGAAGGGGTCATCTTGCTGAAGATTGTCGGATTCCTGTTACAAATATAAATGGCACCAAGACTCCTGCCACTAATGCAAATAGAACTGCCTTGGCCACTGTTACCTGTTATGGGTGTGGGAAACAGGGTCATTATAAGAGCCAGTGTCCGAATCCAGAGAAGAATAATGGATCTGCATGGGGAAGAGCATTTGTTATTAATGCTAGAGAGGCGTGTGAAGACCCAAAGCTTGTTACGGGTACGTTTACCATTAATAACTTATCCGCATCTATTATATTTGATACTGGTGCCGATAGAAGTTACGTGAGTAGAGACTTTTACGCTAAATTGAATTGTTCATCATTACCTCTAGATGCTAAGTACATGATTGAGTTAGCTAATGGTAAACTAATTAAAGCCGATAAAATTTTCCGTGATTGTAAAATAAATTTAGCCGGAGAAATATTTAAGATTAATTTGATACCCGTAGAATTAGGAAGTTTTGATGTAATAGTCGGCATGGACTGGATGTCCAAAATAGGAGCTAAAGTTATGTGTGCCAAGAAGGCAATTCGCATTCCTCGTAAGGATAAAACGCAAGTAATGATTTATGGAGAGAAGGGTAACTCAAAGCTAAAACTCATTAGTTGTTTGAAAGCTCAAAAGTGCTTGAAGAAAGGGTGTTATGCTATCTTAGCACATGTTAATAAAGTCGAAACGAAGGAAAAAGTGAAGAGCATCAATGGCGTGCCTGTGGCAAGAGATTTTCCTGAAGTCTTTCCGAAAGAGTTGCCGGGATTACCTCCATTTAGATCTGTAGAATTTCAAATAGATCTAGTACCAGGAGCTGCACCAGTGGCTCGTGCTCCAAATAGACTTGCACCATCTGAGTTAAAAGAACTTCAGAGTCAGTTAAAAGAATTATTGGACCGTGGATTCATACGACCAAGTACTTCACCGTGGGGAGCTCCGATTTTATTTGTCAAGAAGAAAGATGGATCTTTTAGGATGTGTATAGATTATTGTGAATTAAATAAGTTAACTATCAAGAATCGGTATCCACTACCTAGAATTGACAACTTATTTGATCAACTGCAAGGATCATGTGTGTACTCGAAAATCAACTTAAGATCGGGCTATCATCAATTACGTGTCAAAGAAGAAGATATTCCGAAAACTGCTTTTCGGACACGTTATGGTCATTACGAATTTTTGGTTATGCCGTTTGGGTTGACTAATGCGCCAGCTGTATTCATGGACCGCATGAATCGAGTTTGTAGTCCGTATTTAGATAAGTTTGTTATCGTTTTCATTGACGATATTCTTATCTATTCCAAAAATGGGCAAGAGCATGAGCAGCATTTAAGGTTGGTATTAGAATTGTTAAGAAAAGAACAGTTATACGCCAAATTTTCTAAATGTGCATTTTGGTTGAAAGAAGTGCAATTTCTTGGCCACGTTGTTAGTAGCAAAGGAATTCAGGTTGATCCAGCTAAAATTGAGGCCATTGAATAATGGGAGACTCCTAAGACACCAACGCAGATACGCCAATTTTTGGGTTTAGCTGGTTATTATAGAAGGTTTATTCAAGATTTTTCCCGAATAGCTAAACCATTAACAGCGTTAAAACAAAAAGGGAAGAAGTACGAATGGACCTCTGAGCAGGAGAGTGCATTTCAATTACTGAAGAAGAAGTTGACTACGGCACCTATTTTATCGTTACCTGAAGGGAACGATGATTTTGAGATATATTGTGATGCTTCGCGACAAGGTTTTGGTTGCGTCCTTATGCAACGGAAGAAAGTTATAGCATACGCATCCCGACAACTGAAGATTCATGAGCAGAATTATACGACGCATGATTTAGAATTGGGAGCAGTAGTGTTTGCATTGAAGATATGGAGACACTACTTATATGGGGTTAAATGCACTGTGTTTACCGATCATAAAAGCCTTCAACATATCTTCGATCATAAACAGCTGAACATGAGGCAACGTAGGTGGGTTGAGCTGATAAACGACTATGATTGTGAGATTCGCTATCATCCCGGGAAAGCGAATGTAGTGGCCGACGCTCTAAGCAGAAAAGAACGGGAACCAATTCGAGTACGAGCAATGAACATAAAAATTCGCATGAATCTCAACTCACAAATTAAAGAGGCTCAACGAGAAGCTCTTACTAAAGAAAACATAGGAAATGAAATAATGAAGAAGTATGAGAAGCAACTCGTTATGCGGGAAGACGGAATTCGATATTTTGCAAACCGTATTTGGGTACCGAAGTTGGGTGGATTAAGGAAGTTGATATTGAATGAGGCACATAAGACAAGATACTTGATACATCCTGGGGTTGGAAAGATGTATCAAGATCTTAAGACGCATTATTGGTGGCCTAATTTGAAGACAGATGTTGCAACATATGTTGGAGAATGTTTAACTTGTTCCAAAGTCAAAGCAGAACACCAGAAGCCGTCAGGGTTACTTCAACAACCAGAAATCCCATAATGGAAATGGGATGGTATTACCATGGATTTCATCACAAAGTTACCTAAGACTGCCTGGGGTTATGACACCATTTGGGTGATAGTTGATCGTCTCACCAAATCTGCACATTTCTTGCCTATAAAGGAAACGGATAGAATGGAGAAACTAATACGATTATACATAAAGGAAATTGTTTCAAGGCATGGAATACCGATTTCCATTATATCATATCGTGATAGTAGATTTACATCAAAGTTTTGGCAATCACTACAGGAGGCCCTGGGAACTCGTTTGGATATGAGCACCACATATCATCCACAAACTGACGGGCAGAGTGAAAGAACAATTCAGACTCTTGAAGACATGCTCAGGGCATGTGTGATCGATTTTGGAAACGGATGGGATAAGTATCTACCATTAGCAGAATTCTCGTATAATAATAGTTATCATGCGAGCATTAAAGCTGCACCATTCGAAGCACTATATGGAAGGAAGTGTAGATCCCCTATCTGTTGGATTGAAGTAGGAGATCGACAATTAACTGGTCCCGAGATCATACATGAAACTACTGAGAAGATAGTACAAATCAAGGAGAGATTGAAAACAGCCCGTAGTCGCCAAAAGAGCTACGCGGATGTCCGAAGGAAACCATTAGAGTTTCAGATCGGTGACCTGGTTATGCTAAAGTTGTCACCTTGGAAAGGTGTAATACGTTTTGGAAAAAAGGGTAAACTGAACCCAAGGTATGTAGGCCCGTTCAAGATCATCGAACGCATCGGACCGGTAGCCTGTCGACTCGAGTTACCACAACAACTCGCCTGAGTACATAATTCATTTCACATCTCAAACCTCAAGAAATGTCTTGCAAAGGAAGATCTCACCATTCCTCTTGAAGAAATCCAAGTCGATGAGAAACTACAATTCATAGAAGAACAAGTCGAAATCATGGACCGTGAAGTTAAACGGCTCAAGCAGAGCAACATACCAATCGTTAAGGTTCGTTGGAATGCTCGAAGAGGTCCCGAGTTTACTTGGGAACTAGAGGATCAGATGAAACAAAAGTACCCACATTTGTTTCCCGAGAACGCAAAATAGGTACAACTTTAAAATTTCGGGACGAAATTTATTTAACGGGTAGGTACTGTAACGACCTGGATTTTTACGATCGTTTTACACTTATAAGATTAATATTTACATAAATTAAACCTTACCAACATGCTAAGCAATCTAAATTGTTGAGACTTATGTTTTTGAAAAGAGTTTTACACAACGTTTGACCGTCCAATTTGACCGATGATATCACGAACTATATAACATATGATAATTATATGTTTGTGTATATATATGTATTTTTATATATTTAACATGATCTAAGAATGTTTTAACATCTCATTGTGTACTAATAACAATGAGTTATAAGTATATTTTGAGACTACTCACTTAAGTTTTCAAAACGATAACTATATGTGACGTTCTTCGACTTAAATACTTAAAACTTTTAATGCTTATACATGTATCGTATAGATATGTATTTTATCACTTTTAAAGGATTTATATACATAAAACAATATAAGTATATTTACAAAAGATAGCTATATTTGAATCCTCGTTCCGTTTTCTCAAGATTTTTATACGTATATCTAGGGTATATGTAGTAGTATCATACCCAGCTTCTATACATATTTACTATTGGTATATACACATCACAATCACTTTATTAGCAGCCATGAGTCAGCCAATTTTGGATCTTAGCATGCATGATTAATCAATTTGGCATATTACAAGACTTTTGCACAATATTACAAATTTATACATCTTTTCACCACCATTTATACTCCATTCCATTTTCATTTTTACTACACATTTTCTCTAACCAAAAACACACTCTTAGGAACCTTAAGTGTTCTTCACAATCTCAGCAAATAACCGTGAAGATCTAGCTTCAAAAACAACCCTTAATCATCATAAGAAAATCCATTCAAGAACACTTCAAAAATCCTTCCAAGTAAACAAGTTTACTTCCATCCTTTCAATCCAACTCCACCACTCTTTTGATTCTAAGATTTTTCTCATCTCTTACAGTAACTTTGTCCAAGTAACTTGAGGTAGTAACCTTATTCATAATCTTATTCAATTCATATTCATATAGCTATCTTATTTTGTGGTATAAAATTTTAACAACAAGAACATAGTTTGAATGATTTCAAACTTGTTCGCAAACTAAATAGATCCTTCTAACTTGACTTTTAAAACACTTCAAGACCTGTAATATATCATAATGATATGCTAACTTAACAGGATATAACTTGGTTTTACAAAGAACACCTTAAAAACTGAATCTACTTCGTCGGAGTGCAACCGGGGGCTGTTTTGGGTTGGATAATTAAAAACCATCTTAAGCTTTGAATTGGAAGTTCATATTCTGGAAAAATAATATTTCTTATGAATATGTTAACACATAAAAATTTCATGGTTTAACTCAAAGTGTAAGTATTTTTAGAAAAATGATCATTAAATGTTGTTTTTATGATGGAAAATGATCACTTTCATAAGTTTCACCAAAGTTTGACCTATAACCTGTGATTTTGAATACAACCTAAGGTATTTTCAGATCATATTCTTAAAATTTGACTCGATCCAAGGAAGTGGCAAGTTGAACCAACAAAAACGGAGTTGTAATGAAGAAACTACGACTAAAACAAGATCGGGTATGCGAAGCTAGTTTAGCTACGAAAATATTTGGAGAAAAATTAAATTAATCATATATTTCTAATTAATATGATATTTCATATATATTTACTTATGATTTGATTTTATATATTTCATGACCACCCGTAAACAACACGAGAAGATTAATCATAAGACCTCATGATTGTACGCAACACGTCATTTGACAACACGGTACTTTATGTACGCAACACGTCATTTGACAACATGGTACCATGGGTCAAGATTAATTCTGATCAATACGAATACGATGGGGTCTTTATTTATTTTATTGAGCAACTAATTATGGACCACTAACATCGGACTGCTAACTACGGACTAAGAAAATATTAAAAGTATTAAAAGTATATATATATATATATATATATATATATATATATATATATATATATATATATATATATATATGTAACGATTACTTAAAAAGAAAATATGTTGATATATTATATATATGGTTAGGTTCGTGATATCTATCGGAGACCAAGTCGTGATAAATACCTTCAAGGCAAAAGTGAGTATATAGTCCCACTTTTAAACTCTAAATATTTCGGGATGAGAATACATGCATTTTATGATTTACGTTATGGACACAAGTACTTAAAATATATTCTACGTTGAGTTGTACCACCCGGCATATCTTCCCTAATAGCTTGGTAACTACTATTTACATGTGGTATTGTAAACGCGAATCCTGTTGATAGATCTATCGGGCATGACAACCCCAACCGGACTGGACGACCAGTATTCAACGGTTGCACAGTACTTCATTTCGGTAACTACACTTGGTACGGTGTAGTAAGATTTCATAATAAAGGGAATATGCGACGTTGATTAAATGTTAAGTATGGTTATCAAGTGCTCAACAACTTAGAATATTTTTATTAAAACGTTTATATATGAAATCTTGTGGTCTATATTTATAACGCTGCCGGCATTAAACCTATATCTCACCAACTTTATGTTGACATTTTAAGCATGTTTATTCTCAGGTGATAACTAAAAGCTTCCGCTGCAACATGTTGAATTTAAGCAAGATCTTGAGTATGCATATTTGTGTCAAAAATAAAACTGCATATCGGAGGATTTGTAATGTAAAATATGTTGGAAGTCGTATTGTTATTATCACATGTAAAGTTTGTAAGTCTAAGATTATCGCTAAACGATAATCATTATTAAGTTGTTTAAACCTTGTATTTGTAATAAAAGCTATGGTTTGTATTGTAAAAACGAATGCAGTTTTTGAAAAATGTCGCATATAGAGGTCAATACCTCGCGATGAAATCATATGTTATTGTATTCGTCCTTATGGTTTAGGTCGGGTTATGACAATAAGGAACATCAATAGCAACATGTAGAGATGTTTTCCAACCTATATTCATCATATATTCATTCATTCATAAGCCTATATCAAGAATTCAACCCATAATAACAGATTAACGCATGCACACTAGACACACACGCTAATACCTCTATTTATGACCCAAATACATTTTTATATAGCTTCTAAAGAGTTTACCATTGGAAAGGATTTTTCATTACGATTCCAACGATACTTGATTCATCAAAAACGGAGTTACGGTTTGAAAGTTATGACCAAAACAAGTTTCCACAAATCTGGCCCTGTGCTCACACGTGTGACTGAGGTCTCACTCGTACGAGTGAGTCCTCACATGTGTGTTTGACCCTCAAAAGTGTGGTCACTCGTACGAGTGACCTGTCAAAAGTGTGGGTGCTGATGAACACCTACAGCTCGCTGTTTTCGCGTTTTTTGACCCCAAAACATGATTTTTGCTCAATCTGATCATGAAACCACTTCAAAAACATCATATAACAATTATAGAACATATATCTAACAACAATTAATACTAACAAACACAATTCATCAAGATTCAAGCATCAAAACTCACTTTTTCTCAAGAACACAAAAACCCATTTAATCAAGAATTCAAGCAACAATTCAAGCAAGCTAACCTGGATTATTGATTACTAGGATGCAAGAATTTAATCTCTAAAGCTTTTTAATTCAATTCCACACTTGAATTAGATTAGGGTTAGAGGTAGGAGATGAAGTTAGGTACGGTGTGTTTTTGAGAAATCTCTAGTGAGATGGAGAAAATGGCAACACAATACACTTATTTGGGGTTAAAATCCCATACCCCATCACACCCGGGTATTTACCAGTTATCTGATAACATTCGTACCTCGTTAGGCGGCCTTAACGGAGTCCAAATTAAATAAATGAACCTGTTTTGTGACCCTTGTCACAAACTGGTCTCAACTATTCAACAACATAATTATAAACACATAATTATTAAAACCACTATTTACGCCACACCCAAAGGTAGAATGGTCATTTCAACTAGGCCCAAAATGCGGGTGTTACATATATCTTCACTAATCTTTTCTTTCCCAGCTTTTCTTATGTTTTCAATCTTAAGTGCAGAAAGAACCTCTGATGCAGTTGGTGTAGATGACTCTGTAGTGTTGGAAGTAGGCTGTGATTGAGTATTGAGAGAACATGGTGAAGCTTGTGGTGGATATGAAGGTTGTTGAATAGGTGCACTGCTAATATTCAAACCATACATATTCTGATTGTTCGTAGTAAAAGCTGTTTGAAATGGTGCATGAGATGACTTAGGCGGTGTGTAACCATTTGGACAATACATTTTCGTGTCTTGAACTTGTTTAGACCTCTTGACTTTGTTTAACAATTCTAGTTCTTCTTCCTGAAGTCTTGCAATAAACGAGTTCACTGTAGCAGTAGCTAGTTCTCCACTGGTTTTCATAGTTAATACGAAACCATTCCATTCTAAAGGTAATGCTCCAGCTAGACATGTTACTTTGTCTTTTTCAGCAATGGTGACATCATGCTTGTGTAGTTCAGCTAGCAAATGATGATATCTTTCAACTAATTCTGTAATAGATTCTCCAACTTGCCAGTGAAAATGATCAAACTCAGCTTTCAATTCTAAACCTTTTCTAGTTCTGTAAGATGTATTTCCTTCATTGAAAGTACGAAGTGCTTCCCATATCTTGAATGAGTTATCATGACACAAAAATTGATGGAAAATCAGACCATCAAGAGCACTCGTCAAGTTACACTACATCTTTTACAGTACATCTTTTTCTCCAAGTTATACTATTCACGTTCTTCTGAAGGCATATTATGCAAAGTATATAATTCATTTGTAACAGGTGAATGTGGCCATTGAAATTCTGTTTCAATGTACTTCCAAAGCTTCGTGTCCTAACCATCAGACCAAATCTTAAATCTCGACTTCCAAGTGGAATAGTTATCCATATTCATTAACCTCGAACATCTCGTACCACTTCCGGATTCACTCTCAGCAAGGAGTAATCGTTGAGTCATATTCGTAATACTCTGAAATAACGGTGCAACTAACGCATAATCGTTTGAATTAAACATTTTGAAAATTTTACCAATGGGTAAACCGTGCGGTTCAGGATATCAACCGTACGTGTGACAGTATCAACCGTACATGTCACGAATCAAGCGTGCGAGTCACTACTTAAGCGTACGTTTGACTAAACTAACCAAAAGAACCAATCACTTATCCTCAGACGTACGAGTGATGATCACCCGTGTGATTACTCGAACCTGTCAGAGTCAACCGTTTGATCACTCGTGTGATCAGACTGTAGTCACTTAACCTCAAAAGGTTATGCTAAACCGTGCGTGTGAGTTCACGAGTGATGTCAACCGTCTGGTCAACCGCACGTGTGAGCAAGAAATTTTGACCCACTCGTGTGAACAGCTGTTAACCCTAAATCACTCTAAAACCCTAGAAATTGATGCTAAACCTCAATTTCTTTGTCCACAAGCTGGATTAGCATTAAACTAACATAAACACACTCTCTAATCACAATTACACACGTAAAAATGATTCCTTTTTATCAAAATCACTCTAAAACTCAAAAACCCAAATTAACAAACTCTTTAATCACAACCAACGCTCTGATGCCAATGATGAAACATGACTAGGAACTTCGAAATCAACAGGTTTAATTCACACAAAGGCAGAATTAGTGAATCAAACCATAACTAGTGAATATGTGAAGCTTTTTTGGGATTAATTTAGTCAAACCACAAAATGATTGTGATTAGATTAACACCTAGAGCTGTTATTCACCTCTTGAGTGATTTGGGTTGAGAGAGAATTGGATAAGGCAAACCAGATCTGAGTGATGTGTGTGTAAAAAATGAGAGGCTTGACCTAAAATGAAGAACATAACACTTATATACCCCTGCTTTTGACTCACCCGTGCGAGTCATCCATCACTCGTACGAGTTAGCTTCCTCAGCCGTACGGGTGATCACTCACTAGAGTCATATCATTTAGGTTATATTTGTGAATTAGCTCAGCATCAACCGTGCGTATGAGCCTGTTAGCCGTATGAGTGAGGCTTCACTCGTACGTCTGACTAAGTTTAACATAGTTAAACATCCTTATCGCGTTCCTGCAGTACCTGTAACCACATACAAACACGGATAGGATAATAACGAGGGATTATGGTAGCCTGTAAACTGTAGTACCTGCAATGGACGTGGGTTAGATGTCTAGGGACTTACATAAAATGCATCAACATGGTTCGATAATTTGTGACACTTTTTGATATCTCTCAATTCATAACTCTATAATGGTTTCTATTTTAAAATTTCATTTTGAATAAAAATATATTTGACTATTGTATCGTTTCGATAATAATTCATGGCCTCAAAACACATTTTTGAGCACATTACATTGGCCACATAATTGGGTCAAATCATGTGCCAAACATGCTAAAAAAACATCGGTTGAAAGTTGGATCCACTTTCGCACGAGGAATAGATAACGATGTTATGAGAAAGATTTTCTTAAGGGTTGCTTCCATTTGAAATAGTTATGATGCCGAAAAGTCATTTTGCTATTTCTAAATGTGAAATTTGAACTTTCAGATTTTACGATAATTATAACCTTTGCATTTGAACTCTTATGGATATTTAAATATTATTTTGATACTTATTTTTTATGTAACACTTTATTTAGGTACATTGAGAATATTTTTGGGGTTAATATATCCCCACTACCACAAATCCTTACACGTTTAGTGACATCTTGGTTTAATGGTTCGATTATTTTGTGACAGTTTTTGATATCTCTCAATTTATAACTCTATAATTGTTTCTATTTTAAAATTTCATATTGAATAAAAATATAGTTGATTATAGTATCATTTAGATAATAATTCATGGCCGCAAAACACATTTTGAGCACATTATGTTGGCCACATAATTGGGCCAAATTATGTGGCAAACATGTTAAAAAAACATCGGTTGAAATTTGGACCCACTTTCACACGATGAATAGATACCGACGTTATGAGAAAGACTTCTTGAAGGCTTGCTTCCATTCGAAATAGTTTTGACGCTGAAAAAGTCGTTTTGCTATTTCTAAAGGTGAATTTTGAACTTTTAGATTTTACGATAATTATTACCTTTGCATTTGAACTCTTATCCATATTTAATTATTATTTTCATACTTTTTTTATGTAACACTTTATTTAGGTACATTGAGAATATTTTTGAGGTTAATATATCCCCACTAGACACAAATCCTTACACGTTTAGTGGCATCTTAGTTTAATGATTCGATTATTTGTTGACACTTTTTGATATCTCTCAATTCATAACTCTATAATTGTTTCAATTAATTTCATATTGAATAAAAATATATTTGACTATAGTATCATTTTGATAATAATTCATGGCCGCAAAACACATTTTTGAGCACATTACGTTGGCCACATAATTGATCCAAATTATGTGGCAAACATGCTAAAGAAAATCGGTTGAAAATTGGACCTACTTTTGCACGATGAATAGATAAAGACGTTATGAGAAAGACTTCCTGAAGGCTTGCTTCCATTCGAAATAGTTTTGACGCCAAAAAAATCGCTTTGCTATTTCTAAAGGTTAATTTTAAACTTTCAGAATTTACGATAACAATTACATTTTCATTTGACTCATATGCATTTTTAATTATTATTTTCATACTTTTTTTATGTAACACTTTATTTAGGTACATTGAGAATATTTTTGTGGTTAATATATCCCCACTAGGCACAAATTCTAACGCGTTTAGTTTAATGGTTCGATTATTTTATGATACTTTTTGATATCTCTCAATTCAAAACTCTATAATTGTTTATATTTTAAAATTTCATATTGAATGAAAATATTATTTACTATAGTTTCGTTTCGATAATAATTTATGGTAGCAAAACACATTTTGAGCACATTACGTTGGCCACATAATTGGGCCAAATTATGTGGCAAGCATGCTAAAACAAATTTCAGTTGAAAATTGAGCTCACTTTCGCACGATGAGTAGATAACGACATTATGTGAAAGACTTCATGAAGACTTGCTTCCATTCGAAATAGTTTTGACGCCGAAAAAGTCGTTTTGCTATTTCTAATGGTAAATTTTGAACTTTCAGATTTTACGATAATTATTACATTTGCATTTGAACTCTTATGCATATTTAATATTATTTTGATACTTGTTTTTTATGTAACACTTTATTTAGGTACAATGAGAATATTTTTGGGATTAATATATCCCCACTAGCCACAAATCCTTACACGTTTAGTGGCATATTGGTTTGATAGTTCGATTATTTTGTGATACTTTTTGATATCTCTCAATTCATAGCTTATAATTGTTTCAATTTTAAAATTTCATATTGAATGAAAATATATTTGACTATAGTATCATTTTGATAATAATTCATGGTCGCAAAACACATTTTTGACCAATTACGTTGGCCACATAATTGGGCAAAATTACGTGGCAAACATGCTAAAAAAATCGGTTGAAAATTGGACCCACTACAGCACGATGAATAGATAATGACGTTATGAGAAAGACTTCCTGAAGGCTTGCTTCCATTCGAAATAGTTTTGACGCGGAAAAAGTCATTTGGCTAATTCTAAAGGTGAATTTTGAACTTTCAGACTTTACGATAATTATTACCTTTGCATTTGAACTCATATGCATATTTAATTATTATTTTCATTCTTGTTTTTTATGTAACATTTTATTTAGGTACATTGAGAATATTTTTGGGTTTAATATATGTAACACCCCGTCAAAAATCCCTTTAACGGAATGTTAACTCTGGTCCCAGTGCTTGGCTTGACTTCTACGTAACGGCAATAATTTACAGCGGAAACAATTTAATACCTGAGAATAAAACATGCAAAACGGATCAACAATAATGTTGAGTGAATCTACAGGTTTTAGGTAAACAATACAGCATATTTAAGAAACAATATTCTGAAAATGTTTATTAGTAGAAGACCACCAAGGTTTAATGTTAAAAGTTTGTAGACAACACCGTGTCCCATTTCAAAAGCTTGTTGACGCTACCATGTCAAGTTTTAAATAGCTGTAGACAATACCATGTCAAGTTTCAAATAGTTGTAGACAATACCATGTCTAGTTTTAAATAGCTGTAGACAATACCATGTCTAGTTTTATCTCATTTGTTCGTAAACCACAGTTTTAAATAACATTATATATTATCTGGAAAAACATTTATCAGAAAAATAGTTTAAGTTCCCTTGACCACAAGATTTTACAAGTACAACTCCAAGTTGTGAGTCGTTTGCATAATCTATGAGCACCTGAATACTAGCAATGACCCGAATATAGAAACCACTCCGCCTTTACCTCATAAAATGTTATACACTTGTTCGAGTGTATCTAATGTTCAAAGTAAATGCACCACGGTTAATATTGTAGGGTGAGGTTGTCAACCTAACGGATCCGTCCATCTAAATTGTGCTTACACCGATGGTATTAAAAGTATTCAAGCTAGAGGCTTTGTGAACAAACTCAATATGCATATATAGTACTCGTGTCAATACAAAAGCATTTGATAATGTAAGTATAACAGCGTGTATTCTCATCCCTGAAAACATGTAAAAAGCGGGACTGTAGACTCACCTTTGAATAAGCTTGGATTGAAAAGTGAACAAACGACTTGTACGGTTTATAGCCGAGTATTACAACCTAAGTATACGTGTTTAGGTTGGTCAATAAATATGTCTTAAACAAGTATGGTTTCATAGTATAAGTTGTCTTATTGCTCGACTCGACGCGTTTCAAAGTAAAAGTCAACATACAATCAACTAGTTTATGCAAGTCAAACAAAGTCAATCGAAGTCAAACCGAAAGTCAAACTTGGTCAAAGTAGTCAACTAAAGTCAACATAAGTAGGTACATGTCAAATTTTGGTCAACATGTCAAACCTAAGTCAAACAACACGTTTTGGATCATAAATGGTCAATTTCACAATTTCAGTTTATCGTTGTGCACAAAGTTCATGTACATGTAACAAACTTAGCATGTTATCTCATATTACAAAATTCAAGTAAACATGGAAAACTCTAGATCATAAGTATACTCAAAATCAATTCCAAAAAGTCCGGCCAGGGTCTCATACGATAATTAAAAGTCAGGAATCAGAAGGGGTACATTTGTAGTTTGCCAAGCTACCACGCACTGATTTCGTTTTGGCTATAACCGGAGCTAGGGACATGTAATTGACACAAGACTAGTGGCCATGGTTCAAGGACAAGTCAAACTAACACATATCAAAAGTTGAGCAACTTTTGTTTAGCCAATTTGTACAGTTTATTCGTGCAAGTTGAATGTTCAGTTTTCAGCTCAATTCAGAAGTTACACAAAGTATGACACTAGTGTGCCCAATGCATAAGGTTTCGGAGGTTGCAATAAACTGAAAATATACCAAATAACATATAAATATTCATATTCCAGAAGCATACATGCTATTTCAATAAACACAAACCACAGAGTATAACACAGAGAGCAAGTTGCAGATTCAATTCTAGTTTAGCTACTCACATTCGCACGCAATTATCCGAAGATCTAGATATAATTAGCCTATGATATCTACATGAAAGGTGAAGTAATTTTTGTGCAAATTTCAAATATGCAAAGCTTTAATCACAAAAGTCAACACATTTTATCATACAAGGTTGTTTTCATGCAAGTGCTGTATAATTCCACTTTTACACTAAATCAAGCATATCTCGAGTTATACATAAGAAAATGACATGATATCCTAGTGTAACTTGAGTTTTTTTAAATTATCTTTCCAGTTTTATAAGTTTCACAAGCCAATTCGTGGTCTTTCAAACCCATATTTCTGATTACACAACAAAAATACAACGTTAATTCAAATGGACATAACTTGATCATCCGGAAACGAAATCAAGCGAATCCAAAGCCTAAAATCAATAGTTTTCTGCAAGGAATCTAATTAACACATAATATCATGCATTTGAAAAATAAAAAATCACTGATCATGCAATAAACAATTCGGTTTTAAACCCTAACGCATCAAACGATCAAATTAACGATAACGATTAACATGTACGCGTATAGACTTGAGCAATTGACAACATAAACTATGAAACATCAATAAAATCAGATTTTAAAAGTTAGGGTTCATGTGATTATACCTTAGATCAACAAATTAAATAAACCAACGCGTAGAGGATGATGGGAATTACAACGTTTGTGCTTGAGGTTTAATCAAAAAGTGAAAATTTGATGGTATGGTGATGATGATGATGTCGACGGTATGGGGAGGGAGGAAGAAGTCAACTGGTGCCCTTTTTTCTTGTGAGGGTTTGATAAATTTGGCTTACACTCTAATTTATATTAGGGTTTAACTAATACTAATTACAAATAAGTCCCTTAAGTTGCAAAAATTAAAATATAAAGGGGGAGGGAGTGGGGTCTAACGACCCGTCCTAATCCATCTGGATGAATACATTACATTTGGTTACATCGCGAGGTACTTGACCTCTATATGATACATTTTACAAACATCGCATTCGTTTTTAAAAGACAAACTTTCATTACATCGAAAAGTTGATGGCATGCCTACCATTTCATAATACATCTAATTATAATTGACTTAATAATAATCTTGATGAACTCAACGACTCGAATGCAACGTCTTTTGAAATATGTCATGAATGACTCCAAGTAATATTTCTAAAATGAGCAAATGCACAGCGGAAGATTTCCTTCATACCTGAGAATAAACATGCTTTAAAGTGTCAACCAAAAGGTTGGTGAGTTCATTAGTTTAACATAATGTTTATTTTCATCATTTTTAATAGATCACAAGATTTTCATTCCCAGTTCTCATAGATAAACGTCCCATGCATAGAGACAAAAATATCATTCATATGGATTGAACACCTGGTAACCGACATTAACAAGATGCATATAAGAATATCCCCTATTATTCCGGGAAATCCTTCGGACATGATAAAAACGAATTCGAAGTACTAAAGCATCCGGTACTTTAGATGGGGTTCGTTAGGCCCAATAGATCTATCTTTAGGATTCGCGTCAATTAGTAGATCGGTTTACTAATTCTTAGGCTGTAGTGACCCGAACTTTTCCATGTTTATATATATTAATTGAGATTGATATTTACATGATTAAATGTTTCCAACATGTTAAGCAGTCAAACTTGTTAAGACTTGATTAATTGAAATATGTTTCATATAGACAATTGACCACCCAAGTTGACCGGTGATTCACGAACGTTAAAACTTGTAAAAACTATATGATGACATATATATGGATATATATATATAGTTAACATGATACTATGATAAGTAAACATATCATTAAGTATATTAACAATGAACTACATATGTAAAAACAAGACTACTAACTTAATGATTTTTAAACGAGACATATATGTAACGATTATCGTTGTAAAAGATATTTAATGTATATATATCATATTAAGAGATATTCATACATGATAATATCATGATAATATAATAATTTAAAATCTCATTTGATATTATAAACATTGGGTTAACAACATTTAACAAGATCGTTAACCTAAAGGTTTCAAAACAACACTTACATGTAACGACTAACGATGACTTAACGACTCAGTTAAAATGTATATACATGTAGTGTTTTAATATGTATTTATACACTTTTAAAAGACTTCAATACACTTATCAAAATACTTCTACTTAATAAAAATGCTTACAATTACATCCTCGTTCAGTTTCATCAACAATTCTACTCGTATGCACCCGTATTCGTACTCGTACAATACACAACTTTTAGATGTATGTACTATTGGTATATACACTCCAATGATCAGCTCTTAGCAGCCCATGTGAGTCACCTAACACATGTGGGAACCATCATTTGGCAACTAGCATGAAATATCTCATAAAATTACAAAAATATGAGTAATCATTCATGACTTATTTACATGAAAACAAAATTACATATCCTTTATATCTAATCCATACACCAACGACCAAAAACACCTACAAACACTTTCATTCTTCAATTTTCTACATCTAATTGATCTCTCTCAAGTTCTATCTTCAAGTTCTAAGTGTTCTTCATAAATTCCAAAAGTTCTAGTTTCATAAAATCAAGAATACTTTCAAGTTTGCTAGCTCACTTCCAATCTTGTAAGGTGATCATCCAACCTCAAGAAATCTTTGTTTCTTACAGTAGGTTATCATTCTAATACAAGGTAATAATCATATTCAAACTTTGGTTCAATTTCTATAACTATAACAATCTTATTTCAAGTGATGATCTTACTTGAACTTGTTTTCGTGTCATGATTCTGCTTCAAGAACTTCGAGCCATCCAAGGATCCATTGAAGCTAGATCCATTTTTCTCTTTTCCAGTAGGTTTATCCAAGGAACTTAAGGTAGTAATGATGTTCATAACATCATTCGATTCATACATATAAAGCTATCTTATTCGAAGGTTTAAACTTGTAATCACTAGAACATAGTTTAGTTAATTCTAAACTTGTTCGCAAACAAAAGTTAATCCTTCTAACTTGACTTTTAAAATCAACTAAACACATGTTATATATCTATATGATATGCTAACTTAATGATTTAAAACCTGGAAACACAAAAAACACCGTAAAACCGGATTTACGCCGTCGTAGTAACACCGCGGGCTGTTTTGGGTTAGTTAATTAAAAACTATGATAAACTTTGATTTAAAAGTTGTTATTATGAGAAAATGATTTTTATTATGAACATGAAACTATATCCAAAAATTATGGTTAAACTCAAAGTGGAAGTATGTTTTCTAAAATGGTCATCTAGACGTCGTTCTTTCGACTGAAATGACTACCTTTACAAAAACGACTTGTAACTTATTTTTCCGACTATAAACCTATACTTTTTCTGTTTAGATTCATAAAATAGAGTTCAATATGAAACCATAGCAATTTGATTCACTCAAAACGGATTTAAAATGAAGAAGTTATGGGTAAAACAAGATTGGATAATTTTTCTCATTTTAGCTACGTGAAAATTGGTAACAAATCTATTCCAACCATAACTTAATCAACTTGTATTGTATATTATGTAATCTTGAGATACCATAGACACGTATACAATGTTTCGACCTATCATGTCGACACATTTATATATATTTCGGAACAACCATAGACACTCTATATGTGAATGTTGGAGTTAGCTATACAGGGTTGAGGTTGATTCCAAAATATATATAGTTTGAGTTGTGATCAATACTGAGATACGTATACACTGGGTCGTGGATTGATTCAAGATAATATTTATCGATTTATTTCTGTACATCTAACTGTGGACAACTAGTTGTAGGTTACTAACGAGGACAGCTGACTTAATAAACTTAAAACATCAAAATATATTAAAAGTGTTGTAAATATATTTTGAACATACTTTGATATATATGTATATATTGTTATAGGTTCGTGAATCAACCAGTGGCCAAGTCTTACTTCCCGACGAAGTAAAAATCTGTGAAAGTGAGTTATAGTCCCACTTTTAAAATCTAATATTTTTGGGATGAGAATACATGCAGGTTTTATAAATGATTTACAAAATAGACACAAGTACGTGAAACTACATTCTATGGTTGAATTATCGAAATCGAATATGCCCCTTTTTATTAAGTCTGGTAATCTAAGAATTAGGGAACAGACACCCTAATTGACGCGAATCCTAAAGATAGATCTATTGGGCCTAACAAACCCCATCCAAAGTACCGGATGCTTTAGTACTTCGAAATTTATATCATATCCGAAGGGTGTCCCGGAATGATGGGGATATTCTTATATATGCATCTTGTTATTGTCGGTTACCAGGTGTTCACCATATGAATGATTTTTATCTCTATGTATGGGATGTGTATTGAAATATGAAATCTTGTGGTCTATTGTTACGATTTGATATATATAGGTTAAACCTATAACTCACCAACATTTTTGTTGACGTTTAAAGCATGTTTATTCTCAGGTGAATACTAAGAGCTTCCGCTGTTGCATACTAAAATAAGGACAAGATTTGGAGTCCATGTTTGTATGATATTGTGTAAAAACTCCATTCAAGAAACTGATTTCGATGTAACATATTTGTATTGTAAACCATTATGTAATGGTCGTGTGTAAACAGGATATTTTAGATTATCATTATTTGATAATCTACGTAAAGCTTTTTAAACCTTTATTTATGAAATAAAGGTTATGGTTTGTTTTAAAAATGAATGCAGTCTTTGAAAAACGTCTCATATAGAGGTCAAAACCTCGCAACGAAATAAATTAATATGGAACGTTTTTAATCAATAAGAACGGGACATTTCAGTTGGTATCCGAGCGTTGGTCTTAGAGAACCAGAATTTTGCATTAGTGTGTCTTATCGAGTTTGTTAGGATGCATTAGTGAGTCTGGACTTCGACCGTGTTTACTTGAAAAATGATTGCTTAACAAATTTTGTTGGAAACTATATATTTTTAACATGTGAATATTATGTGATATATTAATCTCTTAACGCGTTTGATATTATGTGATAGATGTCTACCTCTAGAACAAGTCCCATTGACTCACCTAATAATAATGAAGAGTCAAATGTAAATTGGAATGATTCGTGGACTGATTCACAAGTTCCCGAAGAGGAACCGGAAGAAGAGTCGGAACCGGAAGAAGAATCAGAACCGGAAGAAGAATCGGAACCGGAAGAAGAAATAGAACCGGTGGGGGAAATAATAAAACGGTTAATTAAAAGAGAATCCTCAACCAACCGACCAAGGTTAATTATGGTCAATGGTGTTTCCACCAAGGAAGCAAAATATTGGGAGGATTACCAATTCTCCGATGAATCGGATTCCGACGAGAATTCCGATGATGTTATAGAAATTAACCCAACTGAATTTAAAAAGGCAAAAGAAAATAATAAGGGAAAGGGCATAAAAATAGAGAAATCTAATTCCAACCCCGATGAACTTTATATGTATCGTCAACCCCCGAAGTCCTTAAGTTGTAACAATGACCCGGGAACCTCTAAACCACCAGGTTTTTCTAAACCAATGTGGACAACGACGGCTCGTATTAGGGGAACATCATATATCCCTAGAAACTTGGCAAAACGAACCAAAACCGAAGAAGAAGAAACGAGCAAGTCGGAATAAGATAGTTGTATTCGTGTGGTGTAATATATGTAATATAGTGTTCTTATGCTTTATGATATATGTAAAAATTGCTTGTATTAATAAGTATTTTTTTATGAATCTAACTCTTGTCTATTTTACAGTTTAAAAACACAAAATGGATAGACAACCCAATATTTTAAGAGACCTACCCGGAGACATGATTGATGAAATCTTGTCTAGAGTCGGCCAGAATTCCTCGGCACAACTATTTAAGGCGAGATCAGTTTGTAAGACATTCGAAGAACGTTCCAAGAATGTCTTGGTTTATAAGAGACTTTCGTTTGAAAGATGGGAGATATCACATTGGGAAACCCATAAGTTACGATGTGTTTACTTTGACGCATATATTGCGGGGAACCCAAATGCTATTTTACGCAACGGGTTAAGAAATTATTTTGACTCAATATATCCGAATATTGGACTTCGAGATTTAGAAAAAGCGGCTAACATGCAACATAAAGAAGCATGTTATTCTTACGGATTAGTAATGTTCGCTTCTCACCAAAGTGAGAACAATAACATCGGGCTACAACTATTAAACAAAACATTTCCACAAGTAACGGAGTCGGTAATTGGGGTAAGAAATGAGGTTTTTAGATTATTACGGGACTGTTGGACATTACATAACCCTCGTCCCTTTGACGACATTACAACACGCTGTCTTATCAACGGCCATAACGGTTATGTTGCACAAGACCAAGGATGGGAAGTAGTCCTAGTAAAACCAGAATGCATGACTTGTTTCTGGACGTATGAATTACGTGTCTTTATTGCCTTTGCTGAACGACTTGTGTACTAGCTAGAATTATCTTCACAACTATCTTGTATCAAAGTTATTGTGTGCTATATTTCATGCTTTATGTAAAATAAGCGGTATTGTAAGTTTGTAAAATATTGTATAAAAGTTTGAACGCGAAATATTATTATAATCAGTTTTTCATATAGAATTGTAGTAGTTGAATTGTATATTAGCTACTAAGTATGAACTTAACGGGTAGGTACTACCCGAATTTAAACTTATAAAATGCTAATATGAAGAAAAAGCTTTTATAAATGAGTTCATATTATGCTACAAAATACTATTAACTACTCTTAATATTCTGTATGATTAACTTGTTCCATTTAACTATTTTGAAGGAAATGGCACCGACTACTCGACACACCGTGAATATGAATGAAGAGGAATTCCGTACTTTTCTAGCTTCAAACATAGCCGCAGTACAGGCTGCGCTACATACCAACAATAACCATGGATCTAGCAGTACAGGAAATCGTGTAGGATGCACCTACAAAGAATTCACTGCCTGCAAACCTTTGGAATTTGATGGAACCGAAGGACCGATCGGATTGAAATGGTGGACCGAGAAGGTCGAATCGGTGTTTTCCATAAGTAAGTGTACTGAAGAGGACAAAGTAAAGTACGCTACGCATACCTTCACAGGTTCTGCGTTAACATGGTGGAATACCTATCTAGAGCAAGTGGGACAAGACGATGCGTACGCACTACCGTGGTCAGCATTCAAGCACTTGATGAACGAGAAGTACCGTCCCAGAACCGAGGTCAATAAGCTCAAGACAGAACTTAGAGGGTTACGAACCCAAGGATTTGATATTACCACGTACGAAAGACGATTCACAGAATTGTGCCTATTGTGTCCGGGAGCATTCGAAGATGAGGAAGAGAAGATCGACGCGTTTGTGAAAGGATTACCGGAAAGAATCCAAGAAGATATAAGTTCACACGAGCCCGCCTCCATACAACAGGCATGTAGAATGGCTCACAAACTCGTGAACCAAATTGAAGAAAGAATTAAAGAACAGACTGCTGAAGAGGCCAATGTGAAGCAAGTCAAAAGAAAGTGGGAGGAAAACGGTGATAAGAATCACCAATACAACAACAACAGCAATTACAACAATAATCGCAACAATTATCCCAACAATCGCAACATCAATCGCAACTACAACAAACGGCCCAACAACAACAACAACAACAACAACAGCAACTACAACAATCATCCCAACAACAATAATAACCGCAACAACAACAACAATCAGAAGCAGCTATGCCAAAGGTGTGAAAAGAATCACTCGGGGTTCTGCACCAAATTTTGCAACAAGTGTAAAAGAAATGGTCATAGCGCGGTGAAGTGTGAGGTCTACGGACCAGGGGTTAATAGAACGAAAGGAACAAATGGTGTCGGAATGAGTAATGGCGGAGCAAGTAGTGTCGGAGCAAGTTATGCCAATGTAGTTTGTTATAAATGTGGAAAACTGGGCCACATTATTAGAAATTGCCCGAACCAGGAGAACACGAATGGACAAGGCCGTGGAAGAGTTTTCAATATTAATGCGGCAGAGGCACAGGAAGACCCGGAGCTTGTTACGGGTACGTTTCTTATTGACAATAAATCTGCTTATGTTTTATTTGATTCGGGTGCGGATAGAAGCTATATGAGTAGAGATTTTTGTGCTAAATTAAGTTGTCCATTGATGCCTTTGGATAGTAAATTTTTACTCGAATTAGCAAATGGTAAATTAATTTCAGCAGATAATATATGTCGGAATCGAGAAATTAAACTGGTTAGCGAAACATTTAAGATTGATTTGATACCAGTAGAGTTAGGGAGTTTTGATGTGATAATCGGTATGGACTGGTTGAAAGAAGTGAAAGCGGAGATCGTTTGTTACAAAAATGCAATTCGCATTATACGAGAAAAAGGAAAACCCTTAATGGTGTACGGAGAAAAGGGCAACACGAAGCTACATCTTATTAGTAATTTGAAGGCACAAAAACTAATAAGAAAAGGTTGCTATGCTGTTCTAGCACACGTCGAGAAAGTACAAACTGAAGAAAAGAGCATCAATGATGTTCCCGTCGCAAAAGAATTTCCCGATGTATTTCCGAAAGAATTACCGGGATTACCCCCACATCGATCCGTTGAATTTCAAATAGATCTTGTACCAGGAGCTGCACCAATAGCTCGTGCTCCTTACAGACTCGCACCCAGCGAGATGAAAGAACTACAAAGCCAATTACAAGAACTTTTAGAGCGTGGTTTCATTCGACCAAGCACATCACCGTGGGGAGCTCCTGTTTTGTTTGTCAAGAAGAAAGATGGTACATTCAGGTTGTGTATCGACTACCGAGAGTTGAACAAACTTACCATCAAGAACCGCTACCCACTACCGAGAATCGATGACTTATTTGATCAACTACAAGGCTCGTCTGTTTATTCAAATATTGACTTACGTTCCGGGTATCATCAAATGCGGGTGAAAGAAGATGATATTCCAAAGACTGCTTTCAGAACATGTTACGGTCATTACGAGTTTATGGTCATGCCGTTTGGTTTAACTAATGCACCAGCTGTGTTCATGGACCTTATGAACCGAGTGTGTGGACCATACCTTGACAAGTTTGTCATTGTTTTCATTGATGACATACTTATTTACTCAAAGAATGACCAAGAACACGGTGAACATTTGAGAAAGGTGTTAGAAGTATTGAGGAAGGAAGAATTGTACGCTAAGTTTTCAAAGTGTGCATTTTGGTTGGAAGAAGTTCAATTCCTCGGTCACATAGTGAACAAAGAAGGTATTAAGGTGGATCCGGCAAAGATAGAAACTGTTGAAAAGTGGGAAACCCCGAAAACTCCGAAACACATACGCCAGTTTTTAGGACTAGCTGGTTACTACAGAAGGTTCATCCAAGACTTTTCCAGAATAGCAAAACCCTTGACTGCATTAACGCATAAAGGGAAGAAATTTGAATGGAATGATGAACAAGAGAAAGCGTTTCAGTTATTGAAGAAAAAGCTAACTACGGCACCTATATTGTCATTGCCTGAAGGGAATGATGATTTTCTGATTTATTGTGATGCATCAAAGCAAGGTCTCGGTTGTGTATTAATGCAACGAACGAAGGTGATTGCTTATGCGTCTAGACAATTGAAGATTCACGAACAAAATTATACGACGCATGATTTGGAATTAGGCGCGGTTGTTTTTGCATTAAAGACTTGGAGGCACTACTTATATGGGGTCAAAAGTATTATATATACCGATCACAAAAGTCTTCAACACATATTTAATCAGAAACAACTGAATATGAGGCAGCGTAGGTGGATTGAATTATTGAATGATTACGACTTTGAGATTCGTTACCACCCGGGGAAGGCAAATGTGGTAGCCGATGCCTTGAGCAGGAAGGACAGAGAACCCATTCGAGTAAAATCTATGAATATAATGATTCATAATAACATTACTACTCAAATAAAGGAGGCGCAACAAGGAGTTTTAAAAGAAGGAAATTTAAAGGATGAAATACCCAAAGGATCGGAGAAGCATCTTAATATTCGGGAAGACGGAACCCGGTATAGGGCTGAAAGGATTTGGGTACCAAAATTTGGAGATATGAGAGAAATGGTACTTAGAGAAGCTCATAAAACCAGATACTCAATACATCCTGGAACGGGGAAGATGTACAAGGATCTCAAGAAACATTTTTGGTGGCCGGGTATGAAAGCCGATGTTGCTAAATACGTAGGAGAATGTTTGACGTGTTCTAAGGTCAAAGCTGAGCATCAGAAACCATCAGGTTTACTTCAACAACCCGAAATCCCGAAATGGAAATGGGAAAACATTACCATGGATTTCATCACTAAATTGCCAAGGACTGCAAGTGGTTTTGATACTATTTGGGTAATAGTTGATCGTCTCACCAAATCAGCACACTTCCTGCCAATAAAAGAAGATGACAAGATGGAGAAGTTAGCACGACTGTATTTGAAGGAAGTCATCTCCAGACATGGAATACCAATCTCTATTATCTCTGATAGGGATGGCAGATTTATTTCAAGATTCTGGCAGACATTACAGCAAGCATTAGGAACTCGTCTAGAAATGAGTACTGCCTATCATCCACAAACTGATGGGCAGAGCGAAAGGATGATACAAACGCTTGAAGACATGCTACGAGCATGTGTTATTGATTTCGGAAACAGTTGGGATCGACATCTACCATTAGCAGAATTTTCCTACAACAACAGCTACCATTTAAGCATTGAGATAGCGCCGTTTGAAGCACTTTATGGTAGAAAGTGCAGGTCTCCGATTTGTTGGAGTGAAGTGGGGGATAGACAGATTACGGGTCCAGAGATTATACAAGAAACTACCGAGAAGATCATCCAAATTCAACAACGGTTGAAAACCGCCCAAAGTCGACAAAAGAGCTACGCTGACATTAAAAGAAAAGATATAGAATTTGAAATTGGAGAGATGGTCATGCTTAAAGTTGCACCTTGGAAAGGCGTTGTTCGATTTGGTAAACGAGGGAAATTAAATCCAAGGTATATTGGACCATTCAAGATTATTGATCGTGTCGGACCAGTAGCTTACCGACTAGAGTTACCTCAACAACTCGTGGCTGTACATAACACTTTCCACGTCTCGAATTTAAAGAAATGTTTTGCTAAAGAAGATCTCACTATTTCGTTAGATGAAATCCAAATCAACGAAAAACTTCAATTCATCGAAGAACCCGTCGAAATAATGGATCGTGAGGTTAAAAGACTTAAGCAAAACAAGATACCAATTGTTAAGGTTCGATGGAATGCTCGTAGAGGACCCGAGTTCACCTGGGAGCATGAAGATCAGATGAAGAAGAAATACCAGCATCTATTTCCAGAAGATTCGTCAACACCTTCAACAGCTTAAAATTTCGGGACGAAATTTATTTAACGGGTAGGTACTGTAGTGACCCAAACTTTTCCATGTTTATATATATTAATTGAGATTGATATTTACATGATTAAATGTTTCCAACATGTTAAGCAATCAAACTTGTTAAGACTTGATTAATTGAAATATGTTTCATATAGACAATTGACCACCCAAGTTGACCGGTGATTCACGAACGTTAAAACTTGTAAAAACTATATGATGACATATATATGGATATATATATAGTTAACATGATACTATGATAAGTAAACATATCATTAAGTATATTAACAATGAACTACATATGTAAAAACAAGACTACTAACTTAATGATTTTTAAACGAGACATATATGTAACGATTATCGTTGTAAAAGATATTTAATGTATATATATCATATTAAGAGATATTCATACATGATAATATCATGATAATATAATAATTTAAAATCTCATTTGATATTATAAACATTGGGTTAACAACATTTAACAAGATCGTTAACCTAAAGGTTTCAAAACAACACTTACATGTAATGACTAACGATGACTTAACGACTCAGTTAAAATGTATATACATGTAGTGTTTTAATATGTATTTATACACTTTTGAAAGACTTCAATACACTTATCAAAATACTTCTACTTAATAAAAATTCTTACAATTACATCCTCGTTCAGTTTCATCAACAATTCTACTCGTATGCACCCGTATTCGTACTCGTACAATACACAACTTTTAGATGTATGTACTATTGGTATATACACTCCAATGATCAGCTCTTAGCAGCCCATGTGAGTCACCTAACACATGTGGGAACCATCATTTGGCAACTAGCATGAAATATCTCATAAAATTACAAAAATATGAGTAATCATTCATGACTTATTTACATGAAAACAAAATTACATATCCTTTATATCTAATCCATACACCAACGACCAAAAACACCTACAAACACTTTCATTCTTCAATTTTCTTCATCTAATTGATCTCTCTCAAGTTATATCTTCAAGTTCTAAGTGTTCTTCATAAATTCCAAAAGTTCTAGTTTCATAAAATCAAGAATACTTTCAAGTTTGCTAGCTCACTTCCAATCTTGTAAGGTGATCATCCAACCTCAAGAAATCTTTGTTTCTTACAGTAGGTTATCATTCTAATACAAGGTAATAATCATATTCAAACTTTGGTTCAATTTCTATAACTATAACAATCTTATTTCAAGTGATGATCTTACTTGAACTTGTTTTCGTGTCATGATTCTGCTTCAAGAACTTCGAGCCATCCAAGGATCCATTGAAGCTAGATCCATTTTTCTCTTTTCCAGTAGGTTTACCCAAGGAACTTAAGGTAGTAATGATGTTCATAACATCATTCGATTCATACATATAAAGCTATCTTATTCGAAGGTTTAAACTTGTAATCACTAGAACATAGTTTAGTTAATTCTAAACTTGTTCGCAAACAAAAGTTAATCCTTCTAACTTGACTTTTAAAATCAACTAAACACATGTTCTATATCTATATGATATGCTAACTTAATGATTTAAAACCTGGAAACACGAAAAACACCGTAAAACCGGATTTACGCCGTCGTAGTAACACCGCGGGCTGTTTTGGGTTAGTTAATTAAAAACTATGATAAACTTTGATTTAAAAGTTGTTATTATGAGAAAATGATTTTTATTATGAACATGAAACTATATCCAAAAATTATGGTTAAACTCAAAGTGGAAGTATGTTTTCTAAAATGGTCATCTAGACGTCGTTCTTTCGACTGAAATGACTACCTTTACAAAAACGACTTGTAACTTATTTTTCTGACTATAAACCTATACTTTTTCTGTTTAGATTCATAAAATAGAGTTCAATATGAAACCATAGCAATTTGATTCACTCAAAACGGATTTAAAATGAAGAAGTTATGGGTAAAACAAGATTGGATAATTTTTCTCATTTTAGCTACGTGAAAATTGGTAACAAATCTATTCCAACCATAACTTAATCAACTTGTATTGTATATTATGTAATCTTGAGATACCATAGACACGTATACAATGTTTCGACCTATCATGTCGACACATCTATATATATTTCGGAACAACCATAGACACTCTATATGTGAATGTTGGAGTTAGCTATACAGGGTTGAGGTTGATTCCAAAATATATATAGTTTGAGTTGTGATCAATACTGAGATACGTATACACTGGGTCGTGGATTTATTCAAGATAATATTTATCGATTTATTTCTGTACATCTAACTGTGGACAACTAGTTGTAGGTTACTAACGAGGACAGCTGACTTAATAAACTTAAAACATCAAAATATATTAAAAGTGTTGTAAATATATTTTGAACATACTTTGATATATATGTATATATTGTTATAGGTTCGTGAATCAACCAGTGGCCAAGTCTTACTTCCCGACGAAGTAAAAATCTGTGAAAGTGAGTTATAGTCCCACTTTTAAAATCTAATATTTTTGGGATGAGAATACATGCAGGTTTTATAAATGATTTACAAAATAGACACAAGTACGTGAAACTACATTCTATGGTTGAATTATCGAAATCGAATATGCCCCTTTTTATTAAGTCTGGTAATCTAAGAATTAGGGAACAGACACCCTAATTGACGCGAATCCTAAAGATAGATCTATTGGGCCTAACAAACCCCATCCAAAGTACCGGATGCTTTAGTACTTCGAAATTTATATCATATCCGAAGGGTGTCCAGGAATGATGGGGATATTCTTATATATGCATCTTGTTATTGTCGGTTACCAGGTGTTCACCATATGAATGATTTTTATCTCTATGTATGGGATGTGTATTGAAATATGAAATCTTGTGGTCTATTGTTACGATTTGATATATATAGGTTAAACCTATAACTCACCAACATTTTTGTTGACGTTTAAAGCATGTTTATTCTCAGGTGAATACTAAGAGCTTCCGCTGTTGCATACTAAAATAAGGACAAGATTTGGAGTCCATGTTTGTATGATATTGTGTAAAAACTGCATTCAAGAAACTGATTTCGATGTAACATATTTGTATTGTAAACCATTATGTAATGGTCGTGTGTAAACAGGATATTTTAGATTATCATTATTTGATAATCTACGTAAAGCTTTTTAAACCTTTATTTATGAAATAAAGGTTATGGTTTGTTTTAAAAATGAATGCAGTCTTTGAAAAACGTCTCATATAGAGGTCAAAACCTCGCAACGAAATAAATTAATATGGAACGTTTTTAATCAATAAGAACGGGACATTTCAGTTGGTATCCAAGCAAAAGGGGCATATTCGGCTTCGATCATTCAACCATATAATGTAGTTTCGATTACTTGTGTCTATTTCGTAAAACATTTATAAAAGCGCATGTATTCTCAGTCCCAAAAATATATATTGTAAAAGCATTTAAAAAGGGAGTAAATGAAACTCACGCATATAAATATTGTAAAACAGTTATTAAAACATTGCATGTATTCTCAGCTCAAAAATGTAATGAGTAAAAGGGAGCAAATGAAACTCACCATACTGTATTTTGTAGTAAAAATACATATAACGTCATTGAACAAGTGTATGGTTGGTCTCAGATTCACAAACCTATTATTCAATCATGTATATTAATACATGTAATGGTAATCGAATAATATATATATTATTAGTGAATTTATTTGTTATTTTGTATCATGTGTTTTATTAATAACTTAATTAGATATATTTATCTTTATATAGATAATTAACAATTATTACAAAAGTGTTAATATGGTTAGGTTTTATGTCATAAATATATTTTTATATAGAAAATCTTCATTTGATATATTAATAGTTCTAATAATAATAATGATAAAAATAATTACTAATTATGATAAAAATTATGGTAATTCTAATAATAATAAAAATGATAATTTTAATATTAATGATAAAGATAGTACTAATAATAATAATGTTTGTAATAATAATATAATGACGTTTAATGTTAATACTAATAATTATGTTAATATTGATAATAACAATGATAGTAATAATAATATATTTAAAATTTTTAATAATGATAGTAATAATAATAATATTAAAAGGTTGTATTATTTTTACAATAAAAACACTAATTTCTATAAAAATTCTTAAAACTAATAATACTTAATAATAATTCTTGTTAATAGTGTATTAATGTTAATAATAGTAATAATAATAATAATAATAATAAAATTGAGTAATAATTAAACTACCTCAAAGGAGTAATCCTAAAAAAATGCCCAAGTCCGGGTTCGAACCCGCGACGTTCCGCTAACCCGATAACATCCTTAACCCGAATCATCAACACTTGTAAACCTTTATTATCCTATTAAACTATCATCATTATAATCCTAATTATCATCCTAATCATTTTAATTCCACCATCTTAATTATAATCACAATAAAAATCATAATTACAATCATAATCATAATATAATCATATTCATATCATAACCATAATCATATCATAATCATAATCATAATCATATCATAATAATCTAAACATCTCCATCATAATTTATATTTTCTTATCATCATATATCATCATCATCATTTTACTTGACATCATCACTATCATTATCATCCTCTTCCTGGAATCATATTCATCAAATCCTAATTATAATCTAAATCGTTAATCATAACTATGATCATCCCTAATGCTTATCACAACCCGTTATTATTTTTCGACAGCGTTTTTCATCACCAACGTCTTGGTCTCATCATTTTCATTTCAACTTACAAGATCGTTGTCCTGATACACGTTCATCATCAAAGTTTGATAGGGAATGAAACAAGAATAGCTGTTGCAGTAGTCGAATGGAGCTAGTGCAATAGTAATGGGTTCCTTGTTGCATAATTATAATCCAACAACAATAATAGACTTCGGCCCATAATCATACAGTGGAAACTCTCAGCCCAACAAAATGTAAACATGCTCACGGCCCAACAAAATAATGCAGCTGGTTTCACAGAATTTTCGTTCGACATGTCAATAGAGAGATAGGATTTGGCACATAATTTTTAAAGAACTCGATCCACCATGAAAAAACTTCAATGACTAAACAGCCAACATGTTGGCCACGAATTCGCTGTTGGTTCCACTAAAACGTGATAAAGTGCCATCTTTACATTTAATATACAAATGGCCGATTAATTAACTATTACCTCTTAATTTGGTCTGCCAACAAGTCCCACTTGCTCCACATGCATATTTGAAATGCTGTAATATAGATTTTATATAATCAAGTTGGTAAACCCCATTTAGATATGTGTACCACTTCTTTCTTCTATTGTTTCTTAATTAGAGTGACAAAGGTGGTGGTTGTGGGTAAACTTGATTTCGACCAGATTATAAAGGTAAGCTGCAACAATATCGGTTTCATAATAAAAATGGTGGACAGTGGTCATGGTTGAGGGTGAAGGTGTGTAGTTGTTTATGGTTGTGATGGTGATTGTATGGTAAGTTTGAATATGTTCTCGGTTAGGAAACATAAAAAAAAAACGGTTGTTGTCCTAAAAATTATGGTTCGAGTTTGGTGGTTTAAGTAGTGAAATGGAACAAGAAAAAGAGGAAGATATAAAGTGGTCAATACATGGTGGTTTTCTTTTTGTTGGTGATCGCTAGTAAAATATATATATATATATATATATATATATATATATATATATATATATATATATATATATATATATATATATATATACATATATATACATATATATATATATATACTGCAGCAGCCTGCTTTCGAGTGGCGAATTTGCAGAAGAGAGAGAGAGAATAGAGAGAGGAAATTTGATTGAGTTGTTAAAAATGAAAGTAATCGTTTTGATTTGTATCAATGAAAAGGTCAACTAATTTTGTTCATCCAGTACAGAGTTAAAATAAAAAAAATAAAAAGTTGAAAAGGATTGCAAACTGCTTTTGGATGCTTCTGTATTTAACTTCGAATCTCATTACATAATTGAAGACAAGAATCAATTTAGAAAAAGTGTGATTAGGTATTGATTTGTACTGGATTGAGGTCATAAAGCAAAATTTCATTTAGCATGATTGGGATGCAAAACAGAATATGCCATCATTTAGATAAATATGTATTATCTTGTATTATATGAATATACAGTATTAATTTCGTATTATATATATATATATATATATATATATATATATATATATATATATATATATATATATATATATATATATATATATATATATATATATATATATATATATAACCATATTTAGTATATGGATATGTGTATGTATTCGATTATGATATGTATTATTAATTATATACATGTAGTAATACTAGTAAAATTTATGATAATAATATTTATTTATTTTTAATATACTTTATATATATAGCTATGTTTTAAATAATAATTGTTATAATATCATATTTTTATTTTATGTTACATAATTAATTTTAATAACAACAACAACATATAATATTTTAAATTTATATTTCCAATTACCATTTATATATATACACACATATCTATTTATAATTGATTGTTCGTGAATCGTCGAAACTGACCGACGTCAAATGAATGTACTAAAATATTTCAAAATTTTTGAGACTCAACATTACAGACTTTGCTTATCGTGTCGAAATCATAATAAGATTAACTTTAAATTTGCTCGAAAATTTCCGGGTCGTCACAGTACCTACCCGTTAAAGAAATTTCATCCCGAAATTTGAGTGAGGTCATCATGGCTAATAATAAGAATGTTTTCATGACAAATATGAGCTGATAAATTGATTTTTATCACTATCGAGTAAATAAAACAATTCGATGGTGTAAAGAGTGCGAGTGAAGCTATCACAAAATAGTGAAATGAGTAAATGCAAGTTTGTCTTAATCGGTGACGTAGCCACAGTTGATTTTAGAAGATAAGGTGCATCTTAACTTTTGACGTTGTCTTTGTTGAATTTCGGAATTCAAGGGATTAAAGAAAATCTTCGAAATCTAAAAGATTTGATTCTTCGGCGAGTAAGGAAATTAAGATCTCTGTAATTAAATGCGATGATCTATTCCGATTACTACGTCTGATATTTCCATTATAAATTTTTCCTTTTCTGTTCCATTAGTTTTCACCTCTTCTATACTCAATTCCCAAATTCAAAAGATTTTGAAAATGCTTAATCCAGTTCTATTCCTTCTCCTTATCCTGACTGTTGCCGTAATCATTCTCCTTTTCCAACTTCCACCGGAGGAATCTGTTTTCTTCTATTTCGCCCTTAGGGTTATAGTGTTTTTAATTTTCCCGTTTCTTTATGTTGCGATAAACATTGATATACACGGTTTGTAATTTCCGTGTTGTTATTGGACTTAATATTTTCTCTTATATTTCGGAGCTCTTTGCCTTTTTATTCTCCTCTCGACCTCTAGTAAAGAGAGTAATAGTCCAGAATTCGTAAGTATGGAGTTTCAAATGAACTTAATGTTCTAAACAAGAAGGAACGTAATGGCACGATTTGATTTGTCAAATTACCAGAATCACTGAGATTAGAACTATCAAGTATATATTTTCTTGATATGTTCAGAAGTTAATTAAAATGAAAGAGTTATGTAACATGACACATGATGATGTTATAATCTGTGAATCATCATGTTCCATTTAGAAACTCAGCATGACTTACTGTAATATAATCACGTTGATCAAGTGTCATTATATTATACTAATTCATGCATCAGTTCCCAACATTACTTCAATAACATTCATATTTTAAGCTCGAAAGTCTACAGAATATAGAAACTAACAGTTTCTATATGATGTAACACTGATAGCACGACGAGATTAATGATTTCAGATAAGAATAGTTATGAAAATATCTTCAGAAATATGGAGGATATTTATAATGAAAGATACTATGATGTCTTGGAATTTTTAATATCGAAGGATGGTGAAGAAAATTTGTCCGCAAGAGTTTGGAGTCAGAAGCAAGGTATTCGCTAGAGATTTCATCAGAAACAGAATCATCAGGATTCTTAATGTACAAGTTTAGTCCTTGTGATTTGTTCAGAGACTCCTTCGTAGTTTGCTCAATCAGTTTTTCAGTTTCAAACTTTTTTCTGAGCTTTGCCAACATACAATTATTTATCATCAACTTTTGGCTGTTGAGGTCGTTTACAGTTTTTGTTGCTTCATTCAACTTTTCAAAATTCAGAGTATTAATTCACAGACTGGGTGTTTTTCAGGATTTCAGAATGGAAGATCTTAGTTCTAAGAGATAAATGTTATATGGATACATATAACTGTTGCTATAGACATGCTGCGAGATTCAAAATACTGATTTGTCAATTCTCGGTAATTGGTATGGCAATTCTCGTTACCAGATGCGGATGAGTATATGATAGGGTTTTAACGAACCACTATAATGGTTCTTCGGAGAGACTTAAGCCAATGAGTAATGAAGTTGCTGGTAAGTTTACTGCTAATGTGGTAGGATATAAACAGTTCTCCGGTAACGATGACGACAGGCAAATTTATATATTGAGATTATAATAAGGCTACTTCGAATGGAAGTCGAAGTTGATTTGCTGAAGCTGTGACAAAATTGGCTAATTCGAAAAAGAGTTGCAATGTTATTTTCGATAATAACAATGTCAAATGAGCTAGCACAGATACGTGTTAAACGTTTACTCAGGTTCTAAGTGTTTTCAGGTGCATAACTATATGCATTAATCTTTTCTTTCGTAGATGAAGTGCGGTTGCTTCATCCTCTAGATTGAGGTGTTTTCAGGAATCATGAAAGGTTTGAACGTGGATTGTAATCGTCAAGATACAAATGAGGTTTCAGATGAAATCAAGTGGCAACTTGAAGAATTGTTTAGTTTCATATGTTATAATCAATATTTTAATTCATTTTAATTGTCCAATGTTATTAGTCCAAAGTCGATAGTCCACAATTAACATTCCAATAATTCATATATAGTTTAATATATAATATTCGAATTAATTAATACATATCGTGACCCGTGTACATGTCTCAAACTCGATCACAACTCAAGGTATATATATTATTTGAGAATCAACCTCAACCCTGTATAGCGAACTCGATCATTACAACATATAGAGTGTCTATGGTGATTCCAAATAACATATATAGATGCGTCAATATGATATGTTAAAACCTTGTATACGTGTCCCGATATTTAAAGTGCGTAAAATATATAACAGAAATTAAATGACGATAAATAAAATTGCGAGAATTAAAATTGCGATAAATAAAATGTAATACAGAATTAATAGTTAGCTGGGAACAGTTAGCTAGGATTTTGTTAGCGTGGATTCTTAACAAAATTTCTCATAGTTAATTTGTTTATTTCTAACAATTTTTATTTTGTCCAATGTTTTCTTCATTATGCCACTTGTTGGATTCTGATAGGTCAAAATCCAAATATGAAATTGAATGAAAATGGTTATTCTGCGGTGAACGGATTCATATCTTTGTAGATGTAAGTAGGATAGTAAATGAATGTTGAATCAGATTTGAAGAATGTACAGTGTAACTTATTAATGTGAAATCTAAATATTCCTCGGGTATTACCTACCCGTTAAAATATTTTCACCATTAACAGTTTGTACAAAAGAATTTTAAATTACAATCTTTATGAAAAAATATATATATCTATATATTTTCTTCAGATGTAATCATGGATTTAATGAGTCAATATGATATTAAACTCATTTGATTTACCGTTAGAACAAGAATATATAATCTCTAAATCATTAGAGATTACATAATCGCTATGTCGAACGAAGATAAATGATGTAGAACGTCAGGTAGAACGATGATTATACTCGAGGTACAGAATGAGATGTCGAAGTTGGTGACGCGGATGTTGTTGTTGGTGGTATTAGTGTTGTTGGTGCTGAGGCTAGTGATGTTACTGGTGTTGGTGATATTGCTGGTGCTTGCAAATTATGTACCGTGCTCTCTAAAGTTAACACTCGAGCTCGGAGTTCTTTAACTTTTTCTACTAACCCTGGTTGATTATCAGTGTGAGGTAGAGGTCGGATATCTTCTCTAGTTCCATTAATGGTAGCCTCAAGACGAAAAATTCTTGCAAAAAGGGTATAAACGGTGTTACGAACAGGTTCTCCGGTGAGCGGGTTAAGTACTCCAAGGTTAGGTGGTAGATTCGGTTCTTGATATGGAGTACCTTCTTCCCTTCTCCATAGGGTGAGTATGTCGTGAACCCACCCGCATTTTATCCAGTAATCACGGTAATTGATTGGTTGGTGTGCTCCTGTCACGCTGTCTTCGAAGTCAGAGGAACTTGGTCGATTCGTAGAGGCCATCTTACGCGATCACAGAAAAGATTTTTGGTATGAAAAGTTTAGTGACAGTAATTGATAGTTGGATGGTATTCTCAATGCATCATATGCATAGATATATATAATACCAGATCCCTTAAATTACAGAGAAATTTACGGGAGATATCAGGCAAAGTATACCGTAATGGATACGCTAAGATATGAATTTGTCTATACACTATCGATGCACTAAATGCAATAAGACGTGTCTAGACTAAGAATGATAAGCAAGTGATTCCCTAAGAATGATAAGCAGGTAATTTTCGACACGAAATGATAAGCAAAACTTTTGACATGCAGACACGGTCGAAGTCCAGACTCACTAATGCATCTAAACAACTATCAGCTAGACACACTAATGCAAGACCTGGTTCGCTAAGACCACCGCTCTGATACCAACTCTAACGACCCGTCCTAATCCATCTGGATGAATACATTACATTTGGTTACATCGCGAGGTACTTGACCTCTATATGATACATTTTACAAACATCGCATTCGTTTTTAAAAGACAAACTTTCATTACATCGAAAAGTTGATGGCATGCCTACCATTTCATAATACATATAATTATAATTGACTTAATAATAATCTTGATGAACTCAACGACTCGAATGCAACGTCTTTTGAAATATGTCATGAATGACTCCAAGTAATATTTCTAAAATGAGCAAATGCACAGCGGAAGATTTCCTTCATACCGGAGAATAAACATGCTTTAAAGTGTCAACCAAAAGGTTGGTGAGTTCATTAGTTTAACATAAATATTTATTTGCATCATTTTTAATAGATCACAAGATTTTCATTTCCAGTTCTCATAAATAAACGTCCCATGCATAGAGACAAAAATATCATTCATATGGATTGAACACCTGGTAACCGACATTAACAAGATGCATATAAGAATATCCCCTATCATTTCGGGAAATCCTTCGAACATGATAAAAACGAATTCGAAGTACTAATGCATCCGGTAATTTGGATGGGGTTCGTTAGGCCCAATAGATCTATCTTTAGGATTCGCGTCAATTAGTAGATCGGTTTACTAATTCTTAGGCTACCAAGCAAAAGGGGCATATTCGGCATCGATCATTCAACCATATAATGTAGTTTCGATTACTTGTGTCTATTTCGTAAAACATTTATAAAAGCGCATGTATTCTCAGTCCCAAAAATATATATTGCAAAAGCATTTAAAAAGGGAGTAAATGAAACTCACGCATATAAATATTATAAAACAGTTATTAAAACATTGCATGTATTCTCAGCCCAAAAATGTAATGAGTAAAAGGGAGCAAATGAAACTCACCATACTGTATTTTGTAGTAAAAATACATATAACGTCATTGAACAAGTGTATGGTTGGTCTCGGATTCACGAACCTATTATTCAATCATGTATAATAATACATGTAATGGTAATCGAATAATATATATATTATTAGTGAATTTATTTGTTATTTTATATCATGTGTTTTATTAATAACTTAATTAGATATATTTATCTTTATATAGATAATTAATATTTATTACAAAAGTATTAATATGGTTAGGTTTTATGTCATAAATATATTTTTATATAGAAAATCTTCATTTGATATATTAATAGTTCTAATAATAATAATGATAAAAATAATTACTAATTATGATAAAAATTATGGTAATTCTAATAATAATAAAAATGATAATTTTAATATTAATGATAAAGATAGTACTAATAATAATAATGTTTGTAATAATAATACTAATAACGATTAATGTTAATACTAATAATTATGTTAATATTGATAATAACAATGATAGTAATAATAAAATATTTAAAAAATTTAATAATGATAGTAATAATAATAATATTAAAAGGTTGTATTATTTTTACAATAAAAACAATAATTTCGAAAAAAATTCTTAAAACTAATAATACTTAATAATAATTCTTGTTAATAGTGTATTAATGTTAATAATAGTAATAATAATAATAAAATTGAGTAATAATTAAACTACCTCAAAGGAGTAATCCTAAAAAAATGCCCAAGTTCGGGTTCGAACCCGCGACGTTCCGCTAACCCGATAACATCCTTAACCCGAATCATCAACACTTGTAAACCTTTATTATCCTATTAAACTATCATCATTATAATCCTAATCATCATCCTAATCATTTTAATTCCGCCATCTTAATTATAATCACAATAAAAATCATAATTATAACATAATCATAATCATAATATAATCATATTCATATCATAACCATAATCATATCATAATCATAATCATAATCATATCATAATAATCTAAACATCTCCATCATCATTTATATTTTCTTATCGTCATATATCATCATCATCATTTTACTTGACATCATCACTATCATTATCATCCTCTTCCTGGAATCATATTCATCAAATCCTAATTATAATCTAAATCGTTAATCATAGCTATGATCATCCCTAATGCTTATCACAACCTGTTATTATTTTTCGACAGCGTTTTTCATCACTAACGTCTTGGTCTCATCATTTTCATTTCAACTTACAAGATCGTTGTCCTGATACACGTTCATCATCAAAGTTTGATAGGGAATGAAACAAGAATAGCTGTTGCAGTAGTCGAATGGAGCTAGTGCAATAGTATTGGGTTTCTTGTTGCATAATTATAAGCCAACAACAATAATAAACTTCGGCCCATAATCATACAGTTGAAACTCTCAGCCCAACAAAATGTAAACATGCTCACGGCCCAACAAAATAATGCAGCTGGTTTCACAGAATTTTCGTTCTACATGTCAATAGAGAGATAGGATTTGGCACATAATTTTTAAAGAACTCGGTCCACCACGAAAAAACTTCAATGACTAAACAGCCAATATGTTGGCCACGAATTCGCTGTTGGTTCCACTAAAACGTGATAAAGTGCCATCTTTACATTTAATATACAAATGGCCGATTAATTAACTATTACCTCTTAATTTGGTCTACCAACAAGTCCCACTTGCTCCACATGCATATTTGAAATGCTGTAATATAGATTTTATATAATCAAGTTGGCAAACCCCATTTAGATATGTGTACCACTTCTTTCTTCTATTGTTTCTTAATTAGAGTGACAAAGGTGGTGGTTGTGGGTAAACTTGATTTCGACCAGATTATAAAGGTAAGCTGCAACAATATCGGTTTCATAATAAAAATGGTGGACAGTGGTCATGGTTGAGGGTGAAGGTGTGTAGTTGTTTATGGTTGTGATGGTGATTGTATGGTAAGTTTGAATATGTTCTCGGTTAGGAAACATAAACAAAAAATGGTTGTTGTCCTAAAAATTATGGTTCGAGTTTGGTGGTTTAAGTAGTGAAATGGAACAAGAAAAAGAGGAAGATATAAAGTGGTCAATACATGGTGGTTTTCTTTTTGTTGGTGATCGCTAGTAAAATATATATATATACTGCAGCCTGCTTTCGAGTGGCGAATTTGCAGAAGAGAGAGAGAGAAGAGAGAGAGGAAATTTGATTGAGTTGTTAAAAATGAAAGTAATCATTTTGATTTGTATCAATGAAAAGGTCAACTAATTTTGTTCATCCAGTACAGAGTTAAAATAAAAATAAAATAAAAAGTTGAAAAGGATTGCAAACTGCTTTTGGATGCTTCTGTATTTAACTTCGAATCTCATTACATAATTGAAGACAAGAATTAATTTAGAAAAAGTGAGATTAGGTATGGATTTGTACTGGATTGAGGTCATAAAGCAAAATTTCATTTAGCATGATTGGGATGCAAAACAGAATACGCCATCATTTAGATAAATATGTATTATCTTGTATTATATGTATATACAGTATTAATTTCGTATTTTATATATATATATGTATGTATATATATATATATATATATATATATATATATATATATATATATATATATATATATATATATAGTATATGGATATGTATTCGATTATGATATGTATTATTAATTATATACATGTAGTAATACTAATAAAATTTATGATAATAATATTTATTTATTTTTAATATACTTTATATATATAGCTATGTTTTAAATAATAATTGTTATAATATCATATTTTTATTTTATGTTACATAATTAATTTTAATAACAACAACAACATATAATATTTTAAATTTATATTTCCAATTACCATTTATATATATACACACATATCTATTTATAATTGATTGTTCATGAATCGTCGAAACTGACCGAAGTCAAATGAATGTACTAAAATAGTTTAAAATTTTTGAGACGCAACATTACAGACTTTGCTTATCGTGTCGAAATCATAATAAGATTAAGTTTAAATTTGTTCGGAAATTTTTGGGTCGTCACATGGGGTTCGGCCGAATGGCCCATGGGGTGAGTCCCCGGGCTCGTGTTTTGCAAAAGCTTGTACTCGTGGCTCGTTTCAAGTGCCGTTTAGTCGTACCGAAGGCCCGGAACGCTAAACCGATCGTTAAAACGAAACCAAATGTTAATTATTAAAATAAACCCGAGCGTTTCGTTGCTCAAAAAGCAGTTATCAAAACCGTATTATTTTTATCGTATTTCATTATCCGAAATATTTATTTGAATTAATATCAACCCATATTAATTATTGTAACCCTCCAAGTATCGAGTATGTATTTATTACACATAAACACACAAAAGTCAAGTAATCGCCGTTAAATTAATTAACAGAAGGTTAACGGAAGTGACGAAAAAAGCAGGGTTGTTACATTACCCACCTGTTATTAACGTCCGCTGAAGTAGTTTCTTCAGGAAACAGTTGCGGCTATTTCAGTCTCATCTGGTCTTCACGCTCCCACGTGAACTCTGGTCCTCTTCTCGCGTTCCACCGAACTTTAACAATGGGTTCTGATTTGCTTCAACTGTTTCTCCTCACGGCCCAAGATTTCGATAGGTTCCTCAATGAAATGAAGTTTGTCGTCGATAAGCAGTTCTTCTAAAGGAATAATCAAATTCGCATCGGCTAGGCACTTCTTTAGGTTGGATACATGAAAAACGTCGTGTATACCACTGAGTGCTTGTGGTTGCTCCAATCTATAAGCCACCGGTCCAACCCTTTCGGTTATCTTGAACGGTCCAACATATTTAGGACTCATTTTACCTCGTTTTCCAAACTGTACGACACCCTTCCAAGGTGATACCTTAAGCATAACTTTGTCACCAACTTGGAATTCTATGTCCTTCCGTCTAACATCGATATAACTCTTTTGATGACTCCGAGCCGTTCTTAATCATTCCTGTATCTGTAGGACTTTCTCTGTTGTCTCCTGAATAATCTCAGGACCTTTCAACTGACTATCCCCCAATTCACTCAAACCAACGGGAGATCTACATTTCTTTCCGCACAACGCTTCGAAAAGTGTAGCTTTAATGCTCGCATGGTAGCTGTTATTGTATGAGAACTCTGTGACGACCCGAGAATTTCCGATCAAATTTAAACTTAATTTTAATATGATTTTGACACGATAAGCAAAGTCTGTTGAACTGAATCTTAAAATTTTTGAACTGATTCATGAAATCATTTAACCTTTGACTGTGTCCGACGATTCACGAACCTTTAATTGTAAATAGAAATATTTATATATATAAATTACTATACATGTAAATAAGTATATTGTAAATTAAATAGATTAATAAACTGTAAGGTGATTAGATATTAAGAAAGAAAACTTAAACTTAATAATTAAAACATAACTAAAAAATAAAGTTATTACAGTAATATTATTATTACTTTCATTATTACTATTAATATAAATATCAATATCAGTATTATTAAAATTAAAGTTATAATTATTGTTATAATTACTACTAAGATGATTACTGAAAATTTTTAATTTTTATTTAAAATTATTATTACATTTCTCATTATTACACTTATCATGATTAAAGTTAATAATAATATTATTACATATTATATCATTAACAATATTAAAATCCCTTTTATTATTATTAGTATTTCTGTTATTAAAAAATGTATTATAATTATCACTAAAAATTATCATTTTTATTTAAAATTATTATCATTATTACTTTTATCATTAATATTATTATTATTACTAGTATTATTTTGATATTATTATTAATAATAATATTATTATTTCTGATATTATTTGTTATTATTAATAGACTTATTATTATTAAAGTATTTATATGTAATATTTTTTTTTGGTAATATAACAGTGATTAATTATTGGAATCTACTTTGTATTGCTATCCCACTGTATTTGCATTTTGTTATTGTCCAAAAATTTGTTACATATCTAATTCAATTGTACAAACCTGTGGAAAATCACAACCTGCTTTTGTTTTCTTTTATTCAACTTCTTGTCTAATTGAATATTCCTATCTAATTCTTGTCTGTAAGTTGTGGAATGGCATATACACGAACCAAATATTGATCAAAGATTATTACTGCATCATTCCCTCAACCACATTACATATATTACATACTGGAACTCGAATTAAAAAGAAAATACATAGAAAAACCCATCAGGTACCCTGTTCGTGAACCATTCTCTCAAAAACTCAATTTTTATATCAAATTTGAAAATGTGTAAATGTAGAGTTGTTAGGGATCCCTTCTTCAAACTTCCTGTAAATTATCAAAGTCCAATTCATCATATCGAGTTCCAATTTTTGAAGTCAAGGTTTAAAAAGAAAAAGTCAACGTTTGTGTTCATAGTGAAATTCGAAATTGTTTTAATGTTTTGAGTAAAATTGACGATCCATAAAGCTTCCAGTAACGTTTTACCACCTATTTCATGTTATAAGATTTTTCTAAAACGAGCTAGAATTCGAATTTTGACCTTGAGTTTTTTTATTTATTTATTTTTTTTTTCTTTCGTAACAGCTACTGTAGCTGTAGGTTGAAATTAATTTTTTTTTCTTTCTTTTCCAATTCATCAAACGAACATATTTGATTCTGTTTTCATACTCAAATACAACAATTAATCAATAATTATGATTGTCCTAACCTCTGGTCGAGTTCACGATTGTAAAGAAGAATATGAAAATTTGGAATAAAAGTAATACGGGTTATAGTCACTGAGGTGGGTAAAATTTCAGAAAGACTGAAATGGACGAGTGGTTGTGGGTGTTTTCGGGTGGGCGTGAGGTCTCGGGTTCGATCCCTGCGTGGTGCATTTTTTTTATGGATTTCTAAGGTAGACCTTATTTATTATACTTATTATTATGATTATTATTATTGTTATTGTTATTATAATTACTATTATTATTGTATTATTGTTATTATTAATATTAATATTATTATTATTATTATTAAGTATTAGTTTTATTATCAATAGCATTATTATTATGTATTATGAATATTATCATTATTATTACCATTATTACTTATTATTAATATTGTTACAATTATTAGTATTATAATTATTATTATTATTACTAATATATGTACCATGATAAAGATTATCATTTGTTCATGATTATTATGATTATAGTTACAAACTTGATTGATTATATTATTATTGTTATAAAAATAATAAAATTCATTATTAGTTTCATTAAAAATGTATACTTGTATCATTTTATAATTAATAGTAACGTTATTATTATTATTACTAGTATTATAATTAATATTAGTATTATAATTATCATTATAAGTATCATAATCATTACTATTATTATTATTATCATTATGAATATTAATATTTATATTATAATGAGTGTTATTATTATGTAAGTACAAAAATCACTATCATAACTATCATTAACCGTAAAAATTAACATTTTCACGATATTATTATTATTATCATTAATAGAATTATTAACACTATTATCTTTATTAGTAATATTAAGTATTATAATTATTATCATTTTTACCATTTGTAATATTATAGTAGTATTATTATAATTACTATATTCTAACAAACCAGCGATATATTTTATACAGATAACATAACAAAATTTATATTTTATATACAAAATGAATATATGAAACATATATATATATATATATATATATATATATATATATATATATATATATATATATATATATATATATATATATATATATATATATAATATAAAAATGATATAACTAATAAATATATATATATATATTGTTCGATTACAATTATATGTTTTAATATATAAATGAATGATATAGGTTCGTGAATCCGAGGCCAACTCTGCATTGTTCAGTATCGTCATATGAATATTTTTACTACAAAATATTGTAGAGTGAGTTTCATTTGCTCCCTTTTTAAATGCTTTTGCAATATATATTTTTGGGACTGAGAATACATGCGCTGCTTTTATAAATGTTTTACGAAATAGACACAAGTAATCGAAAACTACATTATATGGTTGGATTATTAAACTGAATATCGCCCCTTCAAGTCTGGTAACCTAAGAATTAGGGAAATGGCCCCTAATTGACGTGAATCCTATAGGTAGATCTATCGGGCCCAACGAGCCCCATCCAGGGTATGGATGCTTTAGTACTTCGAGGTATTATTTAGTATATTAGCTGCGCACTGTATACTGGGGGATATTCTATATGCATCTTGTTAAGATCGGTTACCAGGTGTTCAATCCATATGAATGATTTTTATCTCTATGCAATTTGCGAAATGCCTGATATGAGATGTGTATTTATGAGAAATGAAAATCTTGTGATCTATTAAAATGATGAAAATGATCGTTTATGATAAACTAATGAACTCACCAACCTTTTAGTTGACACTTTAAAGCATGTTTATTCTCAGGTTTGAAAGAAATCTTCCGCTGTGCATTTACTCATATTAGAGATATTACTTGGAGTCATTCATGACATATTTCAAAAGACGTTGCATTCGATTCGTTGAGTTCATCACGATTATTATTAAGTCAATTATAGTTGGATATATTATGAAATGGTATGCATGCCGTCAACTTTCGATGTAATGAAAGATTGTCTTTTCAAAAACGAATGCAATGTTTGTAAAATGTATCATATAGAGGTCAGGTACCTCGCAATGTAACCAAATGTAATGTATTCGTCCAGGTGGATTAGGACGGGTCGTTAGAAACTCAGCTAGTGGTAAGTACTTATCCCATCCGTTTCCGAAATCAATGACACATGCTCTCAACATGTCCTCAAAAGTCTAAATAGTTCATTCGCTTTGGCCATCTGTCTGGGGGTGATACGCTGTACTCATATCTAAACGGGTCCCCATTGCTTTCTGTAATGACTGCCAAAACCCGGAAATGAATCTGCTATCGCAATCGGATATAATAGATATAGGCACTCCATGCCTAGAGACGACTTCCTTAATGTAGATCTGAGCCAACTTCTCCATTTTATCAATTTCTCTTATCGTTAAGAAGTGTGCAGACTTAGTGAGACGATCCACGATAACCTAAATAGTATCGTAACCTCCCACTATTCAGTTTCGTGATGAAGTCCATGGTAATACCTTCCCACTTCCACTGGGGAATCTCTGGTTGAGTTAATAATCCTGATGGCTTCTGATGTTTAGCCTTGACTTTAGCGCAAGTCAAGCACTTACCGACATAGGTAGCAATGTCAGCTTTCAAATTTGGCCACCAATAAAATGCTTTCAAATCTTGGTACAATTTATCTGATGGATGAGTTGAGTACCTTGACTTGTGTGCTTCCTCCAACACTAGTTCTCTCAATCCACCGAACTTTGGTACCCAAATTCGATTAGCAAAGTACCGTGTTCCGTCCTCCTTGATGTCAAATTTCTTATCCATTCCTCTGAGAAATTCAACATCTACATTTTTTTGTTTCACGGCCTCTCGTTGTGCTTCACGGATTTGTGATGTGAGATTCGTAAGGACAACTATGTTAAGAGCCTTAACCCTGAGGGGTTTCTCTCGCTCTTTTCTACTAAAAGCATCCGCCACAACATTCGTTTTTCCCGGATGGTATTGAAGTTCGCAGTTATAATCGTTAAGTAGTTCCATCCAACGTCGTTGTCTCATGTTGAGCTGTATCTGATCAAATATGTGCTGTAAACTCTTATGGTCGGTGAAGATAGTAAATTTGGTTCTATACAGGTAGTGTCTCCACATTTTAAGTGCAAAGACAATAGCTCCTAATTCAAGGTCATGCGTAGTGTAGTTCTGCTCATGAATCTTTAACTGACGCGATCCATAAGCAATAAATTTATATCGTTGCATAAGCACACAACTCATTCCTTGTCGTGAGGCATCACAATAAACAACAAAATCTTCACTTCCCTCTAGTAGAGACAATATTGGTGCAGTTGTTAACTTCTCCTTCAACAACTGAAATGCAGTTTCTTGAGGTTCTGACCACTCATACCTCTTGATCTTATGAGTCAACGCGGTTAATGTGAAAGGACCCGTCCTAATCCATCTGGACGATGTCCATATCGATTATAAACGATTCACAAAAGTTGATTACATCGCGAGGTACTTGACCTCTATATGATACATTTTACAAACATTGCATTCGTTTTTGAAAAGACAATCTTTCATTACATCGAAAGTTGACAGGCATGCATACCATTTCATAATATATCCAACTATAATTGACTTGATAATAAACTTGATGAACTCGACGACTCGAATGCAACATCTTTTGAAATATGCCATGAATGACTCCAAGTAATATCTATAAAATGAGCAAATGCACAGCGGAAGATTTCTTTCGTACCTGAGAATAAACATGCTTTCAAGTGTCAACCAAAAGGTTGGTGAGTTCATTAGTTTAACATAAATAAACATTTCCATCATTTTAATAGACCACAAGATTTCATATTTCAATTTCTCATAAATATACGTCCCATGCATAGAGACAAAGATATCATTCATATGGATTGAACACCTGGTAACCGACATTCACAATATGTATATAAGAATATCCCCATCATTCCGGGATCCTCCTTCGAACATGATATAAATTTCGAAGTACTAAAGCATCCGGTACCTTGGATGGGGCTTGTTGGGCCCGATAGATCTATCTTTAGAGTTCGCGTCAATTAGAGTGTCTGTTCCCTAATTCTTAGATTACCAGACTTAATAAAAAGGGGCATATTCGATTTCGATCATTCAACCATATAATGTAGTTTCGATTACTTGTGTCTATTTCGTAAAACATTTATAAAAGTTGCGCATGCATTCTCAGCCCAAAAATATAAAAGGGTAAAAAGGTAAATGAAACTCACCATACTGTATTTTGTAGTAAAAATACATATGACGACATTAAATAAGTGTTGGGTTGACCTTGGATTCACGAACCTATATCAATTGTATATTTATTAATACATGTAATCGTAATCGAATAAATTTATATGTATTATATCTTAAATTATATGTCTCATATATTTGATTTGTATAAATATTTAAAATAATTAATATTTATATTGTTTAATATGTCTATGTGATTAGTATTATATTAAAAATCAATAATAGCTCATATGTAGTTATTTAATATATAATTATATGTATTTGTAATAGATATATTCTTATATAGAAAATATTTATTTATTATAATAATATTGTTAATATGAAAGTAATAATAATAATAATGATAATAATAATAATAATAGTAATAATAATATTGGTAATAATAATAATAATGAATTTAATAAAAAAAATGATAATATTAATAATAATACTAATTTTTATAATAAAAGACACTTTTCATAATAATCTTAATAATAATGTTAGTTTTAGTAAAAAAAATGACCTTTTTAATAAAAATGATATTTTTTAATGTTATTAATAATAATAATATTAATGATAAATAATAATAAACATAATCTTAATCATATAATAATAATATTAATAATGAGTAATAAGTAAACTACCTCAATGAAGTAGTTCTTAAAAAATGCCCAAGTCCGGGTTTGAACCCGCGACGTCCCGCTAACTCGATAACAACCTAAACATCTTCGGCTCATCAATATAAATCATAACCTCACGATCATCAATAATGATCATCAATATTTTAACCGATCGTCGTCATCATTAACTTATTATCTCGAATATCATTATTCATTATCATATATCATGTATTATATATATCACATATCATATATCATATATCGTCATGTGTAACATCGCCACGACATCATCATAATCATCTAACATCTTCATTATTAAAACCCATCATCATCCTATATCATCCATCATCATCATCGCCATAATACATGTAACATCATACGTAACCATCATCATCCCATTATCATTTCCATCATACTTATTATCATATTCATCACTATTCTAATTATTATCATAGTCATTACTTATCATCATTATCATTGATCATCTCATCACTAAACATCATCATCTGTTAATGATTATCATCATCTTATGCATCATCTATTTCATCAACTCCTCGTCTATCTACCTTAGTTTCTTTCGGCCCCATTTGCAAGTGTTCCAAGCCCAAAATACACTAGTCCAAAACAAGTTTAAATGGCCCAAACAGAAAATAAATAAGATAGCCTAACATTAATTCGATCCAATGGCATGTATGTGGATTTTATTTTTGGTACAGCCGATTAAAAAAAAATGATTGGAAATAGTATAAACCGCTACCTCAGCTATCTCGTTTTTCTTTATCCTTTTCCACTCTTTTATTTATTTATTATTCAACGTCATTTCCTCAAAGAATAATGAACGTCCCTTTTTTTCTTTAGAACCTTTCTTGGTCGGCCATGAGCTTGCTATATGTCCCACTTGTGAATTTAATAAACGCCATCCATTGATAATACTATAATCAAGTTCAAACATGAAATAGTAATATAAAAACTCTTGATGGGAAGAGTTGTTCGAATAAAATAGAAACCAAAAGTAAGAACTCCAATAGCAGCGTAATTAACTGCAAACAGAAAAGGGTGTGCAGCAGTAGTATGAACACGTATTGACTGCAATTCATGGTTGTTGTAGGTCGAATATGGAAGCAGGAAAAAGAAAAAAAAATATACCGATAATGATGATTGTTGGGGTCCTCAATCGTATGTTCAATATGTGATGGTTTAATTGTTCATGGCCTCGATCCAAAAGAAATCAAAACGGCAACAGGAAGTTAATATTGGGTTCGATTTGAAACACCTATGGATGTTTTAGCTGTTGCAGGTTCTCGGATAACAACAATGGGGTTTCTAGTTGATGGGTTTGAGGTTTCTTGTATGTTAAACGCAGATAGAACAGAAACAAAAGGTTGCTGTAACTTCATATTTATCGATGGTTAAGATGGTGGGTATATATGATTCTTGTTTGTTAACAGCAAAAATAAAATATACGCGAGTTGTAATTGGAAGGGAGAGAGAAGAGAGAGAGAGAGAGGGTGTAACAGTTGTAGGGTGTTGGGTAATTTGATGGTAGTGGCTTGTTCATGAAGAAGAGAGGGTGGCCGGTGGTTGTTGCATGATAGTAGCGGCGGCTTAGGTGATGGTGGTTGTGGTCCGAAGGCAATAGTGATCATGGGTGGAGTATGGGTGGTGTTAAAATGCCGGAGGTGATGGTTGATCATAGAGAAAGGAGTGATCGGTGATATGCATTTCATATGCATAAAGTATATATATTGATTGATGTAAATATATATAATAAAATAATAAATATAATAGTAATATAACATGAATTCTCAATTGGAACGTGCAACACAATATATCCATCACTATGGTATGCCGACACTTTTAAAATATCTATCAGCACTATTTCACGAGGTAATATATCGTAATATATCGTGTCCACTGCTAAACATTTATCATATACAAGTTTTCTGAAAAATCCCCAATTTTTAAATTAAGCTCATTTATTTATTTTGATCATTAACTGTTTGAAACTTGATCAAAAAGGTTCGCTAATTATTTATTTTGATGTTCCAAATAATAGGTACGGGGTATTAAACTCAACACAGGGTATTTAATTATATTTTTAACAAACTTAAAGTTTATAAAACATAATTATGGATCAACATTTAATTTCAACTTCTCATAATTTTGAGTTTATCGATCATAAAAAAAATTGACCTGTCATTCGTACTCAATCCCAACTAAAATATACAATTTAATTAAAATTCAAAATAAGATAGTAAATATATTTTCAACTAGTCTGAAGTTTACGTAGTCTATTAATGAGCTTTCATTTATTTTAAAAATCAGATAAATTTGAATCACTTATATAAATACCAACGAATCAACAATCGAGTATTACTATTATTTAATAATTATATTTAATATACATTACACATATATATAGATTCCTATTAACTTTTATTATATTTCATATTATCTTAAATTACAATTCAAATTATTATTATTATTATTATTATTATTATTATTATTATTATTATTATTATTATTATTATTATTATTATATATATATATATATATTTAAATATATATGCATCTATTTACAAATAGTTGTTCGTGAATCGTCGAGAACAGTCGAGGGTCATTTGAATACATGAACACAGTTCAAAAGTTTTTGAGGCTTAACATTACAGACTTTGCTTATCGTATCGAATTCATATTAAGATTAAGTTTAAATTTGGTCGAAAATTTCCGGGTCGTCACATAATGGTCGGGCAATCTTAGATAATCCTTCAATGAATCTCCTGTAGTAACCAGCTAGACCCAAAAATTTCCGGATCTGAGTTGGCATCTTTGGAGTTTCCCAATTCTTAACCGACTCAATCTTTGCTGGATCGACCTGTATTCCATTGGCCCCTACAACATGGCCAAGAAATTGTACCTATGGTAACCAAAAGTCACACTTAGAGAACTTTGCATACAACTGCTCTTTTCTAAGCATGGTCAATACCGATTGTAGATGCTGTTCGTGCTCTTCCTTGTTCTTGGAGTACACGAATATATCATCAATAAACACAATGACGAATTTATTTAGGTATGGCTTACAGACACGGTTCATGAGGTCCATGAACACTGCTGGTGCATTCGTCAAACCAAACGGTATCACTGTAAACTCATAATGTCCATAACGTGTTCTAAACGCCGTCTTCGGGACATCAGCTTCTTTGACTCTCAATTGGTGATACCTGGATCTCAAATCAATCTTCGAATAACAACTAGATCCCTAAAGCTGATCAAATAAGTCATCAATCCTGGGTATCAGATACCGATTCTTGATTGTCAACGTGTTCAATTCTCTGTACTCGATACACAATCTCATCGACCCATCCTTCTTTTTAACAAAAAAGATCGGAGCTCCAAATAGGAAATTCATGGCTATGTGACCCACCTTCTAGTACCTATCACAAATTGGGGCATTACAACCCTGATGTTCTTCACCATGGGAAGCTCTTGTAGTTCTAAAGGTGTAAGCTCGTATATTATACGCGTAACGGGTGCAGCTGCTAGCGCCAAATCAATCCGAAATTTGACTTCACAGTGGGGTGAACGTGTAACCCCAGGGCTATCTCTAATAGTCGGGACATATTCAGGTCTCTTAAATGTCAATTCATCTTTACTCACATGTGTCAGAATTGCGAGACATTCTCATCTTGTGTACTTCTAGACCTTCGAGTAATTAGTGTAGCTTGACGGTGTACTGATCTCCTCTCCGTACACCATTAACATCGGTGAAAGAAATTCGAATAGTCTTCTGGTCATAGCTGCCTCGGTTGTATCATCAGATAACCAGTTTGTTTCAACCACTAGGTTAAAACTTCCCAATTTAATAGTTCTATAGAGTACACGTTGTCTAAGGAAGGTACAGGGTTATAAACGTTGTGACCAACTTCTCTAGCATTAAAGCTTCTATCAGCACTGATGTTGACATCATATATAAACATTATGGATGATGAGTGAGAACAATTTCGTGACAAATTTCATGGAAAATGAAAATGAACAAGGTGTAATGGCAACTCAAACAAAATTTGATATTTAATCAAAAAGGGTTAGTACAATCTCCCAGGCGTGTGTGTCTCGCGGGAAACAGTTGAAGTGTAGTTCACGTCGATGTGTTCAAAATTTATTGGTAATGTTTGTGGTTATAATGAAAATGATTGCGCTTAAGAAACGTACGTTGGAACAGAATGAGAAGGGATATGGTAACGAGTAGTATTACTAGTTGTAATGAGTGGTGGCATTAGTAATAATTAGCGATGGGTTACGATAAGCAGGGATGATAGTAGTGAAGGATAAGTTGTTAGATAGCATGCTCGCATCATAAGTATATACACAAGTATACTAATGCACCTAATAAGGCATAATGGTAATCAGTCGGTAGGCTCGTGTTGGGAAACAGAACCGTGAATGGTGGGTGGCTGAATGATAGGTAAGTTGGAAGTCGAGTAGACAATATCTACTATGTATTGTGCGGGCTGTTACTAGGAACTCCTCCTCTAAGGACGTATCAAAAATGAGTTGTGATGCACAGTAGCGAGCAGTAAAACGTGGAGGTGTGAGTAGTGACGAGTAGTACTTAGTAGTGGTAAGTAGTAATGAGTAGTAGTAAGTGACAAAGGGTAGCAGTAAGTAGTATTTAGCAATGACAAGCAGTGAGAAGTAGTGATCAGTCGTGACTAGCAGTGAGAGGTGGCGTTGAGTAGTAATTAGCAGCGATAAACAGTACTGAGTAGTGGTATGAGAAGTAGTGATCAGTCGTGACTAGCAGTGAGAGGTGGCGTTGTTCAAGTAGTGTCTTTGTAGTGACATGTAGTGATCGGTGGTGGAAGTGTCGAGTAGTGACGAGTTGTGTCAAGATTACAGGTTATATTACAATTAGTTTGCACAGTGTAAGTTTCTACTCATATTTGGGATTGCACGGTTTGTTTTCTAAGCGTTGTTTATCCAAGTAACCTACTTGACTCGGCCCCAATTCCTTATCTTGTGATGTCGGAACTTCTATATGAGTCATCGTAATGTAATCCCGGTCATTACATTACGCTATCTCACATTTCCATTCGACATCACTCCATAAGTTCAAGATGGCTTAGTCAACTTAATTTAGTTAAATCTCGCATCGCGTGTGATTTGTAGTGTAACATCTAGTTCGAGTTCATATCATCTGGGTATAAGGTGTATATGTACTTGATGTAATGTGTAGCCCTACATGTAGTATTGTGAAGCAAACAGTGCAAGTATGGTGTGTAAAAGTCATCCAAGACACACAGCTATAGACTAGACTTCACTAATGTGCCCTACAGTTAGACACACTAATGTATCCTAGTTCCCTATAGCCAAATCTCTGATACCATATGTAACACCCCGTCAAAAATCCCTTTAACGGAATGTTAACTCTGGTCCCAGTGCTTGGCTTGACTTCTACGTAACGGCAATAATTTACAGCGGAAGTAATTTAATACCTGAGAATAAAACACGCAAAATGGATCAACAATAATGTTGAGTGAATCTACAGGTTTTAGGTAAACAATACAGTATTTTAATGTTTCTGAAAACATTTATTAGTGGAAGACCACCAAGGTTTAATGTTAAAATTTTGTAGACAACACCGTGTCCCATTTCAAAAGCTTGTTGACGCTACCATGTCAAGTTTCAAATAGGTGTAGACAATACCATGTCAAGTTTCAAATAGCTGTAGACAATACCATGTCTAGTTATAAATAGCTATAGACAATACCATGTCTAGTTTTATCTCATTTGTTCGTAAACCACGATTATAAATAACATTGTATAGTATCTGAAAAACAGTTATCAGAAAAATAGTTTAAGTTCCCTTGACTACGAGATTTTACAAGTACAACTCCAAGTTGCGAAACGTTTGCATAATCTATGAGCACCTGAATACTAGCAATGACCCGAATATAGAAACTACTATACCCACCTTTACCTCATAAAATGTTATACACTTGTTCGAGTGTATCTAATGTTCAAAGTAAATGCACCACAGTTAATATTATAGGGTGAGGTTGTCAACCTAACGGATCCGTCCATCTAAATTGTGCTTACACCGACGGTATTAAAAGTATTCAAGCTAGAGGCTTTGTGAACAAACTCAATATGCATATATACTACTCGTATCAATACAAAAGCATTTGATAATGTAAGTATAATAGCGTGTATTCTCATCCCTGAAAACATGTAAAAAGCGGGACTGTAGACTCACCTTTGAATAAGCTTGGATTGAAAAGTGACAAACGACTTGTACGGTTTATAGCCGAGTATTTCAACCTAAGTATACGTGTTTAGGTTGGTCAATAAATATGTCTTGAACAAACTCGAATCGACGCGTTTCAAAGTAAAAGTCAACATACAATCAACTAGTTCATGCAAGTCAAACAAAGTCAACCGAAGTCAAACCAAAAGTCAAACTTGGTCAAAGTAGTCAAATAAAGTCAACATTAGTAGGTACTTGTCAAATGTTGGTCAACATGTCAAACCTAAGTCAAACAACACGTTTTGGATCATAAATGGTCAATTTCACAATTTCAGTTTATCGTTGTGCACAAAGTTCATGTACATGTAACAAACTTAGCATGTTATCTCATAGTACAAAATTCAAGTAAACATGGAAAACTACAGATCATAAGTATACTCAAAATCGATTCCAAAAAGTCCGGCCAGGGTCTCATACGATAATTAAAATTCAGGAATCAGAAGGGGTACATTTGTAGTTTGCCAAGCCAGTTTCTGACCTCGCACTGATTTCATTTTGGCTATAACCGGAGCTAGGGACATGAAATTGACACAATACTAGTGGCCATGGTTCAAGAACAATTCAAACTAATGCATATCAAAATTTGAGCAATTTTTGTTTAGCCAATTTGTACAGTTTATTCGTGCAAGTTGAATGTTCAGTTTTCAGCTCAATTCAGAAGTTACACAAAGTATGACACTAGTGTGCCCAATGTATAAGGTTTCGGGGGTTGCAATAAACTGAGAATATACCACATAACATATAAAGATTCATATTCCAGAAGCATACATGCTATTTCAATAAACACAAACCACAGAGTATTACATAGAGAGCAAGTTGCAGATTCGATTCTAGTTTAGCTAGTCACATTCGCACGCAATTAGCAGAAGATCTAGATACAATTAGCCTATGATATCTACATCAAAGGTGAAGTAATTTTTGTTTAAATTTCAAATATGCAAAGCTTTAATCACAGAAGTCAACACATTTTATCATACAATGCTGTTTTCATGCAAGTACTGTATAATTCCACTTTTACACTAAATCAAGCATATCTCAAGTTATACATAAGCAAACCACATGATATCCTAGTGTAACTTGAGTGTTTTTAAATTATATTTCCAATGGTATATGTTTCACAAGCCAATTCTTGGTCTATCAAACCCAGATTTCTGATTACACAACAAACACAAAACGTTAATTCAAATGGACATAGCTTGATCATCCGAAAACGAAATCAAGCGAATCCAAAGCCTAAAATCAATAGTTTTTCGTAAGAAATCTAATTAACACATAATATCATGCATTTGAAAAATCAAAATTCACTGATCATGCAATAAAAAATTCGGTTTTAAACCCTAACGCATCAAACGATCAAATTAACGATAACGATTAACATGTACGCGTATAGACTTGAGCAATTGACAACATAAACTATGAAACATCAATAAAATCAGATTTTAAAAGTTAGGGTTCATGTTATTATACCTTAGATCAACAAATTAAATACACCAACGCGTAGAGGATGATGGGAATTACAACATTTGTGCTTGAGGTTTAATCAAAAAGTGAAAATTTGATGGTATGGTGATGATGATGATGTCGACAGTATGGGGAGGGAGGAAGAAGTTGTCTGGTGCCTTTTTTTTCTTGTGAGGGTTTGATAAATTTGGCTTACACTCTAATTTATATTAGGGTTTAACTAATACTAATTACAAATAAGTCCCTTAAGTTGCAAAAATTAAAATATAAGGGGGGAGGGAGTGGGGTTCGGCCGAATGGCCCATGGGGTGAGTCCCCGGGCTCGTGTTTTGCAAAAGCTTGTACTCATGGCTCGTTTCAAGTGCCGTTTTGAAAGGACCCGTCTTAATCCATCTGGACGAATACATTACATTTGGTTACATCGCGAGGTACTTGACCTCTATATGATACATTTTACAAACATTGCATTCGTTTTTAAAAGACAAACTTTCATTTCATCGAAAGTTGACGGCATGCATACCACTTCATAATATATCCAACTATAATTGATTTAATATTAATCTTAATGAACTCAATGACTCGAATGCAACGTCTTTTGAAATATGTCATGAATGACTCCAAGTAATATCTCTAAAATGAGCAAATGCACAGCGAAAGATTTCTTTAATATCTGAGAATAAACATGCTTTCAAGTGTCAACCAAAAGGTTGGTGAGTTCATTAGTTTATCAAAATTAATCATTTCCAATAATATAATAGACCACAAGATTCTCATTTTTCATAAATATCATTACACTCGCAAGTGTATAAAATCCATTCGTATGATGAACACCTGGTAACTGACATTAACATAATGCATATAGAATATCCCCGCATACTCGCAAGTATGCCATTAATATTGGCAATCGCAATCACCATTTAAATCGAAGTACTAAAGCATTCCAAATTTCCAGAATGGGGTTTGTTAGGCCCATAGATCTATCTTTAGGATTCCCGTCAATTAGGGGCCATTTCTCTAATTCTTAGGTTACCAGACTTGAAGGAGCAATATTCGGTTTAATAATCCAACCAATCAATGTAGTTTTAAGTACTTGTGTCTATTTCGTCAAACATTGATAAAACAGCGCATGTATTCTCAGTCCCAAAAATATATATTGCAAAAGCATTTAAAAAGGGAGCAAATGAAACTCACTCTACAATATTTTGTAGTAAAAATGTTCATACGACGATACTGAACAATGCAGGGTTGGCCTCGGATTCACGAACCTATATCATTTATATATTTATTAACACATATAATTGTAATCAAATAAATTCATATATTATATCTTTAAATTATACTCCCTCCGTCTCATTCCAATAGTCTACAGACAAAAAACACGCAGTTTTAGGAAATCCCACTAACTTCATTTCTCCACCAATGAAATATCTTCTCTCTCCAGATCCACCAATGAAATATCTTCTTTCCTTTCTATTTATGGAAGTGGACTATCAGAATGGGACAGCCCAAAATGGAATACTGCCCTATTGGAATGAGACGGAGGTAGTATATCTTATATATTTAATTTGTATATATTTAAAATAGTTAATATTTATATAGTTTAATATTATATTTAAAATCAATAATTTGTTATATGTAAATATTTATGTAAATAATGTTATTATGTTTGTAGTAACAATAATACTGTAATAATAATAACAATAATACTATAATTTTTAAAATGATACAAGTCTTAATTTTTAATGATCTAATACTAAACTATTTTATCTTCATAAAAATAATAATAATGATAATCATAGTTATAATCATGATAATAATACTAATACTTAAGAACAATACAAAAATAATAATAGTATTAGTAATGACAATGTTAATAATAATTATATTTATGATAATAATAGTAATAATAATAATAACACTAATAACAATATTGATTATAATCATACTTATAACATTAATAACTAATAATAATAATCATAATAATAATAATAATAATCATAATAATAATAATAATAATAATCATAATAATTAATAATAACAATAATAATAAAAAAATTTGTGTATACCCTTTAAAGCTTTATGTAAAAAGAATTGCCCACAACGAGGCTCGAACCCACAACCTTACGGACACCAGACAACACCCACGACCACTTATCTGCTGCTATTTTTATGATTTATTCCTCCTCATAATTATATTTACCCCGTATTTAAACTGTTTTCCCTTTTCATCTTATTCAACTTAATAACCCGTCCACCAGGCCCAACCATGGATTAAAAGGAATTTGGCCCATACAACAAGATCACAAGCCCAAATATTTTAAATGACCCGATTGAATTTATGTGGTACTTCGTTTATTTGCCAGAAAGAGAATATATCGTATGCTATAAAAAAAACACAAGTGGGGTTTTCTTTGAGTTAGGGTTTGTTGAAATTAGAATCCAAAGTGTACGTTCCTTTTTCATAATCACATCATAACAGACGATTCCCTGATATAATTAATATTACTCGGTATAATTAAATAATTAGTAAGTGGGATCATATATACCACTTGCTTGATTTCTTGCTAGTCGATCCAAAAGCCACAAAGGGATGGTTCCCTCCTGCTTCCCACTAACTTCACCTATCTTTTATACCCTTGTTCCCTCTTTCTTTTCTTAAATAACCGACAGTAGCAGCAGGTTTTAATGGTGAAGTTATGGTGGT